>NC_084618.1:77710846-78060846 GCF_033978795.1 Nerophis ophidion
CTCCGCCTCCCGGCGGTCCTCCTCCTCCTGCGGCCGGCGTCGGCGTCTCCATCCTCCGGGGCGCCGCCGGTGGAGAGCAGGTGAGACATGAAGCGGCCGTGGGAGTCGGTGCTGAACGGCACGATGAGACCGTACTCGCTCAGCTTGCCAGAGAGCTTGTCTGGTGGGACAGAGACGGCGGCAAGTGAGTGACACATTCCACAGGCTGACAGCAAGCACTCCAAACGCAGCATTGCATTGATTGGAAGCGTGATCAGAGACACTCACCGTGGGCTCCTGCGGCAAATGTAGGCTCCAGCATGAGCTGAGTGAGGGAGAGGCACATCAGAAAGTGCATGCAACCCATAGCTGAGGCTCACTTTTTTCCCCACCTTTTTTTTTTAAATTTCTTTATATCCGAATCAAGTCCTCAAAAGTGTGCTGGGGTGAGGTGACGGCACATTTAGCCCTCCTTCCGAGCTCCAAACTCGGCCTGTGCTGAGCGGCAGACACCCACACTGGACCATCCATGAAGGGGGCAGCGGCGGGAGAGGGGAGGCGGGAGGGAAGAGGGGGGTAGGGGGGGTAACCGTGACGACAGCGGCCCGGTTCCGACAACCGGGAAACTTGGAAAAAAGTCAAAATAAACACATATAAACTATTAAAAAAAACCTTTCTATAATCCTCCGCTGTCCCGCTGCAGCCCAGTCCTTCAATAAAGCAACAGTTGGGGGGGGGAAATGGACAGTTTGTGCCTTCCTCGCCGGTTCTTCACCTTCTTCTTCTTCTTCGTCTTCTTCTTATTCTCCTCTTCCTCCTCCTCCTTCTTCTTCTCCTTCAACTTTTTCGTCTTCTTCCGCCCGTTGCTGTGGGACGCCAAAAAAAAGAAAAAAAAAGTGTGAGCTCAACTTGCAGAGTCAAGGCAGCAATGGGAGCGCCTTCCCCTTCGCCGCACAACCGCACTTTTAAACCGGGCGGTCCCCTTCATCCCTGCCTTGAAAAGAGAGGAAAAAGGATTAAAAAATCAAATAAAAATAAAGATGGACGTCATAAAAGCATGCACACATGCATAGTAAAACTGAATGTCAACAACAAAACACACACACACACAAAAAGAAGTCAATATATAATTTCAGGACAGTAAATATATTTTTGTTTAATCCGTGTTGTAATTTTTAAAAATTAATCAAAAAAGTCCTCATAAATTGTTCGCACATTTTAATCAGCAATCATTTTTAAGATGTTTTTTTTATTTTACATCCATCCATCCATCCATTTTCTACCGCTTATTCCCTTTCGGGGTGGCGGGGTGCGCTGGCGCCTATCTCAGCTGCAATCGGGCGGAAGGCAGGGTACACCCTGGACAAGTCGCCACCTCATCATTTGTTTGAAAATAAAATTTTTCTTTTTTTAAAGATTTATATTTTTTTAAAATTATATTATTTCTAATATTTAAAAATTGTTGTAAGAATATTAAGTTATAGATCAGTGGTTCTCAAACATTTTTCACCAAGTACCACCACACTTTTTGAAAAATAAATTAATAAACAAAATCTATTTTGGTGGAAGTAATTTTTTTTTTATTTTTTTTATTGTGCACATACATTTATATTTTTAACTATTTCATACTATTTTTTGTATTTTAAAATTATTGTAAGAATATTAAGTTATGGATCAGCAGTCCTCAAACATTTTTCACCAAGTACCACCACACTTTTTAAAAAATAAATTAATAAACACAATCTATTTTGGTGGAAGTGATTTTTTTTTTTACTGTGCACATAGATTCATATTTTTAACTATTTCATATATTTTTATATTTTTCACCGAACACCACCATACTTTTTTTAAATAAATAAATACACAAAATCTATTTTGGTAGAACATATATTCTAAATTATTTAAAATCATTTTTAGATTTTAAAATTATTGTAAGAATATTAAGTTATAGATCAGTGGTTCTCAAACATTTTTCACAAAGTACCACCACACTTTTTAAAAAATAATTTAATAAACAAAATCTATATTGGTGGAACTGATTTTTTTTAACTTTGCACATTGATTTATTTTTTTGAAAAATTTAATATTGAAACTATTGTAAGAATATTAAGTTATAGATCAGTGGTTCTCTCACATTTTTCACCAAATACCACCATACTTTTTTTAAAATAAAGAAATACACAAAATCTATTATGGTAGAACCGCTATTTTAAAATATTTAATATAATTTTTAGATTTAAAAAATATTAAGTTATAGTTCAGTGGTTCTCAAACATTTTTCACCAAGTACCACCACACTTTAAAAAAATAACTAAAAAATAAACAAAATCTATTTTGGTGGAAGTGATTTTTTTTTTTACTGTGCACATAGATTTATATTTTTCACTATTTCATATTATTTTTTATATTTTAAAATTATTGTAAGAATATTAAGCTATAGATCAGTGTTTCTCAAACATTTTTCAGCAAGTACCACCACACTTTAAAAAAAAATAATTTAATAAACAAAATCTTTTAAACTTTGCAAATTGATTTAGTTTTTGAAATATTTAATATTATTCTTATATTTTGAAATTATTTTAAGAATATTAAGTTACACATCAGTGGTTTCCAAACATTTTTCACCAATTATCACCATACGTTTAAAAAAAAAAAGGAATACACAAAATGTATTTTGGTGGAACTGATTTTTTTAATCTTTTAATATATTTTTTATATCTTGAAAATTATTGTAGGAATATTATAGATCAGTGGTTTTCAAACATTTTTTCACCAAGTACAATCACACTTTTTTTTTTTTAAATAAATGAATACACAACATATATTTTGGTGGAACTGATTTTTTTTTTTACTTTGCACAATTATTTATTTTTGACTTAATTAATATTAGTTTTATATTTTAAAATTATTGGAAGAATATTAAGTTATAGATCAGCGGTTCTCAAACATTTTTCACCAGGTACTACCATATTTACAATAAATAAAAATAAATACACAATATATATTTTGTTGGAACTGATTTTTTAAATTATTTAATATTATTTTTATATTTAGAAAATTATTGTAAGAATATTAAGTTATAGATCAGTGGTTCTCAAACATTTTTCAACAACTACCACCATACTTAAAAAAAAAAAAAAATGAATACACAAAATCTATTTTGGTGGAACTGATTTTTTTAAACTTTGCACATTGATTTATTTTTTTGAAATATTTGACATTTTTTTAATTTTGAAATTATTTTAAGAATATTAAGTTATAGATTCTCAAATATTTTTCACCAAGTACCACCATAATGATCGACATTAAAATACAAGAGCGAAGTAGGCCTAAGTATTTGTTAAAAACAAGGCAGAGGTTTTACTTAATGTTTTTTTTCCTACCATAACATTATACACATTTGAATAGTAACACTGTGTTGTAGGAAAATAAAAACACTGTACTTAAATAATGAATCAAAAAAAAAATATTGCACAATCTTTGGCATATTAGAATCACTGCTATATAATATATATGTATGAAATAAATGATTACAAACGACATATATATTTATATAATTATACAAAAATATATTTGATACATAATACAAATATTATTTTTTATAATAATATGAATATATTAGAAAATATAATACATTATAAAAAATATACATTTCATTAAAAATGTTTATTGTTTTAATGTAAAAAAAGGCTGAAGTTAGAAGGCATTTTAATATTGCAGTTATTGAACATTGTCTTAGTTTCACTTTCTGCAGCCTTCAAAGGTGTGTTGGACAATAATTTATATTTTCATATTTTTTAGCCAGTGAACTTTTTTTTTCATGGCAATACAAAAGTCAAAGGTCAATAGAAGGGAGATTGGTGTCAACAGTAAAGTGTATTTTGGACACTGCTGCTCTTGAACGCAACTCCAGAGTCTCACGCCTGATTGTGTCCTGTGTATTCTGCCTAGCAACAAGACTGTCAGCGCTTCTGTTGTTGTATGCCTGCTAGATCGCAAAAATGTCCCGCCTCAAGGTCTCGCTCATGCACGACGACACGCACACTCAACACATGTGCCGTGTAATCTCTACCCTTCGCAGGTTATTAACGACAACCGCCGCCTGGAAATGGAACAGCAAGACTCAAAATAAGCCACGACGTGGGAATTTATTTTCTGTAACAGACAATAAAGGTAACAGGTTAATTCAAAATGTGTTTGCTTGTGCGCACACTACACATGTGCTGTGTAATCAGTGAAATAATGACTCTCGCCAGTTAATAATGACAACTGTCACCTTTTACTGCAAATAAATAATATACTGAAAATAAGCCACAAAGTCAAAGTCGGCGATATGCACGAGCGTATGCACACGCAACATATGTGCAGTGTAATCAACGCCATCCCACCTCTCACAAGTTAATAATGACAACAGCCACCTTTCATAATCAAAATGAACAGAATGACCCAAAATAAGCCACAAAGTCTGAAACTCTGTTCTAAAACAGACAATAATTGTTTAAGGTAGAGAGTCAAGGTCGGTGATGTATGTTTGATTATACACAACATATCTGTCGAATAATCAGTGCCATCGCTTTTCTCGCCATTTATTAATGACAACTGCCACTTTTTATACTGGAAATAAATAACACACTCAAAATGAGCCACAAAGTCAAAGTTAGCAATATGTACCCGCTCAGGCACGAGCACATGCGCACACAAGATATGTGCGGTATAATCAATACCATCCTTCCTCTCACCAGTTGATAATGACAAGAGCCACCTTACATAATAAAAATGAACAGAATGACCCAAAATAAGCCACAAAGTCTGAAACTCTGTTCTAAAACCGACAATAATTGTTTAAGGTAGAGAGTCAAGGTCTTTGATGTATGTTTGATTATACACAACGTAGGCGTCGAATCATCAGTGCCATCGCTTTTCTCGCTATTTATTTATTAATGACAACTGCCACCGTTTATACCACAAATATAAAATATACTCAAAATGAGCCACAAAGTCAAAGTCGGCGATATGTACTTGCTCATGCACGAGCATATGTGCACACAACACATGTGCGGTATAATCAATGCCATTACACCTCTCACCAGTTAATCATGACAACAGCCACCTTGCATAATAGAAATGAACAGAATGACTCAAAATAAGTCACAAAGTCTGAAACTCTGTTCTAAAACAGACAATAATTGTTTAAGTTAGAGTCAAGGTTGGTGATGTATGTTTGATTATACACAACATATGTGTCGAATAATCAGTGCCATCGCTTTTCTCGCTTTTTATTAATGACAACTGCCACCTTTCATGCCAAATAATGTAATACACTCAAAATGAGCCACAAAGTCAAAGTCGCCAGTATGTACTCGCTATTGCACGAGCACGTGCACGCACAACATGTGTGGGGTATAATCAACGCCATCCCTCCTCTCACCAGTTGATAAAGACAGCAGCCACCTTACATATTAGAAATGAACAGGATGACTCAAAATAAGCCACAAAGTCTGAAATTCAGTTTTATAACAAACAATATTTGTTCACGGTAGAGTCACTGTCAGTGATATATGTTTGATTCTACACAACATATGCGTCGAATCATCAGTGCCAACGCTTTTCTTGCTATTTATTAATGACAGCTGCCACCTTTTATGCTAAATAATATAATCCGCTCAAAATGAGCCACAAAGTACTCGCTCATGCACGAGCGCAATAGCACCCAACACATGTGCGGTGTAATCAATACCATCCATCCTCTCACCAGTTGATAATGACAAGAGCCAGAATACACTCAAAATGAGCCACAAAGTCAAAGTCGCCAGTATGTACTCGCTATTGCACGAGCACGTGCACGCACAACATGTCTGGGGTATAATCAACGCCATCCCTCCTCTCACCAGTTGATAAAGACAGCGGCCACCTTACATATTAGAAATGAACAGAATGACTCAAAATAAGCCACAAATTCTGAAACTCTGTTCTAAAACAGACAATAATTGTTTAAGATAGAGTCAAGGTCGGTGATGTATGTTTGATTATACACAACATATGCGTCGAATAATCAGTGCCATCGCTTTTCTCCCTATTTATTTATGACAACTGCCACTTTTTTATTCTGGAAATAAATAATATACTCAAAATGAGCCACAAAGTCAAAGTCGGCAATATGTACTCGATCATGCATGAGCACATGCGCACACAACCTGTGTGCGGTGTAATCAATGCCACTCCACCTCTCACCAGTTAATGACAACAGCCACCTGGCATAACATAAATGAACAGAATGACTCAAGATAAGCCACAAAGTCTGAAACTCTGTTCTAAAACAGACAATAATTGTTTAAGATAGAGTCAAGGTCGGTGATGTATGTTTGATTATACACAACATATGTGTCGAATAATCAGTGCCATAGCTTTTCTCGCTATTTATTAATGACAACTGCCACTTTTTATACTGGAAATAAATAATATACTCAAAATGAGCCACAAAGTCAAAGTCGACAATATGTACTCGCTCACGCACGAGCACATGCGCACACAAGATATGTGCGGTATAATCAATACCATCCTTCCTCTCACCAGTTGATAATGACAAGAGCCACCTTACATAATAGAAATGAACAGAATGACTCAAAATGATCCACAAAGTCTGAAACTCTGTTCTAAAACACAATAATTGTGTAAGGTGGAGTCAAAGTCGGTGATGTATGTTTGATTATACACAACATGTGCGTCGAATAATCAGTGCCATCACTTTTCTCGCTATTTATTAATGACAACTGCCACTTTTTATGCTAGAAATAAATAATACACTCAAAATGGGCCACAAAGTCAAAGTCGCCAATATGTACTCGCTCATGCAGGAGCATATGTGCATGCAACATATGGGCTGTTTTAATCAATGCCATCCCATCTCTCACCAGTTAATAATGACAACAGCCACCTTGTATAACATAAATGAACAGACTGACTCAAAATGAGCCACAAAGTCTGATTCTTGTTCTGAAACAGACAATAACTGTGTAAGGTAGAGTCAAGGTGGTGATGTATGTTTGATTATACACAACATATGTGTCGAATAATCAGTGCCATCACTTTTCTCGCTTTTTATTAATGACAACTGCCTCCTTTTATGCTCTAAATAAATAATACACTCAAAATGGGCCACAAAGTCAAAGTCGGCAGAATGTACTCGCTCATGCACGAGCACATGCGCACACAAGATATGTGCGGTATAATCAATTCCCTTCCCTCCTCTCACCAGTTAATAATAACAACAGCCACATTGTATAATAGAAATAAACAGAATGACTCAAAATAAGCCGCAAAGTCTGAAATTCTGTTTTCTAACAAACAATATTTGTTCCCGGTAAAGTCAGAGTTGGGGATATATGTTTGATTATACACAACACATGCGTCGAATAATCAGTGCCATCGCTTTTCTTACTATTTATTAATGACAACTGCCACTTTTTAAACAGAACTGTCAGGGGTATTTGTTGATGAACCCCAAGATGCGGAGATGGAGGCAGGCATGGAGTGAGCAAACATGATTTTAATATAAATACTAAGACAAAACCAAACAAAGGGTTCAAACCAAAAGCGCGCACGTGGGCGGATAAAAAACAAAAGGCCTTTAGCAAAGAAGCTAACAAGAAACAAAAAGGAACTTTAGCATGGAAGCTAGAGGATAACAAACAGAAAAACTGGAAATAGCTATGGCTAACAAAAACAGCTTACCGCTACGACGACCAGGACAAGATGTAGCGCGACAGGTAATAGCTGAAATCAAAACGACACAACAAGAGTGACATGTGGCAACGACAATACAACAATCCAGCCACTGACACAAGACAAAGGAGGTACAAATAGGAGCCGGCTGATTGGCAACAGGTGTGGCCAGATGCCAATCAGTTGCATCTGAAGGGGAACACAGCACTCAGGGAACAAGACAGGAAGCTGACAAAATAAGAGCACTAGACAGGAACTAAGGACAGGAAATACTAAACACACTGAGGAGGAACACGGCACTCAGGGAACAAGACAGGAAGCTGACAAAATAAGAGCACTAGACAGGAACTAAGGACAGGAAATACTAAACACACTGAGGAGGAACACGGCACTCAGGGAACAAGACAGGAAGCTGACAAAATAAGAGCACTAGACAGGAACTAAGGACAGGAAATACTAAACACACTGAGGAGGAACACAGCACTCAGGGAACAAGACAGGAAGCTGACAAAATAAGAGCATTAGACAGGAACTAAGGACAGGAAATACTAAACACACTGAGGAGGAACACGGCACTCAGGGAACAAGACAGGAAGCTGACAAATTAAGAGCACTAGACAGGAACTAAGGACAGGAAATACTAAACACACTGAGGAGGAACACGGCACTCAGGGAACAAGACAGGAAGCTGACAAATTAAGAGCACTTGACAGGAAGTAAAAGACAGAAAATACTAAACACAGGAAACAGACAAATGCAGAGGAAAAAACTAAAACATAGACAAACTGTCAGGGGCAAGCCTGACAAGAACGACTCAACATAAGCCAGAAAGTCTGAAACTATTTTCTATAACAGACAATCATTGTTAAAGTTAGGGTCAATGTCTGCAACATATATTTGATTATACACGACGTCATCAGTGTCATCGCTCCTCTCGCGATTTATTTATGACGGGGGTGTCAAACTCAAATACAGAGTGGGCCAAAATTTATAACCGAACAAAGCCGCGGGCCGAGGTTGGACAAATTAACCTTTTAGTAGGGACCCAAACAAGTTTTGCATTGAATATTGAACAAGCAAGGCTTATATAACTTTATAGTGACATGCAAAATCCAGTTTAAAATACTACTAATAATAAAAAAATATCAATGGCATATCAAATAAAATTTAAATAAAAATTGAATGCCTCTTTTCGGCGGTGGGGTTGAGGTGGATGGGTTTGGTGATAGCGGCGGGGTTTATATCAATCAATCAATCAATGTTTACTTATATAGCCCTAAATCATTAGTGTCTCAAAGGGCTGCACAAACCACTACGACATCCTCGGTAGGCCCACATAAGGGCAAGGAAAACTCACACCCAGTGGGACGTCGGTGACAATGATGACTATGAGAACCTTGGAGAGGAGGAAAGCAATGGATGTCGAGCGGGTCTAACATGATACTGTGAAAGTTCAATCCATAATGGATCCAACACAGTCGCGAGAGTCCAGTCCAAAGCGGATCCAACACAGCAGCGAGAGTCCCGTTCACAGCGGAGCCAGCAGGAAACCATCCCAAGCGGAGGCGGATCAGCAGCGCAGAGATGTCCCCAGCCGATACAAAGGCGAGCAGTGTATGGCCACCGGATCGGACCGGACTCCCTCCACAAAGGAGAGTGGGACATAGGAGAAAAAGAAGAGAAACGGCAGATCAACTGGTCTAAAAAGGGAGTCTATTTAAAGGCTAGAGTATACAAATGAGTTTTAAGGTGAGACTTAAATGCTTCTACTGAGGTGGCATCTCGAACTGTTACCGGGAGGGCATTCCAGAGTACTGGAGCCCGAAATAAAAAAGCTCTACAGCCCGCAGACTTTTTTTGGGCTTTGGGAATCACTAATAAGCCGGAGTCCTTTGAAGGCAGATTTCTTGCCGGGACATATGGTACAATACAATCGGCAAGATAGGATGGAGCTAGACCGTGTAGTATTTTATACGTAAGTAGTAAAACCTTAAAGTCACATCTTAAGTGCACAGGAAGCCAGTGCAGGTGAGCCAGTACAGGTATATATGTATGTATATATGTATATAAAGGTATATACAGTACAGGTATATATGTATGTATATATGTATATAAAGGTATATACAGTACAGGTATATATGTATGTATATATGTATATAAAGGTATATACAGTATAGGTATATATGTATGTATATATGTATATAAAGGTATATACAGTACAGGTATATATGTATGTATATATGTATATAAAGGTATATACAGTACAGGCGTAATGTGATCAAACTTTCTTGTTCTTGTCAAAAGTCTAGCAGCCGCATTTTGTACCAACTGTAATCTTTTAATGCTAGACATGGGGAGACCCGAAAATAATACGTTACAGTAGTCGAGACGAGACGTAACAAACGCATGGATAATGATCTCAGCGTCTTTAGTGGACAGAATGGAGCGAATTTTAGCGATATTACGGAGATGAAATATTGTAGTATCCCGGAAGAGTTAGTGCTGCAAGGCGTTCTGGATATTTGTTCTGTGGTGTTTATGTTGTGTTAAGGTGCGGATGTTCTCCCGGATGTGTCATTCTTGTTTGGTGTGGGTTCACAGTGTGGCGCATATTTGTAACAGTGTTAAAGCTATTTATACGGCCACCCTACCCTAGGGGATTAGGGGACGGTGTGGCGCAGTGGGAGAGTGCCGTGCGCAACCCGAGGGTCCCTGGTTCAATCCCCACCTAGTACCAACCTTGTCACGTCCGTTGTGTCCTGAGCAAGACACTTCACCCTTGCTCCTGATGGGTGCTGGTTGGCGCCTTGCATGGCAGCTCCCTCCATCAGTGTGTGAATGTGTGTGTGAATGTGGAAGTAGTGTCAAAGCGCTTTGAGTACCTTGAAGGTAGAAAAGCGCTATACAAGTGCAACCCATTTATTTATTTATTTACCCTCAGTGTGACCTGTATGGCTGTTGACCAAGTATGCCTTGCATTCACTTGTGTGTGTGTATAAGCCGCATATATTATGTGACTGGGATGGCACGCTGTTTGTATCGAGGAAAAGCGGACGTGGAGACAGGTTGTAGAGAACGCCAAAGGCAGTCCCTTTAAAGCCCACCCCCAATATTGTTGTCCAGGATGAAATTCGGGAGGAGGACTGAACCTCGGGAGTCTCCCGGGAAAATCAAGAGGGTTGGCAAATAAGAGTCCATCCATCCATCCATCATCTTCCGCTTATCCGAGGTCGGGTCGCGGGGGCAACAGCCTAAGCAGGGAAACCCAGACTTCCCTCTCTCCAGCCACTTCGTCTAACTCTTCCCGGGGGATCCCGAGGCGTTCCCAGGCCAGCCGGGAGACATAGTCTTCCCAACGTGTCCTGGGTCTTCCCCGTGGCTTCTTACCGGTTGGACGTGCCCTAAACACCTCCCTAGGGAGGCGTTCGGGTGGCATCCTGACCAGATGCCCGAACCACCTCATCTGGCTCCTCTCCATGTGGAGGAGCAGCGGCTTTACTTTGAGTTCCTCCCGGATGGCAGAGCTTCTCACCCTATCTCTAAGGGAGAGACCTCATTTCAGCCGCTTGTACCCGTGATCTTATCCTTTCGGTCATGACCCAAAGCTCATGACCATAGGTGAGGATGGGAACGTAGATCGACCGGTAAATTGAGAGCTTTGCCTTCCGGCTCAGCTCCTTCTTCACCACAACGGATCGGTACAACGTCCGCATTACTGAAGACGCCGCACCGATCCGCCTGTCGATCTCACGATCCACTCTTCCCCCACTCGTGAACAAGACTCCTAGGTACTTGAACTCCTCCACTTGGGGCAGGGTCTCCTCTCCAACCCGGAGATGGCACTCCACCCTTTTCCGGGCGAGAACCATGGACTCGGACTTGGAGGTGCTGATTCTCATTCCGGTCGCTTCACACTCGGCTGCGAACCGATCCAGCAAGAGCTGAAGATCCCGGTCAGATGAAGCCATCAGGACCACATCATCTGCAAAAAGCAGAGACCTAATCCTGCGGCCACCAAACCGGAAGTAAGAGTGTTAGCGGTAAATGCGGTGTTACAGCTCTAATGTTCATTTGATATTGCCTCAAGGGCCAAGTGAAATTACACAGCGGGCCAAATTTGGCCCACGGGCCAGAGTTTGACACCCATGATTTATGACAACAGCCACCTTGCACAATGGAATAAAAGCCTCAAAGTAGGCCACAGAGTCAGTTATGCCACCGCTCCTTCTGCCGGTTATTAATGATAGCCACCACCTTTCACGATAGAAATGAATAGGATTTTTTTTTTTTTTTTTTTTGAAGCTGGCTTGCAAAAAACGATGTGAAGATTTAGCAAGTTCAAAATCATGAAGCTTTTTAAACACACCTGGATAGTTTGATTTGTAGCAGGAGCGTCACCTTAATCGCCTCCATGCTTCACAATCCATGCTGTGTTGGAGCCACTATGGATTGAACTTTCACAGTATCATGTTAGACCCGCTCCACATCCATTGCTTTCGGTCCCCTAGAGGGGGGGGGTTGCCCACATTTGAGGTCCTCTCCAAGGTTTCTTTCTCCTATGTCCCCCCCTCCCTTGTGGAGGGGGTCCGGTCCGATGACCATGGATGAAGTACTGACTGTCCAGAGTCGAGACCCAGGATGGACCGCTCGTCGGGACCCAGGATGGACCGCTCGCCTGTATCGGTTGGGGACATCTCTACGCTGCTGATCCGCTTGAGATGGTTTCCTGTGGACGGGACTCTCACTGCTGTCTTGGAGCCACTATGGATTGAACTTTCACAGTATCATGTTAGACCCGCTCGACATCCATTGCTTTCGGTCCCCTAGAGGGGGGGGGGGGTTGCCCACATCTGAGGTCCTCTCCAAGGTTTCTCATAGTCAGCATTGTCACTGGCGTCCCACTGGATGTGAATTCTCCCTGCCCACTGGGTGTGAGTTTTCCTTGCCCTTTTGTGGGTTCTTCCGAGGATGTTGTAGTCGTAATGATTTGTGCAGTCCTTTGAGACATTTGTGATTTGGGGCTATATAAATAAACATTGATTGATTGATTGATTGATTGATGCTCTCATTCAGGATGGTCAATGTGGAGCAGGTGGCGTTTTTTTTTTTTTTTTTTCCACAGCCGCCCCCTGTGCCCCTCAGGGCGCCCATGAGGGGATTGAACAGTGATCCAGCACGAGAGGCTTAGGATTGTGTGCATTAATACGAGCTGGAAACTAACCACCATGGAAAACATGAAAGCGCCTTGTAAGAGCGACTTTTTGATGCTCTTTTTCCAGCCGCACTTGCACAGGGGGGGGGGGGGGGACGACATTCCATTATGTGGGCGAGCGTTCAATTAGAAGGTTGCATGACTCGCCGCTGCTCACAGACGGGTACGCGGTTTCCAAATCAGATCGAAACTCCGCCGACGTTTTTTTAATGAGCTGCAGTTTTCTGCTGCTGGGAAGCCAGTTTGATAAGCGAGCGGCGTTGGCGAGATGGTCGTCCGTGTGGGAGAACACGTGAGGGGTTGGAGATGCCACGCAGCTGGTGCTTGGGAGAGGTGGTTATTACGCCGCGGACTCGAGAGGCGCGACCAGAATGTGCCGTGACCTCGGATACGTGGTCACGGCCCGCCTTCAGGACGTGTGCCGTGTCCATGGCAACGTATGTGGGAGTCTTCTAAAAAAAAAAAAAAAAAATCTGACTTTTGAGTAATGGGCATTAGTCCAAAGCCGTGGTTTGTGGACAAAAGCCAGGTAACAACCCCTCCACCTGGACCTCATACTTGTAAGACAACCACTTTGGCGACAATGAAGACATTTTAAATAGGAGCCAGATCCTTAGTAGAAGCATTTAAGTCTCACCTTAAAACTCATTTGTATACTCTAGCCTTTAAATAGACTCCCTTTTTAGACCAGTTGATCTGCCGTTTCTTTTCTTTTTCTTCTATGTCCCACTCTCCTTTGTGGAGGGGGTCCGGTCCGATCCGGTGGCCATGTACTGCTCGCCTGTGTATCGGCTGGGGACATCTCTGCGCTGCTGATCCGCCTCCGCTTGGGATGGTTTCCTGCTGGCTCCGCTGTGAACGGGACTCTCGCTGCTGTGTTGGATCCACTTTGGACTGGACTCTCGCGACTGTGTTGGATCCATTATGGATTGAACTTTCACAGTATCATGTTGGACCCGCTCGACATCCATTGCTTTCCTCCTCTCCAAGGTTCTCACAGTCATCATTGTCACCGACGTCCCACTGGGTGTGAGTTTTACTTGCCCTTATGTGGGCCTACCGAGGATCAATCAATCAATCAATGTTTACTTATATAGCCCTAAATCACTAGTGTCTCAAAGGGCTGCACAAACCACTACGACATCCTCGGTAGGCCCACATAAAGGCAAGGAAAACTCACACCCAGTGGGACGTCGGTGACAATGATGACTATGAGAACCTTGGAGAGGAGGAAAGCAATGGATGTCGAGCGGGTCTAACATGATACTGTGAAAGTTCAATCCACAATGGATCCAACACAGTCGCGAGAGTCCAGTCCAAAGCGGATCCAACACAGCAGCGAGAGTAGCGTTCACAGCGGAGCCAGCAGGAAACCATCCCAAGCGGAGGCGGATCAGCAGCGCAGAGATGTCCCCAGCCGATACACAGACGAGCAGTACATGGCCACCGGATCGGACCGGACCCCCTCCACAAAGGAGAGTGGGACATAGAAGAAAAAGAAAAGAAACGGCAGATCAACTGGTCTAAAAAGGGAGTCTATTTAAAGGTCTGTGTTGGCCCTGCGATGTCGTAGTGGTTTGTGCAGCCCTTTGAGACACTAGTGATTTAGGGCTATATAAGTAAACATTGATTGATTGATCCTTCAACTATGAAGAAAACCAGCTTGAACGACAGAGGCGTGGAAATGACTTCCTATGAAAGCTGTTTACTTACTTTTGTGAAGTGAATTATGTTTATATAGCGCTTTTTCTCTGGTGACTCAAAGCGCTTTACATAGTGAAACCCATCCATCCATTTTCTACCGCTTATTCCCTTTCGGGGTCGCGGGGGGCGCTGGCGCCTATCTCAGCTACAATCGGGCGGAAGGCGGGGTACACCCTGGACAAGTCGCCACCTCATCGCAGGGCCAACACAGATAGACAGACAACATTCACACTCTCATTCACACACTAGGGACCATTTAGTGTTGATAGTGAAACCCAATATCTATTTTCCTTTACACACTGATGTCGGTTTTTGACGCAGTACCGCCTGAGGGATCAAAGGACCGTAATACGTGCAGTGATTTCTCCAGATTCTCTGATTCTTTCGATGATTTTACGGACCGTAGATGGTAAAAATCCCTAAATTTCTTGCAATAGCTCGTTGACAAATGTTGTTCTAAAACTGTTCGACAATTTGCTTACAAAGTGGTGACCCTCACTCCATCCTTGTTTGTGAATGACTTAGCATTTCATGGAAGCTGCTTTTATACCCAATTATGGCACCCACCTGTTCCCAATTATAGCCTGCACACCTGTGGGATGTTCCAAATAAGTGTTTGATGAGTATTTAGGGACGGCGTGGCGCAGTGGAAGGGTGGCCGTGCGCAACCCGAGGGTCCCTGGTTCAATCTCCACCTAGTACCAACCTCGTCATGTCCGTTGTGTCCTGAGCAAGACACTTCACCCTTGCTCCTGATGGGTGCTGGTTGGCGCCTTGCATGGCAGCTCCCTCCATCAGTGTGTGTGAATGTGTGTGTGAATGGGTAAATGTGGAAGTAGTGTCAAAGCGCTTTGAGTACCTTGAAGGTAGAAAAGCGCTATACAAGTACAACCCATTTATCATTTATCATTTTATATAGCGCTTTTTCTCTGGTGACTCAAAGCGCTTTACATAGTCAAACCCAATATCTATTTTGCTTTACACACTGATGTCGGTTTTTGACGCAGTACCGCCTGAGGGATCAAAGGACCGTAATATCATGGCTTACGTGCAGTGATTTCTCCAGATTCTCTGATTCTTTCGATGATTTTACGGACCGTAGATGGTAAAATCCCTAAATTCCTTGCAATAGCTCGTTGAGAAATGTTGTTCTAAAACTGTTCGACAATTCGCTTACAAAGGGGTGTACCTCGCCCCATCCTTTCTTGTGAAAGACTGAGCATTTTTTTGGGAAGCCGTTTTTATACCCAATCATGGCACCCACCTGTTCCCAATTATAGCCTGCACACCTGTGGGATGTTCCAAATAAGTGTTTGATGAGTATTTCTCAACTTTATCAGTATTTATTGCCACCTTTCCCAACTTCTTTGTCACGTGTTGCCGGCATCAAATTCTAAAGTTAATGATTATTTGCAAAAAAAAAAAAAAACACGTTTATCAGTTTGAACATCAAGTATGTTGTCTTTGCAGCATATTCAACTGAATATGGGTTGAAAATTATTTGCAAATCATTGTATTCCTATGTTGAGGTGGCGACTTGTCCAGGGTGTACCCCGCCTTCCGCCCAATTGGAGCTGAAATAGGCGCCAGCGCCCCCAAAAGGGAATAAGCGGTAGGAAATGGATGGATGGATGTATTCCCATGCGCTTTACATAGTGAAACCCAATATCTGTTTTTTTTACATTTAAACCAGTGTGGGTGGCACTGGGAGCAGGTGGGTAAAGTGTCTTGCCCAAGGACACAACGGCAGTGAGTAGGATGGTAGAAGTGGGGATCGACCTGCAACTCTCAAATTGCTGGCACAGTCGCTCTACCAACCGAGCTGTACCGCCCTTTAAAACCAACTAAAACCCACCACGAAGTAGCACTTTGGCGACAGAGGCAAGGAAATAACGTCCGTTGAGAGTCCTTATACTTGAAAACCAACAGAAATCGTGTTTGGCGACAGAGGCAAGGAAATAACGTCCGTTGAGAGTCCTTATACTTGAAAACCAACAGAAATCGTGTTTGGTGACAGAGGCAAGGAAATAACTTTTTATATGGGCCTTTTATTTATGCAGCTGATTTACTTTAAAACCAACTAAAACCCACCACGGAGTGGCACTTTGGCGACAGAGGCGAGGAAATAAATCCCGCTGAGGGGTCCTTTTACTATTTAGAACCAACAGAACCCGAATTTGGCGACAGGCAAGGAAATTACTTTCTATAAAGGCTGTTTATTTATGCAGCCGATTATTCTACTTTAAAACCAACTAAAACCCAGCACGAAGTAACACTTTAGCGACAGAGGCAAGGAAATAACTCCCGTTGAGAGTCCTTATACTTGAAAACCAACAGAAATCGCGTTTGGCGACAGAGGCAAGGAAATAACTTTTTATAAAGGACTTTTATTTATGCAGCCAATTTACTTTAAAACCAACTAAAACTCACCACGAAGTAGCACTTTGGCGACAGAGGCGAGGAAATATCTCCCGTTGAGAGTCCTTATACTTTAAAACCAACAGAAATTGTGTTTGGCGACAGACGCAAGGAAATAACTTCCTTTAAAAGCTGTTTATTTACGCAGCCGAATCTTTTACTTTAACACCAACTACACCCACCTTGAAGTAGCACTTTGGTGACAGAGGCAAGGAAATAACTCCCGCTTAGGGTCTTTGTGCTTTAAAACCAACATAACCCGCGTTTGGCGACAGAGACAAGGAAATTACTTTCTAATAAATGCCGTTTATTTACGCAGCCAATTCTTATACTTTAAAACCAACTAAAACCCACCATAAAGTAGCACTTTGGCGACAAAGACGAGGAAATAACTCCCGCTGAGGGTCCTTGTGCTTTAAAAGCAACAGAAATCACGTTTGGCGACAGAGGTGAAGAAGTCACATCCTATAAAGACTGTTTATTTACACAGCCGATCCTTATACTTAAACACCAACTACAACAACCATAAAATAGCACTTTAGTGACAGAGGCGAGGAAATAACTCCCGGTGAGAGTCCTTATACTTGAAAACCAACAGAAATCGTGTTTGGCGACAGAGGCAAGGAAATAACTTTTTATATAGGCCTTTTATTTAATCAGCCGATTAACATAGAAACCAACTAAAACCCACCACAAAGTAGCACTTTGGCGACAGAGGCGAGGAAATAACTCCCGTTGAGGGTCCTTATACTTGAAAACCAACAGAAACCGCCTTTGGCGACAGAGGCAAGGAAATAACTTCCTTTAAAGGCCGTTTATATACACAGCCGATCCTTATACTTTAACACCAACTACACCCACCTTCAAGTAGCACTTTGGCGACAAAGGTGAGGAAATAACTTCTTTCGAGGATCCTTATACTTTTTAGAACCAATAGAACCCAAGTTTGGTGACAGAGGCAAAAGAAATTACTTTTTTATAAAGGCCTTTTATTTACGCAGCCAATTTACTTTAAAACCAACTAAATCCCACCACAAAGTAGCCCTTTGGCAACAGAGGCGAGGAAATAACTCCTTTTGAGGGTCCTTGTACTTTAAAACCAACAAATTCCGCATTTGGCAACAGAGGCGAGGAAATAACTTACCATAAAAGTTTTTTCCGTACGGAGTAGGTTTTCATACTTTATAACCAACTGAACCTCACATGAAGAAGCCGTTTGGCCACAGAGGCAGGGAAATAACTCATGTTGAGGATTATTGTGCTTTAAAACCAAAAAATCCACGTTTGGCCACAGAGGCGAGGAAATGACTTCCTATAAAGGCTGTTTATTTACGCAGCTCATTCTTATACTTTAAAACCAACTAAAACCCACCATAAAGTAGCACTTTGGCGACAGAGGCTAGGAAATAACTCCCGTTGAGAGTCCTTATACTTTCAAACTAAGAGAAATTGTGTTTGGCGACAGAGGCAAGGAAATAACTTTTTATATGGGCCTTTTATTTATGCAGCTGATTTACTTAGAAAACCAACTAAAACCCACCACGGAGTGGCACTTTGGCGACAGAGGCGAGGAAATAAATCCCGCTGAGGGGTCCTTTTACTTTTTAGAACCAACAGAACCCGAAGTTGGCGACAGAGGCATAGAAATTACTTTCTATAAAGGCTGTTTATTTATGCAGCCGATTATTCTACTTTAAAACCAACTAAAACCCAGCACGAAGTAACACTTTAGCGACAGAGGCAAGGAAATAACTCCCGTTGAGAGTCCTTATACTTGAAAACCAACAGAAATCGCGTTTGGCGACAGAGGCAAGGAAATAACTTTTTATAAAGGACTTTTATTTATGCAGCCAATTTACTTTAAAACCAACTAAAACTCACCACGAAGTAGCACTTTGGCGACAGAGGCGAGGAAATATCTCCCGTTGAGAGTCCTTATACTTTAAAACCAACAGAAATTGTGTTTGGCGACAGACGCAAGGAAATAACTTCCTATAAAAGCTGTTTATTTACGCAGCTGAATCTTTTACTTTAACACCAACTACACCCACCTTGAAGTAGCACTTTGGTGACAGAGGCAAGGAAATAACTCCCGCTTAGGGTCTTTGTGCTTTAAAACCAACATAACCCGCGTTTGGCGACAGAGACAAGGAAATTACTTTCTAATAAATGCCGTTTATTTACGCAGCCAATTCTTATACTTTAAAACCAACTAAAACCCACCATAAAGTAGCACTTTGGCGACAAAGACGAGGAAATAACTCCCGCTGAGGGTCCTTGTGCTTTAAAAGCAACAGAAATCACGTTTGGCGACAGAGGTGAAGAAGTGACTTCCTATAAAGACTGTTTATTTACACAGCCGATCCTTATACTTAAACACCAACTACAACAACCATAAAATAGCACTTTAGTGACAGAGGCGAGGAAATAACTCCCGGTGAGAGTCCTTATACTTGAAAACCAACAGAAATCGTGTTTGGCGACAGAGGCAAGGAAATAACTTTTTATATAGGCCTTTTATTTAATCAGCCGATTAACATAGAAACCAACTAAAACCCACCACAAAGTAGCACTTTGGCGACAGAGGCGAGGAAATAACTCCCGTTGAGGGTCCTTACACTTGAAAACCAACAGAAATCGCGTTTGGCGACAGAGGCAAGGAAATAACTTCCTTTAAAGGCCGTTTATATACACAGCCGATCCTTATACTTTAACACCAACTACACCCACCTTCAAGAAGCACTTTGGCGACAAAGGTGAGGAAATAACTTCTTTCGAGGATCCTTATACTTTTTAGAACCAATAGAACCCAAGTTTAGTGACAGAGGCAAAAGAAATTACTTTTTTATAAAGGCCTTTTATTTACGCAGCCGATTTACTTTAAAACCAACTAAATCCCACCACAAAGTAGCCCTTTGGCAACAGAGGCGAGGAAATAACTCCTTTTGAGGGTCCTTGTACTTTAAAACCAACAAATTCCGCATTTGGCAACAGAGGCGAGGAAATAACTTACCATAAAAGTTTTTTCCGTACGGAGTAGGTTTTCATACTTTATAACCAACTGAACCTCACATGAAGAAGCAGTTTGGCCACAGAGGCAGGGAAATAACTCATGTTGAGGATTATTGTGCTTTAAAACCAAAAAAACCACGTTTGGCCACAGAGGCAAGGAAATGACTTCCAATAAAGGCCTTTTCTTTACACAGCTGATCTTTATACTTTAACACCAACTACACCCACCATGAAGTAGCACTTTAGTTACAGAGGCAAGGAAATAACTCCCGTTGAGAGTCCTTATACTTTCAAACCGTGTTTGGCGAAAGAGGCAAGGAAATGGCTTCCTATAAAAGCCGTGCATTTACGCAGCCAATACTTATACTTTTATACCAATTAAACCCACCATGAAGTAGCACTTTGGTGACAAACAACCTTCCCTAGTCATGGTACAGAAAAAAACTGTGGATATTATAAAAAAAAAAAAACGCCAACCACCATTAAAAAATATATATATATATATATATATATAAATTACATCCATTTAAATCCATTGCAAAACATGATGGGAAAAATGCAAAAAAAAAAAAATTATTCACACTTATGTTTGGTGCATTTTAGCTGCTTGATATTTTGGATTACTTACAAAACTTTAAGGACGCCGTCCAAAAAAGTAAACAAGGTAGGAGTTGAACTTCCATAAGCTCTTAATATACAATTTTAATATATATTATGATAATATGCACACACACATATATACATATACATACGTACAATACATGAAAGTAGCAGAACACCTTCATGTTGCTTCCCATCCTACACAGTGGAGTTTTACAAGCCTTCTTCTTGGTAGGTTCCAAACACATGTTTTTGCTTCTCGCCGGGCAAAAGTTTTTGTGATAACTTAGAAACAATTTTTTCTAACAGTAATTAATTTCAAACGGTACTACACTGCCTTTGAAAAAACACCGGTACTTGTTTTCTATGCGGCGCCGTACGGAGCTGAGGAGCATGTCGTCTGTGTCAATGCGCACACAAGGAAAAACACAAATAATGGGCAATTGTAAAGAAGGTTCATAAAGTGCAATTTGGAGGTATTTGGGCATCAAAAGTATCCATAACGGTGACGCTTTTAATACTGTGCTTGAAAACATGCCACTACCAAAGAGGGCAAGATTACCGTATTACCATCTTTGCTTCAGACTTGGGTAAACATTTATATAACAGTCAAGCAGACCTGCAAAGTGAGTCTCAGCCCCCCTGCTGTTTGATGGATTGAAACTTTTATTAGTAGATTGCACAGTACAGTACATATTCCGTACAATTGTGCACATTCAGATGCATACAGACGTGCACACAGCTGCTTGGCTTGGCGCCAACTATTAGCGGCATCAAAACCGCCCACGTAGCGCAAACTGCTGCAAGGTAAATGACTGAATTTCATAAGAAATCGCGACGATTCGTGTTTTACCTTTTAACAAATGTGTAGGCGTAGTATTGTTTTTACCATTCATCCATCCATCATCTTCCGCCTATCCGAGGTCAGGTCGCGGGGGCAGCAGCCTAAGCAGGGAAACCCAGACTTCCCTCTCCCCAGCCACTTCGTCTAGCTCTTCCCGGGGGATCCCGAGGCGTTCCCAGGCCAGCCGGGAGACATAGTCTTCCCAACGTGTCCTGGGTCTTCCCCGTGGCCTCCTACCGGTTGGACGTGCCCTAAACACCTCCCTAGGGAGGCGTTCGGGTGGCATCCTGACCAGATGCCCGAACCACCTCATCTGGCTCCTCTCCATGTGGAGGAGCAGCGGCTTTACTTTGAGTTCCTCCCGGATGGCAGAGCTTCTCACCCTATCTCTAAGGGAGAGACCCAAACTCATTTGGGCCGCTTGTACCCGTGATCTTATCCTTTCGGTCATGACCCAAAGCTCATGACCATAGGTGAGGATGGGAACGTAGATCGACCGGTAAATTGAGAGCTTTGCCTTCCGGCTCAGCTCCTTCTTCACCACAACGGATCGATCCAACGTCCGCATTACTGAAGACGCCGCACCGATCCGCCTGTCGATCTCACGATCCACTCTTCCCTCACTCGTGAACAAGACTCCTAGGTACTTGAACTCCTCCACTTGGGGCAGGGTCTCCTCCCCAACCCGGAGATGGCATTCCACCCTTTTCCGGGCGAGAACCATGGACTCGGACTTGGAGGTGCTGATTCTCATTCCGGTCGCTTCACACTCGGCTGCGAACCGATCCAGCGAGAGCTGAAGATCCCGGCCAGACGAAGCCATCAGGACCACATCATCTGCAAAAAGCAGAGACCTAATCCTGTGGTCACCAAACCGGAACCCCTCAACGCCTCGACTGCGCCTAAAAATTCTGTCCATAAAAGTTATGAACAGAATGGGTGACAAAGGACAGCCTTGGCGGAGTCCAACCCTCACTGGAAACGTGTCCGACTTACTGCCGGCAATGCGGACCAAGCTCTGACACTGATCATACAGGGAGTGGACCGCCACAATCAGACAGTCCGATACCCCATACTCTCTGAGCACTCCCCACAGGACTTCCCGAGGGACACGGTCCAATGCCTTCTCCAAGTCCACAAAGGTTGGGCAAACTCCCATGCACCCTCAAGAACCCTGCCGAGAGTACAGAGCTGGTCCACAGTTCCACGACCAGGACGAAAACCACACTGTTCCTCCTGAATCCGAGGTTCGACTATCCGGTGTAGCCTCCTCTCCAGTACACCTGAGTAAACCTTACCAGGAAGGCTGAGGAGTGTGATCCCACGATAGTTGGAACACACCCTCCGGTTCCCCCTTCTTAAAAAGAGGAACCACCACCCCGGTCTGCCAATCCAGAGGTACCGCCCCCGATGTCCACGCGATGCTGCAAAAAATTGTTTTTACTAATGATTGTATTTCTCCTAAAGCACAGACCATAAATCATGAATAATTTCATAAAAAAGCCATAATCCTAGATTATGGCAGACTATAAGTAACATATAAAACTTTTTTTTTTTTTTTTTAAATGCAACAAGAAAAACCCTAAGTGTTTAATTTGGACCTTAATGTGCTTAATGCAGGGGTAGGCGACCCAAAAATGTTAAAAGAGCCATATTGGACCAAAAACACAATGAAGAAATCTGTCTGGAGTCGCAAAAAAAAATAAAAATAAAAGACTTATATACGACCCAAGAACACCATACCTACTGTGAAGCATGGGGGTGGAAACATCATGCTTTGGGGCTGTTTTTCTGCTAAGGAGACAGGACGATTGATCGGTGTTAAGGAAAGAATGAATGGAGCCAAAACCTCCTTCCATCAGTGAGAGCTTTGAATGGTTGACTAAATACTTATTTTCCACCATCATTTACAAATAAATTCTTTAAAATTCCTACAATGTGAATTCCTACAATTATCACAGAGATAATGTGTCATGAGACATGGAAAAATAAACTAAATGCACAGAGTACATAAGTAAAGGAGATTCAATGAGCTCAAATACACCTACAAATGAGGCATAATGATGCAATATGTACAGCACAGCATAAAACGTTTGGTGGACAAAATGGTGCAAAGAAGGCGTGGCATAAAACACGTCATTCTGTGGCAACGGTTGATTTGTACCAAAATATCGGTATCAGGACAACCCTACTCACAGCTTGACAACGACTCGAGTATCACAGACTCATGTGTGCCCGATGGAAAGTCAAGTTTAACTGTGTGGATGCACACCTGCTATTCACTCATTCACCCGTGCTCGATGAACGCTCGAATTTCGCTGACTCATTAGTTGACGGAGACTGGTTTCTATCAACGCGCAGATTGTAAAAGACTCGACTTTCACCGATTCACCTGTGCTTGATGAAGACTCCAAGTTCATCGACTCAAAGGTTGACTAAGACTCGTGTTTTTCACAGAATCACCGATTGACAAATACGCCAAATTTCACTGACTCGGGTTGATGAAGACTTGAGTTTCACTGACTCGCCGATTGATGAATACGCCTAATTTCACTGACTCGGGTAGATGAAGACTTGAGTTTCACTGACTTACCGATTGACGAATACGCCAAATTTCACTGACTTGGGGTGATGAAGACTTGAGTTTCACTGACTCACAGATTAATGAATACGCCAAATTTCACTTACTCGGGTTGATGAAGAGTTGAGTTTCACTGACTCACCGATTGATGAATATGCCAAATTTCAATGACTCGGGTTAATGAAGACTTGAGTTTCACTGACTCAGCGATTGCCGAATACGCCAAATTTCACTGACTCGGGTTGATAAAGCCTTGTGTTTCACTGACTCACCGATTGATGAATACGCCAAATTTCACTGACTCAGGTTGATGAAGACTTGAGTTTCACTGGCACACCAATTGACAAATACGCAAAATTTCACTGACTCAGGTAGATGAAGACTTGAGTTTCACTGACTCACCGATTGATGAATACGCCAAATTTCATTGACTCAGGTTGATGAAGACTTGAGTTTCACTGACTCACAGATTAATGAATACGCCAAATTTCACTTACTCGGGTTGATGAAGAGTTGAGTTTCACTGACTCACCGATTGATGAATACGCCAAATTTCAATGACTCGGGTTGATGAAAACTTGAGTTTCACTGACTCACCGATTGCCGAATACGCCAAATTTCACTGACTCGGGTTGATGAAGACTTGTGTTTCACTGACTCACCGATTGATGAATACGCCAAATTTCATTGACTCAGCTTGATGAAGACTTGAGTTTCACTGACTCACCAATTGACGAATACGCCAAATTTCACTGACTCGGGTTGATGAAGAGTTGAGTTTCACTGACTCACCGATTGATGAATATGCCAAATTTCAATGACTCGGGTTGATGAAGACTTGAGTTTCACTGACTCAGCGATTGCCGAATACGCCAAATTTCACTGACTCGGGTTGATAAAGCCTTGTGTTTCACTGACTCACCAATTGACAAATACGCAAAATTTCACTGACTCGGGTAGATGAAGACTTGAGTTTCACTGACTCACCGATTGATGAATACGCCAATTTTCATTGACTCAGGTTGATGAAGACTTGAGTTTCACTGACTCACCGATTGCCGAATACGCCAAATTTCACTGACTCGGGTTGATGAACACTTGTGTTTCACTGACTCACCGATTGATGAATACGCCAAATTTCATTGACTCAGCTTGATGAAGACTTGAGTTTCACTGACTCACAGATTAATGAATACGCCAAATTTCACTGACTCGGGTTGATGAAGAGTTGAGTTTCACTGACTCACCGATTGATGAATATGCCAAATTTCAATGACTCGGGTTGATGAAGACTTGAGTTTCACTGACTCAGCGATTGCCGAATACGCCAAATTTCACTGACTCGGGTTGATAAAGCCCTGTGTTTCACTGACTCACCGATTGATGAATACGCCAAATTTCACTGACTCAGGTTGATGAAGACTTGAGTTTCACTGGCACACCAATTGACAAATACGCCAAATTTTACTGACTCGGGTAGATGAAGACTTGAGTTTCACTGACTCACAGATTAATGAATACGCCAAATTTCATTGACTCAGGTTGATGAAGACTTGAGTTTCACTGACTCACAGATTGATGAATACGCCAAATTTCACTTACTCGGGTTGATGAAGAGTTGAGTTTCACTGACTCACCGATTGATGAATACGCCAAATTTCACTTACTCGGGTTGATGAAGACTTGAGTTTCACTGACTCACCGATTGATGAATACGCCAAATTTCAATGACTCGGGTTGATGAAAACTTGAGTTTCACTGACTCGCCGATTGCCGAATACGCCAAATTTCACTGACTCGGGTTGATGAAGAGTTGAGTTTCACTGACTCACAGATTAATGAATACGCCAAATTTCACTTACTCGGGTTGATGAAGAGTTGAGTTTCACTGACTCACCGATTGATGAATACGCCAAATTTCAATGACTCGGGTTGATGAAAACTTGAGTTTCACTGACTCACCGATTGATGAATACGCCAAATTTCATTGACTCAGGTTGATGAAGACTTGAGTTTCACTGACTCACAGATTGATGAATACGCCAAATTTCACTTACTCGGGTTGATGAAGAGTTGAGTTTCACTGACTCACCGATTGATGAATACGCCAAATTTCAATGACCCGGGTTGATGAAGACTTGAGTTTCACTGACTTACCGATTGCCGAATACGCCAAATTTCACTGACTCGGGTTGATGAAGACTTGTGTTTCACTGACTCACCGATTGATGACTACGCCAAATTTCACTGACTCAGGTTGATGAAGACTTGAGTTTCACTGGCACACCAATTGACAAATACGCCAAATTTCACTGACTCGGGTAGATAATAAATAAATAAATAAATGGGTTGTACTTGTATAGCGCTTTTCTACCTTCAAGGTACTCAAAGCGCTTTGACACTACTTCCACATTCACACACACATTCACACACTGATGGAGGGAGCTGCCATGCAAGGCGCTAACCAGCACCCATCAGGAGCAAGGGTGAAGTGTCTTGCTCAGGACACAACGGACGTGACGAGGTTGGTATTAGGTGGGATTTGAACCAGGGACCCTCGGGTTGCGCACGGCCACTATCCCACTGCGCCACGCCGTCCCTAGATGAGACTTGACTAGATGAAGACTTGAGTTTCACTGACTCACCAATTGACGAATACGCCAAATTTCACTGACTCGGGTTGATGAAGACTTGTGTTTCACTGACTCACCGATTGATGACTACGCCAAATTTCACTGACTCAGGTTGATGAAGACTTGAGTTTCACTGGCACACCAATTGACAAATACGCCAAATTTCACTGACTCGGGTAGATGAAGACTTGAGTTTCACTGACTCACCAATTGACGAATACGCCAAATTTCACACACTCGGGTTGATGAAGACTTGAGTTTCACTGACTCGCCGATTGATGAATACGCTAAATCTCACTTACTCGGGTTGATGAAGACTTGAGTTTCACTGACTCACTGATTGACGAATACACCAAATTTCACTGACTCGGGTTGATGAAGACTTGAGTTTCACTGACTCACCGATTGATGAATACGCCAAATTTCACTGACTCGGGTTGATGAAGACTTGAGTTTCACTGATTTACCAATTGACAAATACGCCAAATTTCACTGACTCGGGTTGATGAAGACTTGAGTTTCACTGACTCACCGATTGAAGAATACACCAAATTTTACTGACTCGGGTTGATGAAGACTTGAGTTTCACTGACTCACCGATTGACGAATACACCACATTTCAGTGACTCAGGTTGGTGAAGACTTGAGTTTTACTGACTTGTGTTCCCTATAAAGAGTCAGCTTGACAAAAACTCAAATTTAACCGATCCACTAACTCACGGGTTGACAAACACTTGAATGAATGACGAAGATTTAAGATTGACTGACTCTCGGGTTAACAAAGACTCGAGTTTCACCGACTCTGTGGTTACACAGGATTGGAACAACACTTTGCAATGTTTTTGCAAATCTTTTAAGTCAAACTGTGCACAAACACATGACAAATGGAAAGTGCGCTGTTGAAAAAACAACACAGGCTTTTAATGAGTGAGTCAGTCTCACTGTTAGTCTAGTCTCTAGTGTGTCATTGGGACCACCTGGGTTACAATGACTCGGCTCGCCATCCAGACTTGGGAATCCAGCTAATGAAAGAATTCAAGTGGGTGGCTCGAGTGGGTTTACAGTACCTTAGAATTAATAAACAAGTTGTCAATAATACGTATAGTAGTGTTTTGCTTAGTTAAAGCTGGTTTTCTATACACAAAACCCAAAACCAATGAAGTTGGCACGTTGTGTAAATGGTAAATAAAAACAGAATACAATGATTTGCAAATCCTTTTCAACTTATATTCAATATAAGTTGAAAGACAATATTCAAAGACAAGATAGTTATTATTCAAACTGGGAAACTTCATTTTTTTTTTGCAAATCATCATTAACTTAGAATTTAATGGCAGCAACACATTGCACAGGGTTATTTTTACCACTGTGTTCAATCAATCAATCAATCAATGTTTATTTATATAGCCCCAAATCACAAATGTCTCAAAGGACTGCACAAATCATTACGACTACAACATCCTCGGAAGAACCCACAAAAGGGCAAGGAAAACTCACACCCAGTGGCCAGGGAGAATTCACATCCAGTGGGACGCCAGTGACAATGCTGACTATGAGAAACCTTGGAGAGGACCTCAGATGTGGGCAACCCCCCCCTCTAGGGGACCGAAAGCAATGGATGTCGAGCGGGTCTAACATGATACTGTGAAAGTTCAATCCATAGTGGCTCCAAGACAGCAGCGAGAGTCCCGTCCACAGGAAACCATCTCAAGCGGATCAGCAGCGTAGAGATGTCCCCAACCGATACAGGCGAGCGGTCCATCCTGGGTCCTGACGAGCCGTCCATCCTGGGTCTCGACTCTGGACAGCCAGTACTTCATCCATGGTTATCGGACCGGACCCCCTCCACAAGGGAGGGGGGGGACATAGGAGAAAGAAAAGAAGCGGCAGATCAACTGGTCTAAAAAGGAGGTCTATTTAAAGGCTAGAGTATACAGATGAGTTTTAAGGTGAGACTTACATGGTGAGACTTACATGGCCTTTCCTTTAAACACCACTCAGTAAATGTTTGGGAACTGAGGAGACCAATATTTGAAACTTTTCAGGTGGAATTCTTTCCCGTTCTTCCTTGATGTACAGCTTAAGAACTTCAACAGTCCGGGGTCTCCGTTGTGGTATTTTAGGCTTTATATTTTGCCACACATTTTCAATGGGACACAGGTCTGGACTACAGGCAGGCCAGTCTAGTACCCTCTCTTTTACGATGAAGCCACGCTGTTGTAACACGTGGCTTGGCATTGTCTTACTGAAATAAGCAGGGGCGTCCGAGATAACGTTGCTTGGATGGCAACATATGTTGCTCCAAAACCTGCATGTACCTTTCCGCATTAATGGTGCCTTCACAGATGTGTAAGTTACCCATACCTTAGGCACTAATACACCCCCATACCATCACAGATGCTGGCTTTTGAACTTTGGGCCTATAACAATCCGGATGGTTCTTTTCCTCTTTGTTCCGGAGGACACCACGTCCACCATTTCCAAAAACAATTTATAATGTGGACTCGTCAGACCACAAACCATTTTTCCATTTTGTATCAGTCCATCTTAGATGAGCTCAGGCCCAGCTAAGCCGGCGGCGTTTCTGGGTGTTGTTGATAAATGGCTTTCGCTTTGCATAGTAGTTTTAACTCGCACTTACAGATGTAGCGACACACTGTAGTTACTGACGGTGGTTTTCTGAAGTGTTCCTGAGCTCATGTGGTCATATCCTTCACACAGTGATGTCGCTTTTTGATGCCCGAGGGATGGAAGGTTCGTAATTTAATGGTTTACGTGCAGTGATTTCTCCAGATTCTCTGTACCTTTTGAATATATAACAGACCGTAGATGGTGAAATCCCTACATTCCTCACAATAGCTGGTTGAGAAATGTTGTTCTTAAACTGTTTGGACAATTTGCTCACGCATTTGTCACAATTCTTGTTTGTGAACGACTGAACATTTCATGGAAGCTGCTTTTATGGCACCCACCTGTTCCCAATGAGCCTGTTCACCTGTGGGATGTTCCACATAAGTGTTTGATGAGCATTCCTCAACTTTCTCAGTCTTTTTTGCCACTTCTGTCAGCTTTTTTTTTTTTTTTCAAACAGTCTATTCAATTGAATATAGCTTGAAAATGATTTGCCAATCATTGTATTCAGTTTTTATTTACCATATTTACAAGCTTTCACTGGTTTTGGGTTTTGTGTATTACTCCATGCCCTACCAAAGCTATAATTGCATATCACCTCATTTTTACTGCCAACTATCCGATTTTATTTTCTACAGAAATGTTCGTTGTACAAGAAATGTTGCTGCAATGCGATACCGCTTTTTATCTTTTTCTCGGGGCCGGGGGAAGATGTTTCATTAGTGTGGTCAGCCAGGCGTGTAATAATCAGCGCCACCCGTCCAGCTTTCATATAAAAACTTTTTGCCAACCATTAAGATCAAGGTCTCTCTTTTTCATCCCAACATCCTCCGGCAGCTTCTCGCCTGCTCAATACCGCCTTTTGTCCGCCTTAATCTGTGGATCCCTCACAGCGCCAATTTTGAGTTTCACGGACCGGAGAAGACTGAAGGTTAACCGACAACCCCCGTGCTCAATGAAGACTGAAATTTCACCAACTCACGGATTGACAAAGACTCAAGTTTCACTGACACATTTGTACTCAACGAAAACCTAAGTTTCACCGACTCACGGGGATTCGAGTTTCACCGACTCACTTGTGTTCCATGAAGTCACGAGTTTCACTGACTCACGTGTGCTTGATAAACTTGAATTTGGCTGATTTATGGGTTGAAAAATAATAGTTTTTACTGACACACAAATATAAAAAGACCTGAGTTTCACAGACTCGTATGCTCGATTAAGACACAAAAGTTCACTGATCAATGGATTGAGTTTTACTAACTCACAGATTGACAATGAATCGTGAAGGCATAAGTTTTATTGACTAAAGGGTTGACAAAAACTCAAGTTTTACTGACTACCAGGGTTGGTAACAAGTGAAGTTTCAATGACTCACGGGCCGACAAAGACTCACGGGCCAACAAAGACTCAAGGTTAATTCACATCCCTGTGCTCAATGAAGACTCAAGTTTTACAGACTCACTGTTTGATAAGCATTTCACTGACTCACCTGTGTTTGATGAAGTCACGAGTTTCACTGACTCACATGTGCTTGGTAAACTCGAATTTCGCTGATTTACGGGTTGAAAAAATATAGTTTTTACTGACGCACAAATTTAAAAAGACCCGAGTTTCACAGACTCATGTGCTCGATAAAGACACAAAACGTTTTACGTACTCCCGGGGTTGGTGACAATTGAAGTTTCAATGACTCACGGGCCGATAAAGACTCAAGGTTAACTGACATCCCCGTGCTCAATGAAGACTCAAGTTTTACCGACTCACGGTTTGATAAGCATTTCACTGACTCACATGTGTTTGATGAAGTCACGAGTTTCACTGACTCACATGTGCTTGGTAAACTCGAATTTTGCTGATTTATGGGTTGAAAAAATATAGTTTTCACTGACGCACAAATTGAAAAAGACCCGAGTTTCACAGACTCTTGTGCTCGATAAAGACACAAAAAGTTTTACTGACTCCCGGGGTTGGTGACAATTGAAGTTTCAATGACTCACGGGCCGACGAAGACTCAAGGTTAACTGACATCCCAAATTTCACTGACTCCCGGATTGACAAAGACTCAGGTTTCACTGACACACTTGTACTCAATAAAAGCTTAAGTTTAACCGACTCACGGGGATTCGAGTTTCACTGACTTGCCTGTGTTCCATGAAGTCAAGAGTTTTACTCTCTCTCGTGTGCTGGATAAACTTGAATTTTGCAGATTTGTGGGTTGAAAAATAATAGTTTTTACTGATGCACAAGTATAAAAAGACCCGAGTTTCACAGACTTATATGCTCGATAAAGACACACAACTTCACTGATTTATGGCTTGACAAAGGTTTGAGTCCCTGGACATATGAGGACTTTGAATATAACCAATGTATGATCCTGTAACGACTTGGTATCGGATCGATACCCACATTTGTGGTATCATCCAAAACTAATGTATAGTATCAAACAACAGAAAAATAAGAGATTATTATATTTTAACAGAAGTGTAGATAGAACATGTTAAAAGAGAAAGTAAGCAGATATTAACAAGTAGATTAATAATTCATTTTCTACCGCTTGTCCTTAATAATGTTGACAAAATAATAGAATGGGAAATGACACAAAATGTTACTGCAGACAAATTAGGAGCCTTTCTTTGTTTACTTACTAATAAAAGACAAGTTGTCTTGTATGTTCACTACTTTATTTAAGGATTTAACTGCAATAATAAACATAAGTTTTGTTAAAATAAAGCCAATAATGCCATTTTTTGTGGTTCCCTTTTATTTAAAAAAGAACCGAAAAGTATCGAAAATATTTTAGTACCGGTACCAAAATATTGGTTTCGTTACAACACTAGTACATATATCTTTTCTGTCAAAATGACATATATCAATTACATTTAGCGAGAACATTTTAAGTACTTTTTTAACACATTTCCAGGTGTTTCCGTGCCAGATAGAATGAGGTCAGGGCCAAATGTGGCCCCCGGGCCTTGAGTTTGATGCACCTGTGCTATAAGGTCTCAATGAATTTGACTCAGTGGCCTAGTGGTTAGAGTGTCCGCCCTGAGATCAGTAGGTCGGGAGTTCAAACCCTGGCCGAGTCATACCAAAGACTATAAACATGGGACCCATTACCTCAAGGGGTTGGAATTGGAGGTTAAATCACCAAAAATGATTCCCGGGCGCAGCCACTGCTGCTGCTCACTGCTCCCCTCACCTCCCGGGGGGGTGAACAAGTCTGTGTGACTATAATTGGTACTTTAAAGGCCTACTGAAATGAGATGTTCTTATTTAAACGGGGATAGCAGGTCCATTCTATGTGTCATACTTGATCATTTCGCGATATTGCCATATTTTTGCTGAAAGGATTTAGTAGAGAACATCCACGATAAAGTTTACAACTTTTGGTCGCTAATAAAAAAGCCTTGCCTGTACCGGAAGTAGCAGACGATGTGTGCGTGACGTCACGGGTTGTGGAGCTCCTCACATCCTCACATTGTTTACAATCATGGCCACCAGTAGCGAGAGCGAGTCGGACCGAGAAAGCGACAATTTCCCCATTAATTTGAGCGAGGATGAAAGATTCGTGGATGAGGAAAGTGAGAGTGAAGGAGTAGGAGAAAAAAAAAAACTAGATTCAGATGTTATTAGACAAATTTACTAGGATAATTCTGGAAAATCCCTTATCTGCTTATTGTGTTACTAGTGTTTTAGTGAGATTATATGGTCGTACCTGTACAACCTGAAAGTCGGAGGGGTGTGGCCACGGGTGTGGTGACCGCCAGTGTCTCTGAGAGAAGCCACGTTTATCGACGAGGCGAAACCAGCCGTTGGGGCCGGGCTGAGATTATCCCCCCCCCCCCCCCCCCCCCCCCCCCTCTTCCTCCACGGTTGGAGTATCCGACGGTCGGGGGGCCGGTGGGAGGAGGCAAGAGAGTCGCAGCTGCCTCTTTGACAGGCGCAGGAGGAACGACGCAAGCTCTCCGCTCATGTCTACGGTAAGAGCCGACTTATTACCACCATTTTCTCACCGAACCCTGCCGGTTGACACGGGGTAGTGAAGTGAAGTGAATTATATCTATATAGCGCTTTTTCTCTAGTGACTCAAAGCGCTTTACATCGTGAAACCCAATATCTAAGTTACATTTAAAGCAGTGTGGGTGGCACTGGGAGCAGGTGGGTAAAGTGTCTTGCCCAAGGACACAACGGCAGTATCTGGGATGGCGAAAGCGGGGATCGAACCTGCAACCCTCAAGTTGCTGGCACGGCCACTCTACCAACCGTAGGGAACCATGTTCGCTTGACCGCTCTGTTCCATAGTAAAGCTTCACCGTCATCTTTCAGGAATGTAATCAAGGAAACACCGGCTGTGTTTGTGTTGCTAAAGGCGGCCGCAAAACACCGCTTCCCACCTACATCTTTCTTCTTTGACGTCTCCATTATTAATTGAACAAATTGCAAAAGACTCAGCAACACTTGGAATTATGCGATGAAAACAGACGACTTATAGCTGTGAAGGGTGCTGGAACAAAATGTCCTCTACAATGCGCGTCATCATACCGCGACGTTTTAGCATGATATTTCCGCGCGAAAAATTTTAAATTGCAACTTAGTAAACTAAAAAGTGCTGTATTGGCATGTGTTGCAATGTTAATATTTCATCATTGATATAAATTGTAGTCAGCTGGAGGCGTGTCTTAATGAAATTAAACAATGGATGTCCGCTAACTTTTTGCAACTCAACGCCAAAAAAACGGAAATGCTGATTATCGGTCCTGCTGGACACCAAACTCTATTTAATAATACAACTCTAACATTTGACAACCAAACAATTAAACAAGGCGACACGGTAAAGAATCTGGGTATTATCTTCGACCCAACTCTCTCCTTTGAGGCACACATTAAAAGCGTTACTAAAACGGCCTTCTTTCATCTCCGCAATATCGCTAAAATTCGCTCCATTCTGTCCACTAAAGACACTGAGATCATTATCCATGCGTTTGTTACGTCTCGCCTCGACTACTGTAACGTATTATTTTCGGGTCTCCCCATGTCTAGCATTAAAAGATTACAGTTGGTACAAAATGCGGCTGCTAGACTTTTGACAAGAACAAGAAAGTTTGATCACATTACGCCTGTACTGTATATACCTTTATATACATATATACATACATATATACCTATACTGTATATACCTTTATATACATATATACATACATATATACCTATACTGTATATACCTTTATATACATACATATATACCTATACTGTATATACCTTTATATACATATATACATACATATATACCTGTACTGTATATACCTTTATATACATATATACATACATATATACCTGTACTGTATATACCTTTATATACATATATACATACATATATACCTGTACTGGCTCACCTGCACTGGCTTCCTGTGCACTTAAGATGTGACTTTAAGGTTTTACTACTTACGTATAAAATACTACACGGTCTAGCTCCATCCTATCTTGCCGATTGTATTGTACCATATGTCCCGGCAAGAAATCTGCGTTCAAAGGACTCCGGCTTGTTAGTGATTCCCAAAGCCCAAAAAAAGTCTGCGGGCTATAGAGCGTTTTCCGTTCGGGCTCCAGTACTCTGGAATGCCCTCCCGGTAACAGTTCGAGATGCTACCTCAGTAGAAGCATTTAAGTCTCACCTTAAAACTCATTTGTATACTCTAGCCTTTAAATAGACTCCCTTTTTAGACCAGTTGATCTGCCGTTTCTTTTCTTTTTCTTCTATGTCCCACTCTCCCCTGTGGAGGGGGTCCGGTCCGATCCGGTGGCCATGTACTGCTTGCCTGTGTATCGGCTGGGGACATCTCTGCGCTGCTGATCTGCCTCCGCTTGGGATGGTTTCCTGCTGACTCCGCTGTGAACGGGACTCTCGCTGCTGTGTTCGATCCGCTTCAGACTGGACTCTCGCGACTGTGTTGGATCCATTGTGGATTGAACTTTCACAGTATCATGTTAGACCCGCTCGACATCCATTGCTTTCCTCCTCTCCAAGGTTCTCATAGTCATCATTGTCACCGACGTCCCACTGGGTGTGAGTTTTCCTTGCCCTTATGTGGGCCTACCGAGGATGTCGTGGTGGTTTGTGCAGCCCTTTGAGACACTAGTGATTTAGGGCTATATAAGTAAACATTGATTGATTGATTGATTGATAAAAACTATCAGACTGCGTGGTCGGTAGTAGTGGGTTTCAGTAGGCCTTTAACATTCAAAGAGAAAAGGCTTGATTAGGGATATGGCGGCCATCCTCCTCCTCGCAGCCGAGTCGCCACCGTGTCGAAAGTAGCAACGTGTGCCCCTCCCAAACGTAAAGAAGATTCCCGTGCCAAGCGAACCGCTCCGTTTCCATTCGCCATAATCCAGGAGAGTGCCTTTGTGACGCGATAACATCCCGACAACTTCCGCGCCCGGCCAGATAAGCCTGCTATGCACCAACAAGACGGGAAGCGATTTGGGATATCAGACTTTCAAAGCAGCTTTTAATCACCCCGCAGCCTTTTTCCTCCCCCACCACCGCCGGCGCTCCGCCTCTTCTTAAATGAAGACCTGTCCACTTCAAAAGGCAACGCCAGATTAGCCTTTTGATCCACCTAAGCTCCTTATTACTGTATAGCGAAGAGATGAAGGATGTGAGCAGCAACAATGCATCATCTGTATGCACTGCTGGCGCCGATACAACATAAAGAGGCCGTCCGGATATACGAGCGGCTTCCTAGCGTATCTGGAGCGCCAGATGATGAGGAGATAAAAAAAAGGAGGGCGGGGGAGGGAGAGGGAACGAAGAAAAAGGAAACCAGAGAGAGCCCACTTGGCCCGAGCGCCGAATAGAAAACGTGAAGGAGGAACAACACGAGGGAGACAGACGGGAGCGGAGACACTTTGATTTATTTCAGCTCCAAAAAAGAGAGAAGAGAGTTGATGATGTTAGTTCCCATAAAAAAAAAAAAAAAGACAGTAATTGTCGGGTTTGCTTCACAGCTAAAACATGGCCAAGGAAAACAATAACATCTTTTGAAGTCTTCAAGCTCCCTCTTTATAACAAGATTTCAACTAAATAATCAATCAATTAAAAAGAAAAAGGCCAACTTTGAGGCAGAGTGAAACATTTAAAAAGAAACCTGAATGGAGGATTAGGGCCACACGCACAAGAGGAACATACTGATGATGTCATGCTTACAAGAATGACGTCGGAATGTCACAAGAAAAACATGATTTTTTTTTTACAATAATAGTTATAATATGAGAAAAAGGGCAGAATTTTACATCACGAGTGAAAATTGTAATGATTTGTAAACATTTTTGAGGGGAAAAAAAATCTGTAATAAAGAAGAAATATTACAAGAAAAAGTTCTAATTTTAATGTAATGAATTGTATCTTTACGAGGAAAAAATACAGAATGTTAAAATATTATTATTGTCAGGCTTGCAACTGGAAGTTTGTTTGTGTTTTTGTTTTTCCTCTGTGTGTGTTTAGTATTTCCTGTTTTTAGTTCCTGTCAGCGCTCTTATTTTGTCTGTTTCCTGTTTTTTCCACTGTGCGCTGTTTTCCCCTAGCCACACCTGGTGTCTATCAGCCCACTCCTATTTTACCTGCTTTGTTCTCCAGTGTTTTCATATTATAAGTACGACTTCCGTTTCTTGCTCGATACCTGCTAGCTTCCACGCTAGGCCTTTTTGTTTGTTATCCGCCCACGTGCGCGCTTTTTGTTTGCACCCTTTGTTTGTTTTTTGTCTTAGTGTTTTAAATTATATCATGTTTTCTTACTCCATGCCTGCCTCCTTCTCTGCATCTTGGGGTTCGTCACAAACCAACTCTGACGATTAAAGAGAAACTGGGCACACTTTTAAATGAATAAAGTCAAAATGTTACTTAAAACATGTAATTTTACAAAATAAAAAGTGTAATGTTATACGGAAGTAAGAAGAAATATTACTAGAAAAAGTCCGAATTTCAATTAAAGTCGGAATATCACAAGAAAAAACATGTTGATTTTTTTTTTACAATAATAGTTATAATATGAGAAAAATTGCAGAATTTTACATCAAATGAGTGAAAATTGTATTGATTTGTAAACATTTTTGAGGAAAAAAAAAGCTGTAATAAAGAAGAAATATTACAAGAAAAAGTCCTAATTTTAATGTAATGAATTGTATCTTTACGAGGAAAAAATACAGAATGTTAAAATATTATTATTGTCAGGCTTGCCACTGGAAGTTTGTTTGTGTTTTTGTTTTTCCTCTGTGTGTGTTTAGTATTTCCTGTTTTTAGTTCCTGTCAGGGCTCTTATTTTGTCTGTTTCCTGTTTTTTCCACTGTGCGCTGTTTTCCCCTAGCCACACCTGGTGTCTATCAGCCCACTCCTATTTTACCTGCTTTGTTCTCCAGTGTTTTCATATTATAAGTACGACTTCCGTTTCTTGCTTGATACCTGCTAGCTTCCACGCTAGGCCTTTTTGTTTGTTATCCGCCCACGTGCGCGCTTTTTGTTTGCACCCTTTGTTTGTTTTTTGTCTTACTGTTTTAAATTATATCATGTTTTCTTACTCCATGCCTGCCTCCTTCTCTGCATCTTGGGGTTCGTCACAAACCAACTCTGATGATTAAAGAGAAACTGGGCACACTTTTAAATGAATAAAGTCAAAATGTTAATTAAAACATGTAATTTTACAAGATAAAAAGTGTAATGTTATATGGAAGTAAGAAGAAATATTACTAGAAAAAGTCCGAATTTTAATTAAAGTCGGAATGTCACAAGAAAAAACATGTTTTTATTATATGAGTAAAAGGGGAGAATTTTACATCAAATGAGTGAAAATTGTAATGATTTGTAAACATTTTTGAGGAAAAAAAAAGCTGTAATAAAGAAGAAATATTACAAGAAAAAGTTGTAATTTTAATGTAATGAATTGTATCTTTATGAGGAAAAAATACAGAATGTTAAAATATTATTGTCAGGCTTGCCACAGGAAGTTTGTTTGTGTTTTTGTTTTTCCTCTGTGTGTGTTTAGTATTTCCTGTTTTTAGTTCCTGTCAGCGCTCTTATTTTGTCTGTTTCCTGTTTTTTACCCTCAGATACGGCTGATTGGCACCTAGCCACACCTGGTGTCAATCAGCCCAATCCTATTTTACCTGCTTTGTTCTCCAGTGTTTTCTTATTATAAGTACGACTTCTGTTTCGTGCTCGAAACCTGCTAGCTTCTATGCTAGGCCTTTTTGTTTGTTATCCGCCCACGTGCGCGCTTTTTGTTTGTACCCTTTGTTTGTTTTTTGTCTTAGTGTTTTAAATTATATCATGTTTTCTCCGTCCATGCCTGCCTCCTTCTCTGCATCTTGGGGTTCGTCACAAACCAACTCTGACGATTAAAGAGAAACTGGGCACACTTTTAAATGAATAAAGTCAAAATGTTACTTAAAACATGTAATTTTACAAGATAAAAAGTGTAATGTTATAGGAAGTAAGTAGAAATATTACTAGAAAAAGTCCTAATTTTAATTAAAGTCGGAATGTCACAAGAAAAAACATGTTTTTTTTTTTTACAATAATAGTTATATGAGAAAAAGGGCAGAATTTTACATCAAATGAGTGAAAATTTTAATGATTTGTAAACATTTTTGAGAAAAAAAAAACTGTAATAAAGTACAAATATAACAAGAAAAAGTCCTAATTTTACTGTAATAAATTGTATCTTTACGAGGAAAAAAAATACAGATTGTTATAATATTATTATTGTCAGGCTTGCCACTGACAGTTTGTTTGTGTTTTAGTTTTTCCTCTGTGTGTGTTTAGAATTTCCTGTTTTTAGTTCCTGTCAGCGTTCTTATTTTGTCTGTTTCCTGTTTTTCCCCTCAGCTGCGGCTGATTGGCACCTAGCCACACCTGGCGTCTATCAACCCACTCCTATTTTACCTGCTTTGTTCTCCAGTGTTTTCATATTATAAGTACGACTTCTGTTTCTTGCTTGATACCTGCTAGCTTCCACGCTAGGCCTTTTTGTTTGTTATCCGCCCACGTGCGCGCCTTTTGTTTGTACCCTTTGTTTGTTTTTTGTCTTACTGTTTTAAATTAAACCATATTTTCTCACTCCATGCCTGCCTCCTTCTCTGCATCTTGGGGTTCGTCATAAACCAACTCTGACGATTAAAGACAAAATGTTATTTAAAACATGTAATTTTACAAGAGAAAAAGTGTAATGTTATAGGGAAGTAAGTAGAAATATTACTAGAAAAAGTCCTAATTTTAATTAAATAAAGTGTGATAATTATGAAAACAAATCCATAATTTTACGAAAGAAAAGAAAATACAACATTTTACGAGTTTAACCTGGTAATAACTTGACAATACAAAAGTGAAGTAAAAAAAAATTAAAAATAAAACGAAAATAATTGGAATAAAAACACATTTTTGTGGGAATACTGTCATAAAATAACGAGTCGCAATTTTACAAAAAATAAACTTGTGTTAAACAAAGCCATGATAGTATGAGATTTTAAACACAAACATCAATCAGTCAATCAATGTTTATTTAATATAATATTTATTTATATAGACCTAAATCACAATCGTGATTTAGGTCTATATAAATAAATATTACAAATACATGTATAATGTATTTGTAATATCTATAATAATATATTAATTAGTGTAATATTAACAATTAATTAATGTAGCATTCATAACATTGTATTATTATCCAATATTACAAATACATTTATAACGTATTTGTAATATTTATAATAATGTATTAGAGATAGGGTGAGAAGCTCTGCCATCCGGGAGGAACTCAAAGTAAAGCCGCTGCTCCTTCACATGGAGAGGAGCCAGATGAGGTGGTTCGGGCATCTGGTCAGGATGCCACCCGAACGCCTCCCTAGGGAGGTGTTTAGGGCACGTCCGACCGGTAGGAGGCCACGGGGAAGACCCAGGACACGTTGGGAAGACGTGTCCTGGGTCTTCCCCGTGGCCTGGGAACGCCTCGGGATCCCCCGGGAAGAGCTAGACGAAGTGGCTGGGGAGAGGAAAGTCTGGGCTTCCCTGCTTAGGCTGCTGCCCCCGCGACCAGACCTCGGATAAGCGGAAGAAGATGGATGGATGGATAATAATGTATTAATTACATATGTATTAAATAATTAATGTAATATTTATAATAATGTATTAATTAATCAATATTACATATACATTTGTAATATTGGAAAAATAAAGTAGTGTTGTCAAAATCCATCCATTATTCTTATATCCTCTGCAGAGTGACTCTAAAACATGTTTAAAAAGTGCATACATGCAGTATTCTCTTCTTTCCTCATTTTTTTGCTCATGTAGCAGACTAAAAAAAAAGATATTCAATTGTAATTCATCAAAAATTCAATGTGGATAATTTGATTCAATATTTTGTTTGACAGTGTGAGAATAAAGCCATGATTTTTCTAACAAAAAAACCCAGACATTTTTACGAAAATATACGTTTTTTTTAGGGAAATGGTCAGAATTTAAAGCGGAACATTATCACCAGACCTATGTAAGCGTCAATATATACCTTGATGTTTAGTTTTTCCTCTGTGTGTGTTTAGTATTTCCTGTTTTTAGCACTCTTATTACGTCTGTTTCCTGTTTTTCCCCTGTGCGCTGTTTTCCCCTCAGCTGCGGCTGATTGGCACCTAGCCACACCTGGTGTCAATCAGCCTGCTCCTATTTTACCTGCTTTGTTCTCCAGTGTTTTCATATTATAAGTACGACTTCTGGTTCTTGCTCGATACCTGCTAGCTTCCACGCTTGGCCTTTTTGTTTGTCATCCGCCCACGTGCGCGATTTTGTTTGTACCCTTTGTTCGTTTTTTTGTCTTAAGTGTTTTAAATTAAACCATATTTCCTCACTCCATGCCTGCCTCCTCTGCATCTTGGGGTTCGTCATAAACCAAAAAGACCATATGTTTTTTTAACCGATTTCCGAACTCTAAAAAGGTGAATTTGGCGATTTAAACGCCTTTCAATTGTTCGCTGTCGGAGCGATGACCTTTCACCCGTGATGTCACAACATGAAGCAAACCTCCATTTTCTCAAACACATTACACCCACCAAGTCCAATCAGCTCTGTTATTTTCTGTTTTTCGGTACCTTGGAGACATTATGCCTCGTCGGTGTGTTGTCGGAGGGTGTAACAACACAAACAGGGATTCAAGTTGACTTACGTGGAGTGTGCTAATCAGACATATCAATGATCACGGCATGCTAATCGATGCTAACATGCTATTTAGGCTAGCTGTATGTACATATTGCATCATTATGCCTCATTTGTAGCTATATTTGCATCTAGCCTTTCCCTCCACCCACATGTAATGCCAAACAAACACATACCAATCGACGGATTCAAGTTGCACCAGTGGTCAAAAGACGCGAAAGTCCCTTGTTTGTTCTGCACACTTTACCGACGACAGCTAAGCTACAACAGAGATGGCAAGAATGTGTGGATATCCTGCGACACTCAAAGCAGATGCATTTCCAACGACAAAGTCAACAAAATGACAAAGGGGAGTATTGTTGATGTTATTGACTTTTGTGCTAATCAGACATATTTGCGCACGGCATGACTGCAAGCTAATCGATGCTAACATGCTATTTAGGCTAGCTGTATGTACATATTGCATCATTATGCCTCATTTGTAGCTATATTTGCATCCAGCCTTTCCCTCCACCCACATTTAATGCCAAACAAACACATACCAATCGACGGATTCAAGTTGCACCAGTGGCCAAAAGACGCGAAAGTCCCTCGTTTGTTCTGCACACTTTACCGACGACAGCTAAGCTACAACAGAGATGGCAAGAATGTGTGGATATCCTGCGACACTCAAAGCAGATGCATTTCCAACGACAAAGTCAACGAAATCACAAAGGGGAGTTTTGTTGATGTTATTGACTTTTGTGCTAATCAGACACATTTGCGCACGGCATGACTGCGAGCTAATCGATGCTAACATGCTATTTAGGCTAGCTGTATGTACATAGTGCATCATTATGCCTCATTTGTAGCTATATTTGCATCTAGCCTTTCCCTCCACCCACATTTAATGCCAAACAAACACATACCAATCGATGGATTCAAGTTGCACCAGTGGCCAAAAGATGCGAAAGTCCCTCGTTTGTCCTGCACACTTTACCGACGACAGCTAAGCTACAACAGAGATGGCAAGAATGTGTGGATATCCTGCGACACTCAAAGCAGATGCATTTCCAACGACAAAGTCAACAAAATGACAAAGGGGAGTTTTGTTGATGTTATTGACTTTTGTGCTAATCAGACATATTTGCGCACGGCATGACTGCAAGCTAATCGATGCTAACATGCTATTTAGGCGAGCTGTATGTACATAGTGCATCATTATGCCTCATTTGTAGCTATATTTGCATCCAGCCTTTCCCTCCACCCACATTTAATGCCAAACAAACACATACCAATCGACGGATTCAAGTTGCACCAGTGGCCAAAAGATGCGAAAGTCCCTCGTTTGTTCTGCACACTTTACCGACGACAGCTAAGCTACAACAGAGATGGCAAGAATGTGTGGATATCCTGCGACACTCAAAGCAGATGCATTTCCAACGACAAAGTCAACAAAATGACAAAGGGGAGTTTTGTTGATGTTATTGACTTTTGTGCTAATCAGACATATTTGCACACGGCATGACTACAAGCTAATTGATGCTAACATGCTATTTAGGCGAGCTGTATGTACATATTGCATCATTATGCCTCATTTGTAGCTATATTTGCATCCAGCCTTTCCCTCCACCCACATTTAATGCCAAACAAACACATACCAATCGACGGATTCAAGTTGCACCAGTGGCCAAAAGATGCGAAAGTCCCTCGTTTGTTCTGCACACTTTACCGACGACAGCTAAGCTACAACAGAGATGGCAAGAATGTGTAGATATCCTGCGACACGCAAAGCAGATGCATTTCCAACGACAAAGTCAACGAAATCACAAAGGGGAGTTTTGTTGATGTTATTGACTTTTGTGCTAATCAGACATATTTGCGCACGGCATGACTGCAAGCCAATCGATGCTAACATGCTATTTAGGCTAGCTGTATGTACATAGTGCATCACCATGCCTCATTTGTAGCTATATTTGCATCCAGCCTTTCCCTCCACCCACATTTAACGCCAAACAAACACATACCAATCGTTGGTTAGAAGGCGATCGCCGAATTAGTCCGCGCTACCTCATTAGCTTCAGTTTCTTCTTCCATTTCGTTTTCGCTATTTGCAACTCCAACCATCCGTTTCAATACATGCGTAATCTGTTGAATGGCTTGCGCCGCTGAAATCCGAGTCTGAATCCGAGCTACTATGCTATACCTTTCTGTACTATCCGCCATGTTTGTTTCTGGTGGCTTCACGCAGTGACGTCACAGGATAATGGACGGGTGGATATAACGTCGGTTAAAATCAGGCACGTTGAAGCCGTTTTTCGGGATATTGCGTGATGGGTAAAATTTGGAGAAAAACGTCGAAAAATAAAATAAGCCACTGGGAATTGATTTTAATTGGTTTTAACCATTCAGAAATTGTGATAATGTTCCCCTTTAACAAGAAAAATGAGAATAGAATTGTAATGATTGACAAAAATACCTTTGTATTATTTCAGTGTCGCCCTAATAGAAGATGGAACAATTAAAAAGTGACCTGGTTTTTGTGGACTGACTCCTCTCACCGCCCAACTGCATACAAAGAAGATAAATATTAGTATGATCAAACTTTTAGCACTCATGAGGAAAAAGGCACAAACAACTTCTACCTTTTAAGACTCTAAACAATAAAACGGGTTTACTGGGCCGTTAGCCAGGCATCAAGTTAGTCTTTTATTGTGAAAAGCACAGTACTGTATTTCATGGTTCACAGTGATTTCCCCCTCACAGGAAGTCCCCCCGGAAAGGAAGTGACGGAAGATCCTGTTGCTGCCAGCGCCAACGCAGTCGGGCCAGCGGGGCGTCCTTGGGGTTCTTGAACTCGCTAAAGCTCAGCCGGTTGAGGATGTCGTAAACTCCTGCACGGGCGGTGACCTGTCGCACACACACACACACACACACACACACACACACACACACACACACACACACACACACACACACGCACACACACACACGCACACACACACGCACACAGCGACGTCAGCAACGTAAACACACGTTGAAATGTATTATTGTGTGAATGCTCCAAAGCAGGGGTCACCGCTGGCCTGTTCTAAAAATAGCTCAAATAGCAGCACTTACCAGTGAGCTGCCTCTATTTTTTAAATTGTATTTATTTACTAGCAAGCTGGTCTCGCATTGCTTGACATTTTTAATTCTAAGAGAGACAAAACTCAAATAGAATTTGAAAATCCAAGAAAATATTTTAAGCACTTGCTCTTCACTTGTTTGAATACATTATTTTATTTTTTTACTTTGCTTCTTATAACTTTCAGAAAGACAATTTTAGAGAAAAAATACAACCTTAAAAATGATTTAAAGATTTTCAAACACATATACCTTTTTACCTTTTAAATTATTTCTTCTTCTTTCCTGACAATTTAAATCAATGTTCAAGTAAATGTATTTTTTTATTGTAAAGAATTTACTAATGATTCAAATTAGTTAGTTTTTCTATTCTTTTTTTCGGTTGAATTTTGAATTTTAAAGAGTCGAAATTGAAGATAAACTATGTTTCAAAATTTTATTTTCATTTTTTCCCTGTTTTCTCCTCTTTTAAACCGTTCAATTAAGTGTTTTTTTCATCATTCTTCATTTTAGCTTCTGTTTTTTCAACAAAGAATATTTGTGAACTATTTCTTCAAACTTATTATAATTAAAATTCCCCCAAAATTATTCTGGCAATCTAAAAAAATCTTTAGAATCAAATTTAAATCTTATTTCAAATTCTTTTGAATTTCTTTTAAAATTTTTGTTCTGGAAAATCTAGAAGAAATAATGATTTGTCTTTGTTAGAAATATAGCTTGGTCCAATTTGTTATATATTCTAACAAAGTGCAGATTGGATTTTAACCTATTTAAAACATGTCATCAAAATTCTAAAATTAATCGTCATCGGGAAAATTTACTAATGATTCGAATTAGTTAGTTTTTCTATTCTTTTTTTCGGTTGAATTTTGAATTTTAAAGAGTCGAAATTGAAGATAAACTATGTTTCAAAATTGTATTTTAATTTTTTCCCTGTTTTCTCCTCTTTTAAACCGTTCAATTAAGTGTTTTTTTCATCATTCTTCATTTTAGCTTCTGTTTTTTCGACGAAGAATATTTGTGAACTATTTCTTCAAACTTAATATGATTAAAATTCCCCCAAAATTATTCTGGCAATCTAAAAAAATCTTTAGAATCAAATTTAAATCTTATTTCAAATTCTTTTGAATTTCTTTGACAATTTTTGTTCTGGAAAATCTAGAAGAAATAATGATTTGTCTTTGTTAGAAATATAACTTGGTCCAATTTGTTATATATTCTAACAAAATGCAGATTGGATTTTAACCTTTTTAAAACATGTCATCAAAATTCTAAAATTAATCTTTATCGGGAAAATTTACTAATGATTCGAATTAGTTAGTTTTTCTATTCTTTTTTTCGGTTGAATTTTAAAGAGTCGAAATTGAAGATAAACTATGTTTCAATTTTTTTTTTTCATTTTTTCCCTGTTTTCTCCTCTTTTAAACCATTCAATTAAGTGTTTTTTTCATCATTCTTCATTTTAGCTTCTGTTTTTTCAACAAAGAATATTTGTGAACTATTTCTTCAAACTTATTATGATTAAAATTCCCCCAAAAATTATTCTGGCAATCTAAAAAAATCTTTAGAATCAAATTTAAATCTTATTTCAAATTCTTTTGAATTTCTTTTACAATTTTTGTTCTGGAAAATCTAGAAGAAATAATGATTTGTCTTTGTTAGAAATATAGCTTGGTCCAATTTGTTATATATTCTAACAAAATGCAGATTGGATTTTAACCTATTTAAAACATGTTATCAAAATTCTAAAATTAGTCTTAATCGGGAAAATTTACTAATGATTCAAATTAGTTAGTTTTTCTATTCTTTTTTTCGGTTGAATTTTAAAGAGTCGAAATTGAAGGTAAACTATGTTTTAAAATTGTATTTTCATATTTTCCCTGTTTTCTCCTCTTTTAAACCGTTCAATTAAGTGTTTTTTTCATCATTCTTCATTTTAGCTTCTGTTTTTTCGACAAAGAATATTTGTGAACTATTTCTTCAAACTTAATATGATTAAAATTCCCCCAAAATTATTCTGGCAATCTAAAAAAATCTTTAGAATCAAATTTAAATCTTATTTCAAATTCTTTTGAATTTCTTTTCAAATTTTTGTTCTGGAAAATCCAGAAGAAATAATGATTTGTCTTCGTTAGAAATATAGCTTGGTCCAATTTGTTATATATTCTAACAAAGTGCAGATTGGATTTTAACCTATTTCAAACATGTCATCAAAATTCTAAAATTAATCTTCATCGGGAAAATTTACCAATGATTCGAATTAGTTAGTTTTTCTATTCTTTTTTTCGGTTGAATTTTGAATTTTAAAGAGTCGAAATTGAAGATAAACTATGTTTGAACATTTTATTTTCATTTTTTCCCTGTTTTCTCCTCTTTTAAACCGTTCAATTAAGTGTTTTTTTTCATCATTCTTCATTTTAGCTTCTTTTTTTTCAACAAAGAACATTTGTGAACTATTTCTTCAAACTTATTATGATTAAAATTCCCCCAAAATGATTCTGGCAATCTAAAAAAATCTTTAGAATCAAATTTAAATCTTATTTCAAATTCTTTTGAATTTCTTTGACAATTTTTGTTCTGGAAAATCTAGAAGAAATAATGATTTGTCTTTGTTAGAAATATAGCTTGGTCCAATTTGTTATATATTCTAACAAAGTGCAGATTGGATTTTAACCTATTTCAAACATGTCATCAAAATTCTAAACTTAGTCTTAATCGGGAAAATTTACTAATGATTCAAATTAGTTAGTTTTTCTATTCTTTTTTTCGGTTGAATTTTGAATTTTAAAGAGTCGAAATTGAAGATAAACTATGTTTCAAAATTTTATTTTCATTTTTTCCCTGTTTTATCCTCTTTTAAACCGTTCAATTAAGTGTTTTTTTCATCATTCTTCATTTTAGCTTCTTTTTTTTCAACAAAGAACATTTGTGAACTATTTCTTCAAACTTATTATGATTAAAATTCCCCCAAAAATTATTCTGGCAATCTAAAAAAATCTTTAGAATCAAATTTAAATCTTATTTCAAATTCTTTTGAATTTCTTTTACAATTTTTGTTCTGGAAAATCTAGAAGAAATAATGATTTGTCTTTGTTAGAAATATAGCTTGGTCCAATTTGTTATATATTCTAAAAAATGCAGATTGGATTTTAACCTATTTAAAACATGTCATCAAAATTCTAAAATTAATCTTCATCGGGAAAATTTACCAATGATTCGAATTAGTTAGTTTTTCTATTCTTTTTTTCGGTTGAATTTTGAATTTTAAAGAGTCGAAATTGAAGATAAACTGTTTCAAAATTGTATTTTCATTTTTTTCCTGTTTTCTCCTCTTTTAAACCATTCAATTAAGTGTTTTTTTTCATCATTCTTCATTTTAGCTTCTGTTTTTTCGACGAATAATATTTGTGAACTATTTCTTCAAACTTATTATGATTAATATTCCCCCCAAAATTATTCTGGCAATCTAAAAAAATCTTTAGAATCAAATTTAAATCTTATTTCAAATTCTTTTGAATTTCTTTTCAAATTTTTGTTCTGGAAAATCCAGAAGAAATAATGATTTGTCTTTGTTAGAAATATAGCTTGGTCCAATTTGTTATATATTCTAACAAAGTGCAGATTGGATTTTAACCTATTTCAAACATGTCATCAAAATTCTAAAATTCATCTTCATCGGGAAAATTTACCAATGATTCGAAATAGTTAGTTTTTCTATTCTTTTTTTCGGTTGAATTTTGAATTTTAAAGAGTCGAAATTGAAGGTAAACTATGTTTCAAAATTTTATTTTAATTTTTTCCCTGTTTTCTCCTCTTTTAAACCGTTCAATTAAGTGTTTTTTTCATCATTTATTCTCTACAAAAAACCTTCCGTAAAAGGAAAAAAAATGTACGACGGAATGACGGACAGAAATACCCATTTTTTAAATAAATATAGATTTATTAATTAAAGGTAAGTTGAGTAAATTTGCTATTTCTGGCAAAACATTTTAAGTGTGTATCAAACTGGTAGCCCTTCGCATTAATCAGTCCCCAAGAAGTAGCTTTTGGTTTCAAAAAGGTTGGTGACCCCTGATGCAACAGTATAGCTCGGTTGGTAGAGCGGCCGTGTCAGCAACTTGAGGGTTGCAGGTTCGATTCCCGCTTGTGCCATCCTAGTCACAGCCGTTGTGTCCTTGGGCAAGACACTTTACCCACCTGCTCCCAGTGCCACCTACACTGGTTGAAATGTAACTTAGATATTGGGTGTCACTATGTAAAGCGCTTCGAGTCACTAGAGAAAAGCGCTATATAAATATAATTCACTTCACTTCTATTGAACACGGTGGCCTAACCGATATATTCATTCATGAACGGATTTATACAATTGTGAGGTCTCGAGTTTGGCAAGTATGATATCTAACATCCACAATAAAATTACACAGGATTGAAAATACACAACAATATCAAAATTGTGGGGCGGTATAGCTCGGTTGGTAGAGCGGCCGTGTCAGGTTCGATTCCCGCATCCGCCATCCTAGTCACTGCCGTTGTGTCCTTGGGCAAGACACTTTACCCACCTGCTCCCAGTGCCACCCACACTGGTATAAATGTAACTTAGATATTGGGTTTCACTATGTAAAGCGCTTTGAGTCACTTGAGAAAAGCGCTATATAAATATAATTCACTTCACAATTACTTAATGATAAACAATTTAAAGTACAATATAAGTAAAATACATCCAAACGTTCAGTGAAGTGTGAAGTGAATTATATTTATATAGCGCTTTTCTCTAGTGACTCAAAGCGCTTTACATAGTGAAACCCAGTATCTAAGTTACATTTAAACCAGTGTGGGTGGCACTGGGAGCAGGTGGGTAAAGTGTCTTGCCCAAGGACACAACGGCAGTGACTAGGATGGTGGTAAGCGGGAATCGAACCTGCAACCCTCAAGTTGCTGGCACGGCCACTCTACCAACCGAGCTATGCCGCCGGATGTTCAGCATTTCCACATTTATTAACCGATTCAAACCATTGCACCTTCGACACATTCCACCGTCCTGGAAATTGAAAGATTTTTCCCCAAGTTCCCCAAAAATTCCAGGATTTTCCAGAAATCCTGGTTTTCCAAAGCCCTATTTCCACCCTTTTTTCTGGCAACTACTGCTTCCACCTTTTTCAACGCATTTCAACCGTCAAACATTCCTTTTAATTGGAAAAATTCCCGGTTTTCCCGAAATTCCAGGAATTCCGTAATAGCATTTCTCAATTCAACATTTCTCGACCGATTTGAAATATTCCAGCTCATTCAGACCATTGAAGTTTGTTACTATTTTCAAAAGAACTCCGGCTTTCCCCAAAATTCCCAAATTTGGGGGAGATTCCCATAGAAATCAATGGGACATTCTTCAAAGATCCACAACTCCCACATTTTTCATCTGATTCAAACGCTTCCAGCTTCGAAATATTCAGCCTGTTTGGGAATTGTGTGCTCTACTTCAACAATTCTACAAAAAATTCCAGGATTGCGGTGTAACGTCAGCATTGGAGCATTCACACGCCATTCCTTCATCTCTGCGATGCTGATCCGCCTCCGCTTGGGATGGTTTCCTGCTGGCTCCGCTGTGAACGGGACTCTCGCGACTGTGTTGTATCCATTGTGGATTGAACTTTCACAGTATCATGTTAGACCCGCTCGACATCCATTGCTTTCCTCCTCTCCAAGGTTCTCATAGTCATCATTGTCACCGATGTCCCACTGGGTGTGAGTTTTCCTTGCCCTTATGTGGGCCTACCGAGGATGTCGTAGTGGTTTGTGCAGCCCTTTGAGACACTAGTGATTTAGGGCTATATAAGTAAACATTGATTGATTGATTGATTGATAATTGCCTCATCTAGTTATTACACTGTAGTTCATCCAATCATGTCCGTGATCCCGCCCACCTTCTTTCTGATTGACACTTGCACATTTCAAAGTACCATTAGAACTGTCATGCCTGTTAATCTGATTTTATGTTTGATCATGTTTTGTTTTGTTTTCTGGACTCTTCTTGCGTTTGCACTTCCTTGTTTTCTTGGTCACCATGGCTACTCATTAATTTCCACCTGGTCACGCCCCGATCCTCAGCCTCTCTCACCTGTTCTAGTTACCACGGCCACTATTTGTGTCATTTGCTTTCTGCTCATCGTCCTGGGAACGTTGCCTTCATGCCTGGATTGCACGCACCCTACCCATGCTGCAGCTCCTGCACCCATGATATCCATGCTGCTTTTCTCCTACCCTTGTCACAGTAAGTTTTCTTGTTATTCATGCCACAGTGCAAGTTTTTGTTTCATGTTTATAGTTGATCGCCTTTGTGCTAGTCTTTTGTTTCTTAGCGTGCGCGCTTTTTGTTGGTTCCTGTTTTTAGTTTTGGTGTTAAAATAAAGACGTCTTTACCTTCACGCCGTTTCCACTCCATTCGCTTTGCACCTCGGGAAAACAACCCAAGACCAAGTCCAAGCTTGACATGAACATCATAAAAAAATAAAAAATACCATTAAATAAATAATATATTTTATAAAGGAAAAATAAAATATATAAAGCAGTCACAAAATAAATAAATTATAATATTCAGGAATAGTTAGTAAGTATTTTAAATGTAATTATTTCAAGATTAATACGTCAGGAAGAATACAAATTGGTCATGATATAAAGGGAAAAAGTCTCAATATATTAATCAAAGATGAGTAAAAATGTCATGAAATGTATAAATTGGTCATGGAATTAACAATTAACAAACAGTTTAACCTCCATCCATCCATTCATCTTCTTCCAATTATCAGAGGTTGGGTTGCGGGGGCAGCAGCCTAAGCAGAGTAGCCTAGACTTCTCTCTCCCTAGCTACTTTGTCCAGCTCCTCCCGGGGGATACCAAGGCGTTCCCAGGCCAGCTGGGAGACATAGTCCCCCCTTAACGTGTCCTGGGTCTTTCCCGTGGCCTCCTACTGGTTGGAGGAGCAATGGCTTTATGCCGAATGACAGAGCTTCTCACCCTATCTCTAAGGTAGCCACTTCTCGTCCATTCTGTTATGATCCGCTGCCCGGATCATACATTGTTTTGGTTTTTGAGTTCTTTTTTGTGTTTCCTGATTATTTTTGGACTCTTCCGATCCCTGGTTTGTGCACTTCCTTGTTTTGTCTTGTTACCATGGTTTCTAATTTGTTCCGCCTGCTTTTGATTTCTGCCTTAGTATTTAAGCCTGCCTTCTAGCTCTGTTCTTTCTTGATTCGTTGTTTGCTTCGAGCAACACTCAAGTTTGTTATCTCTCTATCTTGTGCTAAGTCTTGCCTTAGCTTCTCGGGCGCTGGGCACGCTTATTTTGGACGTTTTGGACTTTAGACTCCATTGCTACGTTAGCGTTAGCTTCCCGTGCCTTTTCTTTTGTCAGTTTGTATCAGTGTTATTTTTGTATTAAACCAAGCTCCGACCTGCAATTCCTGCCTGTCTGGTCCTCGTGCATCCTGGGGTGACACAACACGCATCCACAATGCGTTTCCAACGTGACAATTTCAGCCATAACCCAAATCTCATGACCATAGGTCTGAATCGGTACGTAGATCGACCGGTAAATTGAGAGCTTTCCCTTCCGGCTCAGCTCCTTCTTCACCACGTTGGATCGATACATCCCCCTGTCTATCTCACGATGCACTCTTTCCTCATTCGTGAACAAGACTTCAAGGTAATGAAATGAAATTAATTATATTTATATAGCGCTTTTTCTCTAGTGACTCAAAGCGCTTTACATAGTGAAACCCAATATCTAATTTTTACATTTAAACCAGTGTGGGTGGCACTGGGAGCAGGTGGGTAAAGTGTCTTGCCCAAGGACACAACAGCAGTGACTAGGATGGCGGAAGCGGGAATCGAACCTGCAACCCTCAAGTTGCTGACACGGCCGCTCTACCAACCGAGCTATACTGTTGCTTTGGAACAGGGGTCACCAACCTTTTTGAAACCAAAAGCTACTTCTTGGGGACTGATTAATGCGAAGGGCTACCAGTTTGATACACACTTAAAAAATTTTGCCAGAAATAGCAAATTTTCTCAACTTACCTTTAATTAATAAATCTATATATATTTATTTAAAAAATGGGTATTTCTGTCCGTCATTCCGTCGTACATTTTTTTTCCTTTTACGGAAGGTTTTTTGTAGAGAATAAATGATGAAAAAAACACTTAATTGAACGGTTTAAAAGAGGAGAAAACAGGAAAAAAATTAAAATAAAATTTTAAAACATAGTTTACCTTCAATTTCGACTCTTTAAAATTCAAAATTCAACCGAAAAAAAGAATAGAAAAACTAACTAATTCGAATCATTGGTAAATTTTCCCGATGAAGATCCATCCATCCATCCATCTTCTTCCGCTTATCCGAGGTCGGGTCGCGGGGGCAGCAGCCTAAGCAGGGAAGCCCAGACTTCCCTATCTCCAGCCACTTCGTCTAGCTCTTCCCGGGGGATCCCGAGGCGTTCCCAGGCCAGCCGGGAGACATAGTCTTCCCAACGTGTCCTGGGTCTTCCCCGTGGCCTCCTACCGGTTGGACGTGCCCTAAACACCTCCCTAGGGAGGCGTTCGGGTGGCATCCTAACCAGATGCCCGAACCACCTCATCTGGCTCCTCTCGATGAAGATTAATTTTAGAATTTTGATGACATGTTTTAAATAGGTTAAAATCCAATCTGCATTTTTTAGAATATATAACAAATTGGACCAAGTTATATTTCTAACAAAGACAAATCATTATTTCTTCTGGATTTTCCAGAACAAAAATTTTAAAAGAAATTCAAAAGAATTTGAAATAAGATTTAAATTTGATTCTAAAGATTTTTTTAGATTGCCAGAATAATTTTGGAGGAATTTTAATCATAATAAGTTGCTGGCACGGCCGCTCTACCAACCGAGCTATACCGCCCGTATACTTAAACGCCTCCACTTCGGGCAAGATCTGGTTATACTTTTGTAATGTTTTAATTTCCAGTCTTACAAACCTCAATAAAGGAAGACGCATAAAGAAACAAACAAAAAAAAAATATTCAATAGGAGCATCAGTCATCGACCAAACGTAGCTTCTGTTTCTTCATGCTGTTAACTATCTGTCTAACTGCACACACTGGAACCGAGTAGCGAGGGGAGAATAATGGATTTATTGACGTGAAAGCTGATGTGTTAACTATGTAAGTAAATAAATGTCATGATCCACTACCTGGATCATGTCATATTCGGTTTTTGTTCCGTCTTGGTATCATGTTCCGTTATTTTGTCTTCCTTAGTTCCTGGTGGCACTTCCTGTTTTGTTTCCGTTGTCATAGTCACGTATTAGTGTCAACTGCCTTGTGTTTTCGACGCGCACCTTCTTCCTAATTTCTCTCTGTGGAGAGACGGAGCCGAGGAGCCGACAGCAGGGGTCGGACAAATGCCGGTCCTACCCGAGATGGCGGCCAGGAGAAGAAGCGGGTCAGGTGCGTTCACCACACACCTGCGCTCAATCTGCTCATCTCTTGCCGCAGCACAAAAGAGGGTCAAGGAGGAACGATCGAGGAGAAGTAGGCGAGGAAACCACGGTAACCAGACAACGAGCACGACGATCGAGGACAGGAGCGAGATGACGAACCCCCGCAGCGGACGCAAACGCCTGCAGCGATGGCAAGCAGGAAAAATGGCCGCGCACTGAAAAGTGACGCGACCGAGTGGCCAGAAGAAGACAGAAGGTTTATTGAAATAATAAATCAGAGTCAAACCTGCTATGATGCGTCTTGTCCAGTGTCACAGCAACCCAGGAAGTCCGCCACACTCTCTCTATTTCTCACCTTGAAACTCATCTGTATACTCTAGCCTTTAAATAGACCTCCTTTTTAGACCAGTTGATCTGCCGCTTCTTTTCTTTCTCCTATGTCTCCCCCTCCCTTGTGGAGGGGGTCCGGTCCGATGACCATGGATGAAGTACTGGCTGTCCAGAGTCGAGACCCAGGATGGACCGCTCGCCTGTATCGGTTGGGGACATCTCTACGCCGCTGATCCGCCTCCGCTTGAGATGGTTTCCTGTGGACGGGACTCTCGCTGCTGTCTTGGATCCGCTTGAACTGAACTCTCGCGGCTGTGTTGGAGCCACTATGGATTGAACTTTCACAGTATCATGTTAGACCCGCTCGACATCCATTGCTTTCGGTCCCCTAGAGGGGGGGGGGGGGGGTTGCCCACATCTGAGGTCCTCTCCAAGGTTTCTCATAGTCAGCATTGTCACTGGCGTCCCACTGGATGTGAATTCTCCCTGCCCACTGGGTGTGAGTTTTCCTTGCCCTTTTGTGGGTTCTTCCGAGGATGTTGTAGTCGTAATGATTTGTGCAGTCCTTTGAGACATTTGTGATTTGGGGCTATATAAATAAACATTGATTGATTGATTGATTTAAGCCTGCCCTTGTTTGTCATTCGTTCTCGCGATGTCTAATTTGCTATTTCATGCAACAGGTGACGTCGCTATCCCCGCTTGTGGCAAAGATTTTTGTGTATGAAACGGCAGATCAACTGGTCTGAGAAGGGAGTCTATTTAAAGGCTAGAGCATACAAATGAGTTTTAAGGTGAGACTTAAATGCTTCTACTGAGGTAGCATCTCGAACTGTTACCGGGAGGGCATTCCAGAGTACTGGAGGCCGAAATGAAAAAGCTCTACAGCCCGCAGACTTTTTTTGGGCTTTGGGAATCACTAATAAGCCGGAGTCTTTTGAAGGCAGATTTCTTGCCGGGACATATGGTACAATACAATCGGCAAGATAGGATGGAGCTAGACCGTGTAGTATTTTATACGTAAGTAGTAAAACCTTAAAGTCACATCTTAAGTGCACAGGAAGCCAGTGCAGGTGAGCCAGTACCGTTATATATGTATGTATATATGTATATAAAGGTATATACAGTACAGGTATATATGTATGTATATATGTATATAAAGGTATATACAGTACAGGCGTAATGTGATCAAACTTTCTTGTTCTTGTCAAAAGTCTAGCAGCCGCATTTTGTACCAACTGTAATCTTTTAATGCTAGACACTTTCCCTTGTGGAGGGGGTCCGGTCCGATCCGGTGGCCATGTACTGCTTGCCTGTGTATCGGCTGGGGACATCTCTGCGCTGCTGATCCGCCTCCGCTTGGGATGGTTTCCTGCTGGCTCCGCTGTGAACGGGACTCTCGCTGCTGTGTTGGATCCGCTTTGGACTGGACTCTCGCGACTGTGTTGGATCCATTATGGATTGAACTTTCACAGTATCATGTTAGACCCGCTCGACATCCATTGCTTTCCTCCTCTCCAAGGTTCTCATAGTCATCATTGTCACCGACGTCCCACTGGGTGTGAGTTTTCCTTGCCCTTATGTGGGCCTACCGAGGATGTCGTAGTGGTTTGTGCAGCCCTTTGAGACACTAGTGATTTAGGGCTATATAAGTAAACATTGATTGATTGATTGATTGATTAGCTTCCACGCTATTCCCTCTTTTGTTTATTTCCCCTAGCTCACGTGCTAGCGCCTTTCGTTCTTTCTAGCTCACCTGCTAGTTCTGTTGGTTTGTCTCTAGTGCCTTTGTGCAAGTATTTATGTTTTTAGTTTGTTCTGCAGTGTTTAATAAATCATCATTCTTACCTTCACGCTGTGTCTTATTTGACTGCATCAACGAGAGAACTCACCCGCATCCCCACAATGCCAACCAAGCGTCGCAGTAAACATAGTTTCAATGGAATATAACCCGTGGAGGCACTTTCCAAAGAAACATCCACGTTTTGCGGGCCCCTGAGACCTTGGGCTCCTGAAACTAGTTGACCTCTAAAACCTCAACCAAATGAAACAGGAGAAGATATTCAAACATATAAATATGTGAAGTGAATTATATTTATATAGCGCTTTTCTCTAGTGACTCAAAGCGCTTTACATAGTGAAACCCAATATCTAAGTTACATTTAAACCAGTGTGGGTGGCACTGGGAGCAGGTGGGTAAAGTGTCTTGCCCAAGGACACAACGGCAGTGACTAGGATGGCTGAAGCGGGAATCGAACCTGCAACCCTCAAGTTGCTGGCACGGCCACTCTACCAACCGAGCTATACCGCCCCAATAATATGGCTCTTGAGAAGGAAGTATAATCGGGTTTTTTATGATCAATTCATTAAATAAAACGTGGTTGAAGGATTTCCGTGGGTGTAGAAGAACTTTTAAGCACATTCAACAGTATCTTGATCATATTTGGAATTTGGAAAAATTTTACTGTCTAAAGGGTGGAATGTGTTTTTTTATTTTTAAATATGCTGGATAGTTGCAGGACCTTGCAGCGGAAAAGAGAAGAATCGTAATATGAAATAAGTAACATTTCAAACAGACGGAAAGCCACTGTTGAAAAACGAGTTTCCTAACTTGGGCATATTTGCCAAGCTGAGGACGAGGAGGGGAATGGCAGGATTCAAGCAAGGGGGCGGGACCATGTCCAGTCACGGTCATGTCGTGCCTGTCAAACCTGGACTGGACTTATGCGAGGAAACGCCACGCACAACCAGAAACATCTGGCCGTGAAGTCAAAAACAACGCAAACGCCAGACACCGGGATTAAAAGCCGTGTTAAAAGGGTCACAGCTTGCTCGATTTAGTCCGCGGAAAAAGACTCAAGTACACGCAAAAAGGGAGACGTGTGTAAAAGTTGCCTTGCGGAGAATAAAAACTAAACAGAGACATCAGTGTACCGTATTTTCCAGTCTATAAGCAATATAAGCGTGTTTTGTACTCAACAAATAGTGTTATTGTTTGTGCTACGGCGCCATCTTTTGGACCTGTTTTCTCACTGCAGGTGCTGCTTGTTAAAAATGTACTTCCCGTTTTGCGCCTTGAACTGGAAGTATCAATCAATCAATCAATCAATGTTTACTTATATAGCCCTAAATCACTAGTGTCTCAAAGGGCTGCACAAACCACTACGACATCCTCGGTAGGCCCACATAAGGGCAAGGAAAACTCACACCCAGTGGGACGTCGGTGACAATGCTGACTATGAGAACATGATACTGTGATACTGATGATACTGATGACTATGAGAACATATGAGAACATGATACTGTGAAAGATCGATCCATAATGGATCCAACACAGTCGCGAGAGTCCAGTCCAAAGCGGATCCAACACAGCAGCGAGAGTCCCGTTCACAGCGGAGCCAGCAGGAAACCATCCCAAGCGGAGGCTGATCAGCAGCGCAGAGATGTCCCCAGCCGATACACAGGCAAGCAGTACATGGCCACCGGATCGGACCGGACTCCCTCCACAAAGAAGAGTGGGACATAGAAGAAAAAGAAAAGAAACGGCAGATCAACTGGTCTAAAAAGGGAGTCTATTTAAAGGCTAGAGTATACAAATGAGTTTTAAGGTGAGACTTAAATGCTTCTACTGAGGTGGCATCTCGAACTGTTAGCGGGAGGGCATTCCAGAGTACTGGAGCCCGAAATGAAAAAGCTCTACAGCCTGCAGACTTTTTTTGGGCTTTGGGAATCACTAATAAGCCGGAGTCCTTTGAACGCAGATTTCTTGCCGGGACATATGGTACAATACAATCGGCAAGATAGGATGGAGCTAGACCGTGTAGTATTTTATACGTAAGTAGTAAAACCTTAAAGTCACATCTTAAGTGCACAGGAAGCCAGTGCAGGTGAGCCAGTACAGGTATATATGTATGTATATATGTATATAAAGGTATATACAGTATAGGTATATATGTATGTATATATGTATATAAAGGTATATACAGTACAGGCGTAATGTGATCAAACTTTCTTGTTCTTGTCAAAAGTCTAGCAGCTGCATTTTGTACCAACTGTAATCTTTTAATGCTAGACATGGGGAGACCCGAAAATATATATCCTGTTGCGGGAGGGTGGGGGGCCGTGGGTCGCAGCTTGCTGCGAGGCTTGTTCTCCCAGGATGCAAACAGACCATGAATTGATTAACGTGGATCCCGACTTAAACAAGTTGAAAAACTTATTGGGGTGTTACCATTTAGTGGTCAATTGTACGGAATATCCACTGTACTGTGCAATCTACTAATAAAAGTATCAATCAATCAATCAATCAAAGACTATTCCGGGGAGGTCTTGAAGGTAGGAACATATTTAATACAAACCCCGTTTCCATATGAGTTGGGAAATTGTTTTTGGAAATATTCGACATCGTGTCATCCGGATCAAAGGGGAAGTGAACCATCCAGATTGTTATCGACGCAAAGTTCAAAAGCCAGCATCTGCGATGGTACGGGGGTGCATTGGTGCCCAAGGCATGGGTAACTTACTACATCTGTGAAGGCACCATTAATGGAACAACATGTGCTGCCATCTAAGCGCCGTCTTTTTCATGGACGCCCCTGATTATTTTAGCAAGACACATTCAGCAGGTGTTACAACAGCGTGGCTGTGTAAAAAATTAAAGAGTGCGGGTACTTTCCTGGCCCGCCTGCAGTCCAGACCTGTCTCCAATCGAAAATGTGTGGCGCATTATGAAACGTAAAATACGACAACGGACTGTTGAACGACTGAAGCTCTACATAAAACAACAATGGGCAAGAATTCCACTTTATTTTTTCCAATCATTTTGGAACTTGCAAGTGTACTTCTTCTTCTTACTCGTCGTCGCCATTACTCGTTCTTCTGCTTGGTCTCAGTTATGTTTTTGGACATTACTACTTGCCGTATTTTTGAAGCAATGCATGATGGGAATCCGGATGTTGTGGTGTCAGTGTACTAGCATGCCGGCTGGAATAAACACACGCTGAGAAATAGCTCCGTGCCTGCCTACTTTATGGGTTATAGATAAAGCTATGGATAACGGAGACATATATAATTAATCTCCTTTTCAGGTGAGAGAGGACGATAAAGGCAGTGCATTTAAGGCACGACCCCAATATTATTGTATGGGTGGAAATCGGGAGATTTTCGGGAGGGAAACTGAAACTTAGGAGTCTCAAGGGAAAATCGGGAGGGTTGGCAAATATGTTGCTTTGTATTTCATTTACTTACTTATTAAAAGAAATACAAACTGCTATTGTCTGTTTATTTGCATATTAACAGTATGGAAATATATTGTGCCACTTATCCAAACGTTTTGTATAAACGACCCTGAACTGTCAAATGCGGTGGAAACACAAAGCACACACTTCTACAGGAACCTTTAATTGCAGAACTTGTTTTGTGACAACAAACAATAAACCTAGCAACATTCCAGAAGAAAGTTAATTTGTATTTAAAATATTATTTTACATGTTTTTTGCTTAGCTTTTGTTTCCCAGAGCATTCATAAAAAAAAAACATGCACATAGGTCCCAGTTAATTACACGCATTTACTGCTTTATTGTGACAGAAAGATTGCAGTCTTGCCGTAGCAGCTATTGTAGCTAAGCAACCTTCTTTTACCGCAGCTATGTGGAGGGTCATCTTTATTCTGATGGTAAGCAGCTTCCTCTGGGGCTTAAGCCCTAGAAGGCGCAGAACGTTTCGACGGTTCAAATAAACACATTTTCTCACAAAAACACAAGCTGAGGTACAGTAAACAAAGCTGACAGGAGGCGGAGTGGTGTCCACCAATCACAGTGCTCCGTGATTGGTGGACAATGTCACGTGTGCAAAGGCTTCACTGCTGCAGGCAATCGAGAGCTGGTATTATCAAATAGAGCGTAATTTAAGTGGAACTCAGACACTTGGATCAATATTACACCTTTGGAGACAACTAATGAATTTTGTATTTAGCTTTGCACATTTTTTTTTCTTGGAGGAAGAAGGCACTGTGAATGAAATACTTAACAAGCGTTACATATGCGCCCCTTGGGTCATTAAAGCCCTAGCTTAGGGCATCGGTGTCAAACTCTGGCCCGCGCCCTTAAGGGAATAATAAATTAACATTAGAGCTGGCCCGCCGGTATTATACAGTGGCGGTGTCGCTGTATCGCCGCAATCAACGCTAATTCTCATACTTGCCAACCCTCCCGACCTTTCCAGGAGAATCACAAATTTCAGTCCCCCTAACAGCGTAATATATGCGGCTTCTACACACACACACAAGTGAATGCAAGGCATACTTGGTCAACAGCCATACACGTCACACTGCGGGTGGCCGTATAAACACTGTTACACCACACTGTGAACCCGCACCAAACAAGAATGACAAACACATTTCGGGAGAACATCTGCACCGTAACACAACGGAACAAATCCCTTGCAGCACTAACTCTTCCGGGACGCTACAATATACAACATCGCTACCAAGAACACTGGAGTTTGCATGTCACTATAAAGTTATATAAGCCTTGCTTGTTCAATATTCAATGCAAAACTTGTTTGGGTCCCTATTAAAAGGTTAAGTTGTTCAACCTTGGCCCGCGGCTTTGTTCAGTTTTACATTTTGGCCCACTCTGTATTTCAGTTTGACACCCCTGGCTTAGGGGTTCTCAACCGTTCGAACTAAGGGCCCAAACCTTTCCACTGCAGAGGGGACCGGAACCCACTCAAATGTTGACACTGAATTAGTAATCTTACACTTGATTTTAATGATACTCAATAATTATATCAAACATACTACCAGGTTAACAGGTTATATCTTGTTTAATGTGGTATTCCCAAAGATTATTTATTATTATTATTACAAACCTTGTTTCCATATGAGTTGGGAAATTGTGTTGGATGTAAATATAAACGGAATACAATGATTTGCAAATCCTTTTCAACCCATATTCAGTTGAATGGACTACAAAGACAAGATATGTTCAAACTCATAAACTTTTTTTTTGTGCAAATAATAATTTGAAATGTGGACTCGTCAGACCACAGAACACTTTTCTACTTTGCATCAGTCCATATTAGATGATCTTGGGCCCAGAGAAGCCGGCGGCGTTTCTGGATGTTGTTGATAAATGGCTTTCGCTTTGCATAGTAGAGCTTTAACTTGCACTTACAGATGTGGAGACAAACTGTATTTAGTGACAGTGGTTTTCTGAAGTGTTCCTGAGCCCATGTGGTGATATCCTTTAGCGATTGATGTCGATTTTTGATACAGTGCCAGGGATCGAAGGTCAAGGTCATTCAATGTTGGTTTCCGGCCATGTCGCTTACGTGGAGTGATTTCTCCAGATTCTCTGAACCTTTTGATGATATTTTGGACCATAGATGTTGAAATACATACATTTTTTGCAATTGCAATTTGAGAAATTTGTTCTTAAACTGTTTGACTATTTGCTCACGCAGTTGTGGACAAAGGGGTGTACCTCGCCCCATCCTTTCTTGTGAAAGACTGAGCATTTTTTGGGAAGCTGTTTTTATACCCAATCATGGCACCCACCTGTTCCCAATTAGCCTGCACACCTGTGGGATGTTCCAAATAAGTGTTTGATGAGCATTCCTCAACTTTATCAGTATGTATTGCCACCTTTCCCAACTTCTTTGTCACGTGTTGCTGGCATCAAATTCTAAAGTTAATGATTATTTGGAAAAAAAAAAAAAAGTTTATCAGTTTGAACATCAAATTTGTAGCACATTCAACTGAATATGGGTTGGAAATGATTTGCAAATCATTGTATTCCGTTTATATTTACATCTAACACCATTTCCCAACTCATATGAAAACGGGGTTTGTATTATTATTATCAAAACTTCGGTCAGGCTGATTACAAAAAAAAAAAATACAAACCAAATATACTGCAAAAGAAATGATTAAAAAAAAAAGGATGAAATATACATTTACATGCAACTATGCAGTGCTAAAATAAAGAAATTCTAATTAAATTAATAATAAAAAATAATAATATACATATTTTTTATTTAACCTTTATTTAACCAGGAAAAATCCCACAGAGAATAAAAACCTCTTTTTCAAGGGAGTCCTGGCCAAGAGTCAGCTGAGTTACACATTAAAATGACAGGATGGACATCAAATAAAACAGTTACAGATTTTTAGATTTTAAAGTAGAGCTGGGCGATATATCGATATACTTGATATATCACGCGTATGTCTCTGTGCGATATAGAAAATAACTATATCGTGATATTCGAGTATACGTTCTCACGCAGTTGCTTTTAGCTGCGGGCATTACACTACAGGCTCTTCCCACTCTTCCTTGTCTCTCCTTCTCACAGACATAAAAAACAAGCGCACCTTCTTACATACGTCCCATACGTATACGCCCTCGCGGAGCAGAGAGGTAGCGGCATGGGTAACGTTAGCTGTGATGCGAGTGGTAATACGAGAGAAAGAAGTTGCAAATCTGGTAACAAATGAAGGAAGACTTCATTTCCAAGAAAAACAGCAGGGGGTCCATCGTCTGGCGGTGGTTTGGCTTCAAGCGGGAATATGTTGAACAGACAACCGTAATTTGTCAAGTGTGGGGCAAAAGCGTTGCTACAAAAAATAGCATTACTGCTATAATGTAGCATCATTTGAAAAGTCACCTGCTAGAGAATGAAGAGTGCTTACTCCGCATGTCAACATCTCCATTCAGTGCCATACCAACAAAATGCCGAGGCAACCATTTCCACATCAACACCGTATATAAAAAATAGTGAACAACATAAGGAGATAACGTCCGCAGTAACCCACCACATAGCGATTGGATTTCATATTATGCAACTCATTTTTATTCGACAGTTATTGAAAAATCTTGTGTGACATCATGCACAAAAGTGCACTTTATTTGTTTTAAACTGTTGTAGTGGCATTCTGTATAAAAAGTACACTTTAATCTAGTGTTGTTTTGATATGTCATCTTAGTGACATCATGCACAAAAGTGCACTTTATTTGTTTTAAACTGTTGTAGTGGCATTCTGTATAAAAAGTACACTTTAATTTAGTGTTGTTTTGATATGTCATCTTAGTGACATCATGCACTAAAGTGCACTTTATTTGTTTTAAACTGTTGTAGTGGCATTTTGTATAAAAAGTACACTTTAATTTAGTGTTGTTTTGATATGTCATCTTAGTGACATCATGCACAAAAGTGCACTTTATTTGTTTTAAACTGTTGTAGTGGCATTCTGTATAAAAAGTACACTTTAATTTAGTGTTGTTTTGATATGTCATCTTAGTGACATCATGCACTAAAGTGCACTTTATTTGTTTTAAACTGTTGTAGTGGCGTTCTGTATAAAAAGTACACTTTAATTTAGTGTTGTTTTGATATGTCATCTTAGTGACATCATGCACAAAAGTGCACTTTATTTGTTTTAAACTGTTGTTGTGGCGTTCTGTATAAAAAGTACACTTTAATTTAGTGTTGTTTTGATATGTCATCTTAGTGACATCATGCACTAAAGTGCACTTTATTTGTTTTAAACTGTTGTTGTGGCGTTCTGTATAAAAAGTGCACTTTAATTTAGTGTTGTTTTGATATGTCATCTTAGTGACATCATGCACTAAAGTGCACTTTATTTGTTTTAAACTATTGTAGTGGCATTCTGTATAAAAAGTACACTTTAATTTAGTGTGTTTTTTTATATGTCATCTTAGTGACATCATGCACAAAAGTGCACTAGAGCTTTTTTTTTAATTTCTCCGTAATCTTGCACTTTCTGTTTTAAAATGACATGAATGTTTGTGCCGCTGCTTAATAATTGTTTAATAAATACAGTTTTGGTCAATTGACTTAGTTGTGATTTCCTTCTCTGCATGAAAGTTTAAAATGAGCATATATTAATGCAGTATGAAGAAGAATGTTTTAATGTAGACACATAGAATCATCATACTGCTGTGATTATATGTGTCAAGTGTTCATTTCAGGCTAAGGCAAAATATCGAGATATATATCGTGTATCGTGACATGGCCTAAAAATATCGAGATATTAAAAAAAAGGCCATATCGCCCAGCCCTATCTAAACGCATTTATGGATGACAATTCAGTCAGCTTCCAGTCTCAGGACAGACACGAGCTTTTTCCCCGAGCTCAAAGCGAGCAAAAGGGACAGAGAGCAACAGCTGTTCGTTGGATCTAACTAAGCGCGTAAGAGTTCGTACTTCTCTGTGATATCAATGCAAAAAATGTATTCGGGCAATAGTCCCGGAAGAGCCCTGTAAATAAAAATGTACAAACAAACTTTAGTCATACGTTTTGCGCTTAAGAAACTTCTCAATGACTTTAGCTCCAGACTTGTGTTGGGTTGAGATTGTCATTACTGCCACAAGTGGTGGAAAAGTGTGTTACAACTGAGTACCGCGAAGGGCCCATACGGACCACAGTTGAGAACAGGATTATCTATGCCAGTGGTCCCCAACCACCGGGCCATGGCCCGATTGGTACCGGGCCGCAGAAGAATTTTTTATTCATTTTTATTTAAAAAAAAATAAATAAATACAAAAAAAATATATATATATATTTTTTTAATTAAATCACCATAAATAACACAATATACACTTACAATTAGTGCACCAACCACAAAAAACTCCCTTTTTCATGACAAAAAAGTCCCTTTTTCATGACAAAGAAAAAAAAAAAAAAAAAAAAGACCCCCCCCCCCCACCGGGCCGCAGGACAAATTATTAAGCGTTGACCGGTCCGCAGATACAAAAAGGTTGAGGACCACTCATCTATGGGGCACTCGCGGCCAAACGAAGGGTCCAGACCTAATGGTCAGGAAAAACTGTACAGTGGTCAGAATTGGAAAAGACCAAAGTTGTACTATAATGACAATAATGTCACAATATTACAATAAAAGCCGGAATCTTAAAAGTAAATAAAGGATAACGTTATTATGTAACAAGGAATAAGAAATCATTTAAGACGAATTGAATCGTAATAGCAACTTTAGTTCTGTAATTCACTGTAGCAACTCAATGAGACTTCACTGCCATCGGACCAGGTTGCCCTTTGTCACCGATTCTGTTCATAACTTTTATGGACAGAATTTCTAGGCGCAGTCAAGGCGTTGAGGGGTTCCGGTTTGGTGACCGCAGGATTAGGTCTTTTTGCAGATGATGTGGTCCTGATGGCTTCATCTGGCCGGGATCTTCCGCTCTCACTGGATCGGTTCGCAGCCAAGTGTGAAGCGGCCGGAATGAGAATCAGCACCTCCAAGTCCGAGTCCATGGTTCTCGCCCGGAAAAGGGTGGAGTGCCATCTCCGTGTTGGGGAGGAGACCCTGCCCCAAGTGGAGGAGCTCAAGTACCTAGGAGTCTTGTTCACGAGTGAGGGAAGAGTGGATCGTGAGATCGACAGGCGGATCGGTGCGGCGTCTTCAGTAATGCGGACGTTGTATCGAACCGTTGTGGTGAAGAAGGAGCTGAGCCGGAAGGCAAAGCTCTCAATTTACCGGTCGATCTACGTTCCCATCCTCACCTATGGTCATGAGCTTTGGGTCATGACCGAAAGGATAAGATGATGGGTACAAGCGGCCCAAATGAGTTTGGGTCTCTCCCTTAGAGATAGGGTGAGAAGCTCTGCCATCCGGGAGGAACTCAAAGTAAAGCCGCTGCTCCTTCACATCAAGAGGAGCCAGATGAGGTGGTTCGGGCATCTGGTCAGGATGCCACCCAAACGCCTCCCTAGGGAGGTGTTTAGGGCACGTCCAACCGGTAGGAGGCCACGGGGAAGACCCAGGACACGTTGGGAAGACTATGTCTCCCGGCTGGCCTGGGAACGCCTCGGGATCCCCCGGGAAGAGCTAGACGAAGTGGCTGGGGAGAGGGAAGTCTGGGTTTCCCTGCTTAGGCTGCTGCCCCCGCGACCCGACCTCGGATAAGCGGAAGAAGATGGATGGATGGATGTAAGAATAAAGATTAAAAGTCATATTTTTTTTACAAGATTTTAATAATAATATGATGGTAATATTATTTTATTTATTTTGTTCTAACTAGAACGTAGTTTTCATATTCAGAAAAAGAAATTAAGCTATGTTATGGTTTAAGAAAGTCGTGATGTAACACGAATGACATTTTAATTCAAAGATTTAGGGAACTTAATTGACTAAATGTAGCTTAAAAGATGTAAATAATGGGTTTCACATGGGTGAAATGGGTATTGTTGTTTAGTTAAAACCCGGTTCTGGATTAACACTGGGTGTTCTGGGTTTGGTTGTGGTATGACCGCCCTCCATTTTCTTATAAAAGAATGATATTACAGATTAGGGACGTAGGTTAATTATCGCCGATAAAGGCAATTATGACGCCACATGATTCCGATAATGAGTTGGTCAAATGAGCCGATAATAGTTAAGGCTTATCATCTTCGTGATTATCGTTGGGAAACATTCCTGCTGTGTGATCAATTTGCTGGGAACAAATGAGTCCGCACACCGGAGCTACTCAGTCAGCAGATTGGACAGACCCGCAGCTGAAAAGTCAACTAAGAGCACTTAACCTGAGTCATACAGCCGTCTAAAACAAGTGACATCAGCTGGGAAGCCGGAGGAAGTGAAAATGAGACATCGGAGATGTAAAACGAACGGTATACCATTTCTGCATGGGGCGTTTATTCATATTTAGGCAGCGTATATTTTTTTTCTCCCGAACATAATCAAAAGACTTGTTAACAAAAAGCTACACTGGATTTTCATTTTCCGCTTAGTCAAGTATTTACTTAAAATTGTATTTAAACTAAACCGAAGACCACAGCAATAAAAAGTCCAAATATGTAGCAAAATCTAGCTTTCCTGTCGTTTTTCTCTCATAATCACATCTTAGCTGTACATTTTTTAATGTATTTATCCATCTTCTTCCGCTTATCCGAGGTCGGGTCGCGGGGGCAGCAGCCTAAGCAGGGAAACCCAGACTTCCCTCTCCCCAGCCACTTTGTCTAGCTCTTCCCGGGGGATCCCCAGGCGTTCCCAGGCCAGCCGGGAGACATAGTCTTCCCAACGTGTCCTGGGTCTTCCCCGTGGCCTCCTACCGGTTGGACGTGCCCTAAACACCTCCCTAGGGAGGCGTTCGGGTGGCATCCTGACCAGATGCCCGAACCACCTCATCTGGCTCCTCTCGATGTGAAGGAGCAGCGGCTTTACTTTGAGTTCCTCCCGGATGGCAGAGCTTCTCACCCTATCTCTAAGGGAGAGCCCCGCCACACGGCGGAGGAAACTCATTTGGGCCGCTTGTACCCGTGATCTTATCCTTTCGGTCAGAAGCATTTAAGTCTCGTCTTAAAACTCATCTGTATACTCTAGCCTTTAAATAGACCTCCTTTTTAGACCAGTTGATCTGCCGCTTCTTTTCTTTCTCCTATGTCCCCCCCTCCCTTGTGGAGGGGGTCCGGTCCGATGACCATGGATGAAGTACTGACTGTCCAGAGTCGAGACCCAGGATGGACCGCTCGTCGGGACCCAGGATGGACCGCTCGCCTGTATCGGTTGGGGACATCTCTACGCTGCTGATCCGCTTGAGATGGTTTCCTGTGGACGGGACTCTCACTGCTGTCTTGGAGCCACTATGGATTGAACTTTCACAGTATCATGTTAGACCCGCTCGACATCCATTGCTTTCGGTCCCCTAGAGGGGGGGGTTGCCCACATCTGAGGTCCTCTCCAAGGTTTCTCATAGTCAGCATTGTCACTGGCGTCCCACTGGATGTGAATTCTCTCTGCCCACTGGGTGTGAGTTTTCCTTGCCCTTTTGTGGGTTCTTCCGAGGATGTTGTAGTCGTAATGATTTGTGCAGTCCTTTGAGACATTTGTGATTTGGGGCTATATAAATAAACATTGATTGATTGATTGACCCAAAGCTCATGACCATAGGTGAGGATGGGAACGTAGATCGACCGGTAAATTGAGAGCTTTGCCTTCCGGCTCAGCTCCTTCTTCACCACAACGGATCGGTACAACGTCCGCATTACTGAAGACGCCGCACCGATCCGCCTGTCGATCTCACCATCCACTCTTCCCTCACTCGTGAACAAGACTCCTAGGTACTTGAACTCCTCCACTTGGGGCAGGGTCTCCTCCCCAACCCGGAGATGGCACTCCACCCTTTTCCGGGAGAGAACCATGGACTCGGATTTGGAGGTGCTGATCACATCTGAAACGCTCACACTGTCGCCGCCCGGAGCCGTCGCTTTTTTTCTTTTTTTCTAGTCCTTCACTATCAATATTGTAATTCACGAATCTTTCATCCTCGATCAAATTAATGGGGAAATTGTCGCTTTCTCGGTCCGAATTGCTCTTACTGCTGGTGGCTCCCATTATAAACAATGTGAATATGTGTGGAGCCCTACAACTCGTGACGTCACGCGCACATACATCTGGTACTTTTTTTTATTAGCGACCAAAAGTTGCGAACTTTATCGTCGATGTTCTCTACTAAATCCTTTCAGCAAAAATATGGCAATATCGCGAAATGATCAAGTATGAAACATAGAATGGACCTGCTATCCCCGTTTAAATAAGAAAATCTCATTTCTGTAGGCCTTTAAAGGGGAACATTATCACAATTTCAAAAGGGTTAAAAACAATAAAAATCAGTTCCCAGTGGCTTGTTGTATTTTTTTTTTAAATGTTACCGGTCCCGGAATATCCCTAAATAAAGCTTTAAAGTGCCTTATTTTCGCTATCTTCGAAACCACTATCCATTTCCCTGTGACGTCATACAGGGCTGCCAATACAAACAACATGGCGGTTACCACAGCAAGATATAGCGACATTAGCTCGGATTCAGACTCGGATTTCAGCGGCTTAAGCGATTCAACAGATTACGCATGTATTGAAACAGATGGTCGGAGTATGGAGGCAGATAGCGAAAACGAAATTGCAGAAGAAATTGAAGCTATTGAGCGAATAGCTATTGACACTATTCGGCCACAGCGTGGGTGTACCTAATGAAGTGGCCCATAGCATGGCTGCCTTATTAGCATCGCCGGTAAAATGTGCGGACCAAACGATCAGGACTTTCGCATCTTGTGACACTGGAGCAACTTAAATCCGTCGATTGGTAAGTGTTTGTTTCACATTAAATGTGGGTATCTAGTTTCAAATGTACATACAGCTAGCGTAAATAGCATGTTAGCATCGATTAGCATAGCATGTTAACATCGACTAGCTGGCAGTCATGCCGTGACCAAATATGTCTGATTAGCACATAAGTCAACAACATCAACAAAACTCACCTTTGTGATTTCGTTGACTTAATCGTTGCAAATGCATCTGCAGGTTATCCATACATCTCTGTGCCATGTCTGTCTTAGCATCGCCGGTAAAATGTGAAGACACTTTGGTACATTCAAAGGGGGTCTGGCGGAAGATTTTTTTGGCCAGTGGTGCAACTTGAATCCCTCCCTTTTAGTGTTGTTACACCCTCCGACAACACACCGACGAGGCATGATGTCTCCAAGGTTCCAAAAAATAGTTGACAAAACGGAAAATAACAGAGCTGAGACCCGGTGTTTGTAATGTGAAAATGAAAATGGCGGGTGTGTTACCTCGGTGACGTCATCGCTAAAAGATCGATAAACAGAAAGGCGTTTAATTTGCCAAAATTCACCCATTTAGAGTTCGGAAATCGGTTAAAAAAATACATGGTCTTTTTTTCTGCAACATCAAGGTATATATTGACGCTTGCATAGGTTTGGTGATAATGTTCCCCTTTAACCTTCCTCTTGTGTTAGCTTTCTGTTTACCATCTCTTATGTTAACGGGTCGCTTTTGACCCATGTCTTAAATCAGCTGTAAAATACACTAAAAACAATGATCTATCATCCAATTTGTTTCTCATCTCTTGGTTACCTCGTTAGGCTTCCTTATCCTTGAAAATATTGGTTTTAATATTTTTGGATTGGGCCATTGGGCCTTTTTTTGTCAGTATACCCCTCGATTTCAGTTTTTAAAAATGGTAAAACGAACCTCAAGAGAATCATATAAATAAAAAAAAGGTTGTTGTGTTACCTAACTATTACTAAGGGGTATTAGAACACATCTCTTAAAATAAATGTTTTATTTATTTTTTCATTTTAAGAATTTTAACTATAGTAACATCTATGGTGTTAAGGGTCAATTTCGACCCATATACATTTACTTCAAGAAAAAGGCTAAAAGTATTTTTTTCAGCAACAGAAATCCAACATCAAACAAACAACAACCAATCAAGCAAATGAAACCAAGAGAAATAGATTACTAGTTCCAAAACTAATAAAAAAACAAAATCAAAGTGGCAAAAAGTGACACTTTTAGTGTCCGTCTTTTGTTTGTTTATGTACAGGATAACAAGGTCAAATGAGAATCCACTAAAGCTCACATGATTGGGAGAGGAGCTGGCTGTCAGTGTGTTCAGTTTTGGCTCTTATCATTGCTTTATCATCTTGTTTTTATAACCGGGTCGAAACCGACCCTAACAACACCAAGGGCATAATTTCTACCAGAGCATTTTATAATGTAGTGAAAAAAATTAAAATGTTTCATTTTGTTGACAAAGAGGTTCCTGACAAAGTCAAAAAACTTTGATGCAAAAAAATAAATGTATGTGGTGTTTTTATGCATTTAAAAACTAAAATGGGTTTCAACACAAGACGAAGGTTAAAGATGTAGCTTCACGGTGCACAGTTTAACGGCGGAAGTGTATTTGGTCATAGCTTTTTCAACAAGACACCTTCACTTGGTCCAAATACCGGTGTTGTAAAAGAAGGTCAGATCGAACGCTCTCGTCGGAGTGAGGGCTTTCATGCTTTAACGCACTGAAGCGCCTGTGCCTTTCCCACCGTCCCGGTTATCACATTTTTGGCCTCTGTGCCTTCCATACAAACTGCTGGAGTTACTGATAGGCCAACCTCTCCTGAAAGCATCCTCGGCATGCAGTGTACACAAGTCCCGCCGTTGTTGTCATTTCAGGACGGTCAAACATTTCAATTCCAATCACTCCTGATGTTTCATGTCGCGGCATGGCGTGAGCTCATGATGTTTAGGTTCAATATTCTCCCTTTTTAGACCAGTTGATCTGCCGTTTCTTTTCTTTTTCTTCTATGTCCCACTCTCCTTTGTGGAGGGAGTCCGGTCCGATCCGTGGCCATGTACTGCTCGCCTGTTTATTGGCTGGGGACATCTCTGCGCTGCTGATCCGCCTCCGCTTGGGATGGTTTCCTGCTGGCTCCGCTGTGAACGGGACTCTCGCTGCTGTGTTGGATCCGCTTTGGACTGGACTCTCGCGACTGTGTTGGATCCATTATGGATTGAACTTTCACAGTATTATGTTAGACCCGCTCGACATCCATTGCTTTCCTCCTCTCCAAAGTTCTCATAGTCATCATTGTCACCGACGTCCCACTGGGTCATTATTGTCACCGATGTCAATCAATCAATCAATCAATCAATCAATCAATCAATGTTTACTTATATAGCCCTAAATCACTAGTGTCTCAAAGGGCTGCACAAACCACTACGACATCCTCGGTAGGCCCACATAAGGGCAAGGAAAACTCACACCCAGTGGGACGTCGGTGACAATGATGACTATGAGAACCTTGGAGAGGAGGAAAGCAATGGATGTCGAGCGGGTCTAACATGATACTGTGAAAGTTCAATCCACAATGGATCCAACACAGTCGCGAGAGTCCAGTCCAAAGCGGATCCAACACAGCAGCGAGAGTCCCGTTCATAGCGGAGCCAGCAGGAAACCATCCCAAGCGGAGGCGGATCAGCAGCGCAGAGATGTCCCCAGCCGATACACAGGCGAGCAGTACATGGCCACCGGATCGGACCGGACCCCCTCCACAAGGGAGAGTGGGACATAGAAGAAAAAGAAAAGAAACGGCAGATCAACTGGTCTAAAAAGGAGGTCTATTTAAAGGCTAGAGTATACAAATGAGTTTTAAGGTGAGACTTAAATGCTTCTACTGAGGTGGCATCTCGAACTGTTACCGGGAGGGCATTCCAGAGTACTGGAGCCCGAAATGAAAACGCTCTATAGCCCGCAGACTTTTTTTGGGCTTTGGGAATCACTAATAAGCCGGAGTCCTTTGAACGCAGATTTCTTGCCGGGACATATGGTACAATACAATCGGCAAGATAGGATGGAGCTAGACCGTGTAGTATTTTATACGTAAGTAGTAAAACCTTAAAGTCACATATTAAGTGCACAGGAAGCCAGTGCAGGTGAGCCAGTACAGGTATATATGTATGTATATATGTATATAAAGGTATATACAGTATAGGTATATATGTATGTATATATGTATATAAAGGTATATACAGTACAGGTATATATGTATGTATATATGTATATAAAGGTATATACAGTATAGGTATATATGTATGTATATATGTATATAAAGGTATATACAGTATAGGTATATATGTATGTATATATGTATATAAAGGTATATACAGTACAGGTATATATGTATGTATATATGTATATAAAGGTATATACAGTACAGGCGTAATGTGATCAAACTTTCTTGTTCTTGTCAAAAGTCTAGCAGCCGCATTTTGTACCAACTGTAATCTTTTAATGCTAGACATGGGGAGACCCGAAAATAATACGTTACAGTAGTCGAGACGAGACGTAACAAACGCATGGATAATGATCTCAGCGTCTTTAGTGGACAGAATGGAGCGAATTTTAGCGATATTGCGGAGATGAAAGAAGGCCGTTTTAGTAACGCTTTTAATGTGTGCCTCAAAGGAGAGAGTTGGGTCGAAGATAATACCCAGATTCTTTACCGCCTTGTTTAATTGTTTGGTTGTCAAATGTCCCACTGGGTGTGAGTTTTCCTTGCCCTTATGTGGGCCTACCGAGGATGTCGTAGTGGTTTGTGCAGCCCTTTGAGACACTAGTGATTTAGGCCTATATAAGTAAACATTGATTGATTGATTGAATATTCGTCCGAAAGCATGCATAATCTACAGAGAAGCGTTCGCTTCGAGTATAGAAATAACTATGCCAGCGTATGTGTGTGTGAACGTACAGCTCTGACCTTTAGGCATTGAGTGTATTTATGTGTGTAATATAGTATGTGTGTGACATTAGAGTGTGCAGAAGTATTTATGTGTGTAATATAGTATGTGTGTGACATTAGAGTGTGCAGAAGAGCTGCGAGATTCTGTACCCTTCAGATGTGTCACCTTGTGGAACAGCGGCTTTGTGTGCATGAGCAGTGAAAAGGACCCCCCGCCGCTGCCTCTGACACTTTCCTCTGTCATTAGTGATCCCACCACGGTCACTGGTGACGGACTAACGATCATGACCGTCGGCTAATTGGATATGATTGGTTGGGAAGGGGGGGGGGGGGGGGTCAGGTCCTGCAGCAACTGGGCCAGTGAGAATGATGCTTGTGGGAGCAAAATATGGACTTAGAGCTTCAATGTGAGGCAAATTCTAGACCAGGGGTCACCATTGCAGGGCCTGTGGGCACCAGGTAGCCCGTAAGGACCAGATGAGTCGCCCGCTGGCCTGTGCTAAAAATAGCTCAAATAGCAGCACTTACCAGTGAGCTGCCTCTATTTTTTCAATTTTATTTACTAGCAAGTTGGTCTCGCTTTGCTGGACATTTTTAATTCTAAGAGAGACCAAACTCAAATAGAAATTGAAAATCCAAGAAAATATTTTAAAGACTTGGTCTTCACTTCTCGAAAATAAATTCATTTATTTTTTTACTTTGCTTCTTATAACTTTCAGAAAGACAATTTTATCAAATTGAGTACCAGTTGATCTGCTGTTTCTTTTCTTTTTCTTCTATGTCCCACTCTCCCCTGTGGAGGGGGTCCGGTCCGATCCGGTGGCCATGTACTGCTCGCCTGTGTATCGGCTGGGGACATCTCTGCGCTGCTGATCCGCCTCCGCTTGGGATGGTTTCCTGCTGGCTCCGCTGTGAACGGGACTCTCGCTGCTGTGTTGGATCCGCTTTGGACTGGACTCTCGCTGCTGTGTTGGATCCATTATGGATTGAACTTTCACAGTATCATGTTAGACCCGCTCGACATCCATTGCTTTCCTCCTCTCCAAGGTTCTCATAGTCATCATTGTCACCGACGTCCCACTGGGTGTGAGTTTTCCTTGCCCTTATGTGGGCCTACCGAGGATGTCGTGGTGGTTTGTGCAGCCCTTTGAGACACTAGTGATTTAGGGCTATATAAGTAAACATTGATTGATTGATTGAAAATACAACCTTAAAAATTATTTTAGGATTTTTAAACACATATACCTTTTAAATTCCTTCCTCTTCTTTCCTGACAATTTAAGTTTTTTTTTTTTTTTATTGTAAAGAATAATAAATACCTTTTAAATTAATTCTTCATTTTAGCTTCTGTTTTTTCGACAAAGAATATTTGTGAAATATTTCCTCAAACTTATTATGATTAAAATTCCTAAAAATTATTCGGGCAAATCTAGAAAATCTTTAGAATCAAATTTAAATCTTATTTCAAAGGCTTTTGAATTTCTTTTAAACATTTTTGTTCTGCAAAATCTAGAAGAAATAATGATTTGTCTTTGTTAGAAATATAGCTTGGTCCAATTTGTTATATATTCTAACAAAGTGCAGATTGGATTTGAACCTTTTTAAAACATGTCATCAAAATTCTAAAATGAATCTTAATCAGGAAAAATTACTAATGATGTTCCATATATTCTTTTTTTAATTTTTTCAAAAAGATTCGAATTAGTTAGTTTTTCTCTTCTTTTTTGTGGTTGAATTTTGAATTTTAAAGAGTCTAAATTGAAGATAAACTATGTTTCAAAATTGAATTGTCATTTTTTTCCTGTTTTCCCCTCTTTTAAACCGTTCAATGAAGTGTTTTTTTCATCATTTATTCTTTACAAAAAACCTTCCGTAAAAGGAAAATAAATGTACGATGGAATACCCTTTTTTTAAATATATATATATATATATATATATGTATATATATAGATTTATTTATTAAAGGTAAATTGAGCAAATTTGCTATTTCCGGCCATTTTTTTAATGTGTGTATCAAACTGGTAGCCCTTCGCATTAATCAGTACCCAAGAAGTAGCTCTTGGTTTCAAAAAGGTTGGTGACCCCTGTTCTAGACCTTGTTGACGTCTTGAACGTTTGTGATGTTCTATCCCCAGAAACCAACTCTTCATCTAACCATTGGACCTTGAGAGGGACAAGTGGTGGATGGATGGATGGATTACTTATACTGTACAGTTTTGACTACATCAAAACATCGAGTCCAATACCTTATTGAGCGCTCAGGCCTGTACTACAAAATAAGTTTAAGTTATCTAGGATCTCTTCTTTGCTGTCTGGCAAAACAAATTTAATTAGTAAAACCTTTTAAGGTGTGTTGTTAACAAACCCCAAGAAGCAGAGATGGTGGCAGGCATTGAGCAGGAAAACATGCTGTTAATGTTCAAAAATAAGAAAAGGAAAACACGAACCAGAAACCTGGAAGCAGGAACAGGAGTCAGGATCCAGGGAATAGTTTACAGCATACAACGACACGACACGACACGACACGACAGGTAGAAACGACAATACTCCAACACAGAGTGGAGGAATAAGCAGGTTTAAATAGCAGCTGGCTGATTGACACCAGGTGTGACCAGGTGCCAATCAGCCGCAACTGAGGGGAAGCAGCACTCAGGGAGACAACCAGGAAATAACCAAAATAAGAGCACTGACAGGAAATGACAGAGGAAAAACCAAAACATAACTAAACTGTCAAGGACAAGCCTGACAAAACCAGGATTTTCTAGTCTTGTAATGAAAATCGTACCAGCAACAGAGCTGTATGTTGTAAAGTATCGTTTGTTTCCAACTCTTTATCCAACAACTGGCCTACGGATTTCTCACACTTTGATTGGGACCAAAACAACCAATCCAAGACCTTGTATGGGACATAGTTTTCTTGGTTTGGTTGTTGTAGCATCCTAATTAATCCCCTTATCCAACCAAAGACCTCCAAGATGCTTTTACTTTAAATAGGACAAAACCAATCAGTCCAACAGCATGTTGGTGGGATGGTCCTCTCTGACTAGGACTTTAATACCAGTCCAAGACTTTGTTGAACACAGATAGACAGACAACATTCACACACTAGGGCCAATTTAGTGTTGCCAATCAACCTATCCCCAGGTGCATGTCTTTGGAAGTGGGAGGAAGCCGGAGTACCCGGAGGGAACCCACGCAGTCACGGAGAGAACATGCAAACTCCACACAGAAAGATCCCGAGCCCGGGATTGAACCCAGGACTATGCTCCCGTCCAAAGGCAAAACCCAGTAACTCAATTTTGGTCAAAACTGAGCTGATAATAATTTTGGAGTTCCTAGGTGATATGCTTTACATTAGTGCATGCGATATTATAATTTGTTCCGTAAGTAAGCTGTTACGCGCATGGCAGGACCTAGCAACTAGATACAACATAAAAACCTAGTATCTCAAGGGAGCAATCGAAGCTTCTTTGTCAGTCGCCTTATTGTCTTTAATGAGACATTTGCACGAACCTGATTATGTGATATTATGGCACGAGGGGATATTTGGAAGATTGGCCCAGGACGTTGCAAGCACCTTCATTCAATGTATTGTTCTTGAATCTTCCCCTTGCATACTCTTTTGGGCAGATAACTGTGGAGGTCAAAATAAAAACTGGACGCTGTACACGGCTCTTGCCCAATGTGAAAACGCAGAATGGGGGCCCACCCGAGATTGTGATAAAATATCTGGAGAAAGGGCACACGTTCATGAGAGCAGATTCAATCCAGGGCTCAATCGGCAATAAAATGAAAGCTTAAGATCATTATCCATGCGTTTGTTACGTCTCGTCTCGACTACTGTAACGTATTATTTTCGGGTCTCCCCATGTCTAGCATTAAAAGATTACAGTTGGTACAAAATGCGGCTGCTAGACTTTTGACAAGAACAAGAAAGTTTGATCACATTACGCCTGTACTGTATATACCTTTATATACATATATACATACATATATACCTATACTGTATATACCTTTATATACATATATACATACATATATACCTGTACTGTATATACCTTTATATACATATATACATACATATATACCTGTACTGTATATACCTTTATATACATATATACATGTACTGTATATACCTTTATATACATATATACATACATATATACCTGTACTGGCTCACCTGCACTGGCTTCCTGTGCACTTAAGATGTGACTTTAAGGTTTTACTACTTACGTATAAAATACTACACGGTCTAGCTCCATCCTATCTTGCCGATTGTATTGTACCATATGTCCCGGCAAGAAATCTGCGTTCAAAGGACTCCGGCTTGTTAGTGATTCCCAAAGCCCAAAAAAAGTCTGCGGGCTGTAGAGCGTTTTCCGTTCGGGCTCCAGTACTCTGGAATGCCCTCCCGGTAACAGTTCGAGATGCCACCTCAGTAGAAGCATTTAAGTCTCACTTTAAAACTCATTTGTATACTCTAGCCTTTAAATAGACCTCCTTTTTAGACCAGTTGATCTGCCGCTTCTTTTCTTTCTCCTATGTCCCCCCCCTCCCTTGTGGAGGGGGTCCGGTCCGATGACCATGGATGAAGTACTGGCTGTCCAGAGTCGAGACCCAGGATGGACCGCTCGTCGGGACCCAGGATGGACCGCTCGCCTGTATCGGTTGGGGACATCTCTACGATGCTGATCCGCCTCCGCTTGAGATGGTCTCCTGTGGACGGGACTCTCGCTGCTGTCTTGGATCCGCTTGAACTGAACTCTCGCGGCTGTGTTGGAGCCACTATGGATTGAACTTTCACAGTATCATGTTAGACCCGCTCGACATCCATTGCTTTCGGTCCCCTAGAGGGGGGGGGGTTGCCCACATCTGAGGTCCTCTCCAAGGTTTCTCATAGTCAGCATTGTCACTGGCGTCCCACTGGATGTGAATTCTCCCTGCCCACTGGGTGTGAGTTTTCCTTGCCCTTTTGTGGGTTCTTCCGAGGATGTTGTAGTCGTAATGATTTGTGCAGCCCTTTGAGACATTTGTGATTTGGGGCTATATAAATAAACATTGATTGATTGATTGAAGAAAACATCTATACGTATGATGACTTTGTAGATCTTTGTAAGACAGCATCAAGACAGATTGGTTTTCCTTTGTTCTCTCAATATCGGCTAGAAGTGAGTTACTAGGTTTTGCCTTTGGACGGGAGTGCTCAGGACCTTCGTATTGTGAGGCAGACGCACCAACCCCTCTGCCACCGTGAAGCCCTGACTCTGAATAAGTACGGTAAAAGGAAGATGGCTTAATGCAGGGGTGGGCATTACGTCGATCTCGGAGGGTGTGTCAGTCGATCTCAAGCCAGGCATTAAAAAATAGACATAAAAATGAGCAATCATCAATCATACCAAGACTTCACTTTCGTCAGTTGTTTGACATTCTCGGCACCCGAGGATCTTGTGAGATGACGCTGGCTGCTGCGAGCTCATATTTAAGAAAAAAATCACTAACAGGGCGTATTTTTTGGTTCTTTGTTGTTGCTATTTTTGTATTATGACAATTTATTATTGGATCATGTTGTACTGCATTTTAATCGTTTGTTCTGTGGTTGTGTGATGTTTTTTGCCTGGACCCCAGGAAGAATAGTCTCCACTGCGGTGTAAACTAATGGGGATCCTTAATAAACTAAACTAAAATCGTCAATGCACAGTACAAGTTATATTCCGTACAATTGACCACTAAATGGTAACACCCCAATAAGTTTTTCAACTTGTTTAAGTCGGGGTCCACTTTAAACAACATTAAACTGCCTCCAATTGTTGCTCGGAAGAAATAAAATGATAAAACTTTTTTTCTACATATAAAAAGTGCAACATTAAACAGTTTCAAGTCAACTCAGCCTCAGATTAACTTTCCCCCAGCCTGGCTAATTTTGCAGTAAGAGGATATATGGGCCTATTGTTCTTCCACCATAGAAGTGGGTCAAAATCTAGTTTTAATGCAATACAGCAGGGGTGGGCATTACGTCGATCGCGATCGACTGGTCGATCTCGGAGGGTGTGTCAGTCGATCTCAAGCCAGGCATTAAAAAATAGACATAAAAATGAGCAATCATCAATCATACCAAGACTTCACTTTCGTCAGTTGTTTGACATTCTCGGCACCCGAGGATCTTGTGAGATGACGCTGGCTGCTGCGAGCTCATATTTAAGAAAAAAAATCAGTAACAGGGCGGACGCAGAGAAACACATTTTATTTCTAGAGACTCCGTACCTACTGTCAAAACTCTAAAGACCGACTGCACAGTTCCTGTCTTCACCATAAAAGACCTGTTTCATCCTGCCTGTGCTAACAAAATAAGAGTCTCAGAAAGCTAACAAGCTACGGAGTTTGATGCCAATGTATTTCTCCCCCGCCCTCAGCGACCGCTTTCTCACTTGCTTGCCCACCCGCACACTCACTGACGTCACTCACCTGCTGCCAGACATTAAAGGGCCACACACATATGCTACTCTCATAACAAAGTGTTTAAAAACCAGTATGCAAGTTGGACAAATGAGATGCCAAATCCAACCACTTTCATGTGGTATTGGACAGAAAGGAGGACTTTTTTTTCTCCTCCATTTGAAAATGCGGACGTTATCAGGACGTTATCAGGCGGTATAGCTCGGTTGGTAGAGTGGCCGTGCCAGCAACTTGAGGGTTGCAGGTTCGATTCCTGCTTCTGCCATCCTAGTCACTGCCGTTGTGTCCTTGGGCAAGACACTTTACCCACCTGCTCCCAGTGCCACCCACACTGGTTTATATGTAACTTAAATATTGGGTTTCACTATGTAAAGCGCTTTGAGTCACTAGAGAAAAGCGCTATATAAATATGATTCACATATAATTCACATCAGCACCACTGTCTAATTCCAATCAATGCAAGTCATCAGAATCAGGTAATACACCAACTTATATTCTTTTCTTCATGAAAGAAAGGAATCTATGTGTGTTAAACATGCTTGTATTATCATTAAACACCATTAACTTGTTAACAAAAATGTCTCTTTCATAAATAAATAAATATAAATTATAAATAGGAATGAGGTAGATCTCCTCGACTTGGTCAATTGAAAAGTAGCTTGCCTGCAGAAAAAGTGTGAGCGTCCCTGGCTTTACTGTATTGACTATTGAGTATTTTATTGATTTTGGGATAAGCAGCAGAAAATGGATGGATGATACTTTTTCGTCACTTATTGTTTGTCTTTGGTACACTAATGTGTATATTTTAGGCCATTGTTTTTTTGTTTTATTTTTGCAAAAATGTATACAGTATATAAATAAATAAATAAATGGGTTGTACTTGTATAGCGCTTTTCTACCTTCAAGGTACTCAAAGCGCTTTGACACTACTTCCACATTTACCCATTCACACACACATTCACACACTGATGGAGGGAGCTGCCATGCAAGGCGCCAACCAGCACCCATCAGGAGCAAGGGTGAAGTGTCTTGCTCAGGACACAACGGACGTGACGAGGTTGGTTCAAGGTAAGATTTGAACCAGTAACCCTCGGGTTGCGCACGGCCACTCTCCCACTGCGCCACGCCGTCCCTAATGAGGACTTATTGTAACGATTTAATGCAAAGGTCTTCAACAGAGGTACTGAAGGTGAAATGTTTGGTTCATTAAAGTTAAAGTACCAATGATTTTCACAAACACACGAGGTGTGGTGAAATTATTCTCTGCATTTGACCCCCTGGGAGGTGAGGGGAGCAGTGGGCAGCAGCGGCGGCAGCGCCCGTGAATAATTTTTGGTGATTTAACCCTTAATTCCTACTATTTTTATATCTATTTTTATTTTTCTTAATTCCTACTATTTTCTTAATTCCTACTATTTTTATATCTATTTTTATATTGCTATTTTTATCTTTGGTATGAAAATTATTAAGTAACAACATTTATTAGTATTTTTTGGTTCTTTGTTGTTGCTATTTTTGTATTAGTATCAGTAGAAGCATTTAAGTCTCATCTTAAAACTCATCTGTATACTCTAGCCTTTAAATAGACCTCCTTTTTAGACCAGTTGATCTGCCGCTTCTTTTCTTTCTCCTATGTCCCCCCCTCCCTTGTGGAGGGGGTCCGGTCCGATGACCATGGATGAAGTACTGACTGTCCAGAGTCGAGACCCAGGATGGACCGCTCGTCGGGACCCAGGATGGACCGCTCGCCTGTATCGGTTGGGGACATACATCTCTACGCTGCTGATCCGCTTGAGATGGTTTCCTGTGGACGGGACTCTCACTGCTGTCTTGGAGCCACTATGGATTGAACTTTCACAGTATCATGTTAGACCCGCTCGACATCCATTGCTTTCGGTCCCCTAGAGGGGGGGGGTTGCCCACATCTGAGGTCCTCTCCAAGGTTTCTCATAGTCAGCATTGTCACTGGCGTCCCACTGGATGTGAATTCTCCCTGCGAGTTTTCCTTGCCCTTTTGTGGGTTCTTCCGAGGATGTTGTAGTCGTAATGATTTGTGCAGTCCTTTGAGACATTTGTCATTTGGGGCTATATAAATAAACATTGATTGATTGATTGATTGTATTATGACAATTTATTATTGGATCATGTTGTACTGCATTTTAATCGTTTGTTCTGTGGTTGTGTGATGTTTTTTGCCTGGACCCCAGGAAGAATAGTCTCCACTGCGGTGTAGACTAATGGGGATCCTTAATAAACTAAATAAACTAAACTTAATGCCACTAGAATTGCAATTTTCCCAAAATGTCAGATGCATAATGGAAGGAATGGAAAAAAAAGTAGGGATTTGAGTTTAATTAGATTGTCGTGCCAATTTAGCCAACTCAGACTTGTCTGCTGCTAATTGATTCATCGGCAGGGAATGCAGCTCTCTCACTTTGGCAAATTCTGCAGACAAAATTTGAAAAAGCTGTTTTATTAGCTGGGTCTGCAAATTATACCACTTTTTTTTTTTTTAACCTAATGTTTGGTAGAAAATTTGCAAGACCAGCGCGCTGCGGGCATAAAAAGTCAAATGTGTCTGGGATCTTCATTTATTTACTCTGCGAGGCTCAAGTAACTCTCCCGCACATATTTTGGTATTCATAACAGGAAGGACTTGCCTCCGTTCACCGAGCATATTTCTTTGACAGCTGTTTGCTCAGCAATTGTTCGAGTCCTTTTTGGAATTTCACCCAGCTTTTTAGTCCACACCGAACAAAAAGGGAGCAAAACGGAAGGAGATTTTCATTCTAGAAATTTCAAACATTCTTTGTCTTTGGCTGGAATGAAAATATTCACACATGAACTTCTTTTTGATGCCTGTCATTGTATGAAAAAAAGTGTGTTGCAGTGACCAGATTGCATTGTGCATGTGTACCACTTCTAGACTACTCACTTGAGTGGAACACACACACATGGAAGCACAGCTGGCCTAACTATTAATGTACTCAAACACACACACAGAGTCCAGACATTATTAAGGTTCATTGTGTCAAAATTCGAGGCCACAATGGAACCAGAACCTAAGCTAGTATATTTCTGGAGGAAAGTACAACTCCGCCTGATTGATTAAAGCGTTTTCTCTCCACTTCTGCCACAGCTATAAATAAATAAATAAATGGGTTGTACTTGTATAGCGCTTTTCTACCTTCAAGGTACTCGATTACTGTAACGTATTATTTTCGGGTCTCCCCATGTCTAGCATTAAAAGATTACAGTTGGTACAAAATGCGGCTGCTAGACTTTTGACAAGAACAAGAAAGTTTGATCACATTACGCCTGTACTGTATATACCTTTATATACATATATACATAACATATATACCTGTACTGTATATACCTTTATATACATATATACATACATATATACCTATACTGTATATACCTTTATATACATATATACATACATATATACCTATACTGTATATACCTTTATATCATATATACATACATATATACCTATACTGTATATACCTTTATATACATATATACCTATACTGTATATACCTATACTGTATATACCTTTATATACATATATACCTATACTGTATATACCTTTATATACATATATACCTATACTGTATATACCTATACTGTATATACCTTTATATACATATATACCTATACTGTATATACCTTTATATACATATATACATACATATATACCTGTACTGGCTCACCTGCACTGGCTTCCTGTGCACTTAAGATGTGACTTTAAGGTTTTACTACTTACGTATAAAATACTACACGGTCTAGCTCCATCCTATCTTGCCGATTGTATTGTACCATATGTCCCGGCAAGAAATCTGCGTTCAAAAGACTCCGGCTTATTAGTGATTCCCAAAGCCCAAAAAAAGTCTGCGGGCTATAGAGCGTTTTCCGTTCGGGCTCCAGTACTCTGGAATGCCCTCCCGGTAACAGTTCGAGATGCTACCTCAGTAGAAGCATTTAAGGTCTCACCTTAAAACTCATTTGTATACTCTAGCCTTTAAATAGACCTCCTTTTTAGAGCAGTTGATCTGCCGCTTCTTTTCTTTCTCTATGTCCCCCCCTCCCTTGTGGAGGGGGTCCGGTCCGATGACCATGGATGAAGTACTGACTGTCCAGAGTCGAGACCCAGGATGGACCGCTCGCCTGTATCGGTTGGGACATCTCTACGCTGCTGATCCGCTTGAGATGGTTTCCTGTGGACGGGACTCTCGCTGCTGTGTTGGAGCCACTATGGATTGAACTTTCACAGTATCATGTTAGACCCGCTCGACATCCATTGCTTTCGGTCCCCTAGAGGGGGGGGGGTTGCCCACATCTGAGGTCCTCTCCAAGGTTTCTCATAGTCAGCATTGTCACTGGCGTCCCACTGGATGTGAATTCTCCCTGCCCACTGGTGTGAGTTTTCCTTGCCCTTTTGTGGGTTCTTCCGAGGATGTTGTAGTCGTAATGATTTTGCAGTCCTTTGAGACATTTGTGATTTGGGGCTATATAAATAAACATTGATTGATTGATTGATACTCAAAGACGCTTTGACACTACTTCCACATTTACCCATTCACACACACATTCACACACTGATGGAGGGAGCTGCCATGCAAGGCGCCAACCAGCACCCATCAGGAGCAAGGGTGAAGTGTCTTGCTCAGGACACGACGGACGTGACGAGGTTGGTACTAGGTGGGATTTGAACCAGGGACCCTCGGGTTGCGCACGGCCCACTCTTCCACTGCGCCACGCCGTCGGTGGGTAGTAACGCGCTACATTTACTCCGTTACATTTACTTGAGTAACTTTTGGGATAAATTGTACTTCTACGAGTAGTTTTTATGCACATACTTTTACTTTTACTTGAGTATATTTATAGAGAAGAAACGCTACTTTTACTCCGTTCCATTTATCTACATCAGTGGTTCCCAAAGTGGGCACACTTTTGGGAACCACGATCACAATCATGTTTTCCAACCAGACAAGCTCCCGTTTTTAAGCTGAACCTTTTTAGCACATTCACCCTTTTTGTGTTTCAATTTATTTTACACCACTTGTTAAATTATTAATGTGTTAATTTTTAACATGTTAGACCCGCTCGACATCCATTGCTTTCCTCCTCTCCAAGGTTCTCATAGTCATCATTGTCACCGACATCCCACTGGGTGTGAGTTTTCTTGCCCTTATGTGGGCCTACCGAGGATGTCGTAGTGGTTTGTGCAGCCCTTTGAGACACTAGTGATTTAGGGCTATATAAGTAAACATTGATTGATTGATTGATTTTTCTGTGGCGGTCATCAGTCCCGCTACACGATTAGTCATTATTGGGTTCCCATTAGGTACTTTTTACATATTTGACCAACTCTGGTCAACTTATTTACATTTTAAGTTATTTCACTGTCAGCATTTTATTTTGAACTCATTCAATCAATCAATCAATCAATGTTTATTTATATAGCCCCAAATCACAAATGTCTCAAAGGACTGCACAAATCATTACGACTACAACATCCTCGGAAGAACCCACAAAAGGGCAAGGAAAACTCACACCCAGTGGGCAGGGAGAATTCACATCCAGTGGGACGCCAGTGACAATGCTGATTATGAGAAACCTTGGAGAGGACTCAGATGTGGGCAACCCCCCCCCCTCTAGGGGACCGAAGCAATGGATGTCGAGCGGGTCTAACATGATACTGTGAAAGTTCAATCCATAATGGATCCAAGACAGCAGCGAGAGTCCCGTCCACAGGAAACCATCTCAAGCGGATCAGCAGCGTAGAGATGTCCCCAACCGATACAGGCGAGCGGTCCATCCTGGGTCCCGACGAGCGGTCCATCCTGGGTCTCGACTCTGGACAGTCAGTACTTCATCCATGGTCATCGGACCGGACCCCCTCCACAAGGGAGGGGGGGGACATAGGAGAAAGAAAAGAAGCGGCAGATCAACTGGTCTAAAAAGGAGGTCTATTTAAAGGCTAGAGTATACAAATGAGTTTTAAGGTGAGACTTAAATGCTTCTACTGAGGTAGCATCTCGAACTGTTACCGGGAGGGCATTCCAGAGTACTGGAGCCCAAACGGAAAACGCTCTATAGCCCGCAGACTTTTTTTGGGCTCTAGGAATCACTAATAAGCCGGAGTCTTTTGAACGCAGATTTCTTGCCGGGACATATGGTACAATACAATCGGCAAGATAGGCTGGAGCTAGACCGTGTAGTATTTTATACGTAAGTAGTAAAACCTTAAAGTCACATCTTAAGTGCACAGGAAGCCAGTGCAGGTGAGCCAGTACAGGTATATATGTATGTATATATGTATATAAAGGTATATACAGTACAGGTATATATGTATGTATATATGTATATAAAGGTATATACAGTACAGGTATATATGTATGTATATATGTATATAAAGGTATATACAGTACAGGCGTAATGTGATCAAACTTTCTTGTTCTTGTCAAAAGTCTAGCAGCCGCATTTTGTACCAACTGTAATCTTTTAATGCTAGACATGGGGAGACCCGAAAATAATACGTTACAGTAATCGAGACGAGACGTAACAAACGCATGGATAATGATCTCGGCGTCTTTAGTGGACAAAATGGAGCGAATTTTAGCGATATTACGGTATAAAACTGTATAAAACTGGGTTGTTTTATACAGTACATTCATATCTAAGGATCCACATCAGTGTACATGCAGTGCTACTGAAAATCCTCTTTTGTACCCTCAAAGTACGTGGACATGACCATCTTTGTCATTGCACACTTTTATTATTGAGCGGACTTGATCTTTCCACCTGGGGGCGGTGGAAAGATCTGGGGGGGGCGGTGAGGAAGAAGGGGGCGGCAGTCCGAAGTCAAGGTCAGAAGTTCGAACGTTTGTTTGACGATTTGTACACAACACGTGCAGCAGGACGAGTCAGTGGACGACGCATCAGGGTCCGGTTACCACACGCCGCTCTGGCCCAGTCAGATCCGACAGCATAGACTACAAAAGCAAAAGCTCAGGTTTGTAATTTCAAGCTTGTAATGTTCAGAATTTTATCTTATAATAAAAACCGCATTCTGGCGGTCAACATCATCTTGAGTTTAAGTCAACATGAAATTGGGGACTCGCCGTGTTGTGTTGTGTTGAGCTGGTTAGGGTGGTGCATTCACTGATATATATTGTTACCAATGTATATGACTTTGTACCTGTGTGTGCATGTGTGTGTGTGTGTGTGTGTGTGTGTGTGCATTTATGCGTGTTCACGCGTGTGTCATTGTGTGGGTGGCGAGGGTGGCGTGCCTTAGATCACGACCGCCACCATTTTCTGTGAGTAAATGGAAGAAAATACATAGCTCTGTTGGTAGAGTGGCCGTGCCAGCAACTTGAGGGTTGCAGGTCCGATTCCCGCTTGTGCCATCCTAGTCACTGCCGTTGTGTCCTTGGGCAAGACACTTTACCCACCTGCTCCCAGTGCCACCCACACTGGTTTAAATGTAACTTGGATATTGGGTTTCACTATGTAAAGCGCTTTGAGTCACTTGAGAAAAGCGCTATATAAATACAATTCACTTCACTTCACAAAATGAATGTTGTCATTTTTGTCTTTAAGTAGGCCTATTTATGAAATGCGATAGGAATTCACTGGAGAGCCAAGGGGGCGCCAGCCTGCAAAAGTTTGGGAACCATTGATCTACATTCAGCTCGCTACTTTTTTTAATTGATCTATTAATGTTTGTTTTGGTTAATGACAGAGCTTCAAAGTAGGAACTACACATGCCTGCGTTTCACCAATCACATGCAGTCACTGGTGACGTTGGACCAATCAAACAGAGCCAGGCGGTCACATGACCCGACTTAAACAAGTTAAAAAACGTATTCGGTTGTTACCATTTAGTGGTCAATTGTACGGATTATGTACTGTACTGTGCAATCTACTAATAAAAGTTTCAATCAATCAATCAAAAGTGTAAAGGAAAAAAGACACTTTTTATTTCAACCGTACTTCCCGTCAAAAGCCTAAAGACTGATCGCACAGTTCCTGTCTTCACAATAAAAGTGCCGCTCCATCGCGCCTGCGCTAACAAAATAAGAGTCTCCGAAAGCCAGCGCAAACAAGCTAGCAAGCTACGGAGTTTGCCGCCAATGTATTTCTTGTAAAGTGTATAAAAATCAATATGGAAGCTGGACAGAAAAGATTAAAAAAAACAACGACTTTCATGTGGTATTAGAAAAGGGGAGCTTTTTTCTCCCCCATTTGAAAACGTGGACGTCTGATTCCAATCAATGCAAGTCATCAGAATCAGGTAATACACCAACTTATATTCTTGTCTTCATTAAAGATAGGAATCTATATGTTAAACATGCATGTATTATCATTAAAACACCTTCAACATATGAACAAAAACGGCAAAATAAATAAATATAAATTATATACTGTATATATATATATACATATATATATATATATGATATGTGTGTGTATAAATGATATGTGTGTGTATGTATATATGAGGTAGATCACCTCGACTTGGTCATTTATTAAGTAATTGATAAACGTTGAAAAACTTCTTGGGGTGTTACCATTTAGTGGTCAATTGTACGGAATATGTACTGTACTGTGCAATCTATTTTCTCCCCCATTTGAAAACGTGGACGTCTGATTCCAATCAATGCAAGTCATCAGAATCAGGTAATACACCAACTTATATTCTTGTCTTCATGAAAGATAGGAATCTATATGTTAAACATGCATGTATGTTCATTAAAACACCTTCAACATATGAACAAAAAGGGCAAAATAAATAAATATAAATTATATACTGTATATATATGTATGTATGTATATATATATATGATATGTGTGTGTATATATATGTATATATGAGGTAGATCACCTCGACTTGGTCATTTATTAAGTAATTGATAAACGTTGAACTTATTGGGGTGTTACCATTTAGTGGTCAATTGTACGGAATATGTACTGTACTGTGCAATCTACTAATACAAGTTTTAATCAATCAATCAATCAATCAATCAATCAATCAATCAATCAAATCAATGATTTTATTTTAATGTACTATTATTTAATATATATTATTGTTTTAGTTGCTTTAGAGATATTCCTGGCTGTGAATTTGCTTATTGCTATTTTTATGTTTTTGTGCATTACTTGTTGCCGTAATCATTAAACGAACAGGTTACTCATCAGTTACTCAGTACTTGAGTAGTTTTTTCACAACATACTTTTTACTTTTACTCAAGTAAATATTTGGGTGACTACTCCTTACTTTTACTTGAGTAATAAATCTCTAAAGTAACTGTACTCTTACTTGAGTACAATTTCTGGCCACTCTACCCACCTCTGGCAACGATACAACAGACATATTGGACAAAGCTGAAGGGCTGCATATTAGAGTGAGAGACCGCTGGGGAATTTTTTTTCACCCTCTGTCGGCACCAGAAGGCATGCAGATGTCGTCAAACCAAGCACAGGGCCAAGCCACAGGAGTAATTAAAGCATAATAGCCAAGCAGAGGTGTAATAAAAGGGGATACCTGCTCCATCCAGAGAGTGAAAGAGCGCTGGTAGGAGTCTTTCTTCTCCAGGTGCAGGTAGGTGTTGAAGAGGATGAGGTAAATGTAGCGCTCCAGGTACTGCAAGCTCTGCAGAAGAAGTTGATGGCACTCTTCTCCGACTTGCACTTTTGATCTAAGGAAGAGGAAAAAGCGGATTTCTGTTAGCTAAGGGTATTATACTGCAGTGCTGTACCTTTCAGGAAACGTTAGAAGCGTCAAGGAAGGGCATTAGGGGCGTGGGGAAAAAAATCGATTCGAATACAAATCAAATATGTTGTGCGATTCAGAACCGATTCTCATTTTTTTTAAATCCATCCATCCATCCATCATCCGAGGTCGGGTCGCGGGGGCAACAGCCTAAGCAGGGAAGCCCAGACTTCCCTCTCCCCAGCCACTTCGTCTAGCTCTTCCCGGGGGATCCCGAGGCGTTCCCAGGCCAGCCGGGAGACATAGTCTTCCCAACGTGTCCTGGGTCTTCCCCGTGGCCTCCTACCGGTTGGACGTGCCCTAAACACCTCCCTAGGGAGGCGTTCGGCTGGCATCCTGACCAGATGCCCGAACCACCTCATCTGGCTCCTCTCCATGTGGAGGAGCAGCGGCTTTACTTTGAGTTCCTCCCGGATGATAGAGCTTCTCACCCTATCTCTAAGGGAGAGACCCAAACTCATTTCGGCCGCTTGTACCCGTGATCTTATCCTTTCGGTCATGACCCAAAGCTCATGACCATAGGTGAGGATGGGAACGTAGATCGACCGGTAAATTGAGAGCTTTGCCTTCCGGCTCAGCTCCTTCTTCACCACAACGGATCGGTACAACGTCCGCATTACTGAAGACGCCGCACCGATCCGCCTGTCGATCTCACGATCCACTCTTCCCTCACTCGTGAACAAGACTCCTAGGTACTTGAACTCCTCCACTTGGGGCAGGGTCTCCTCCCCAACACGGACACAGTCGCCACCTCATCGCAGTGGGGCACCTTTTGGATCCCAAATAAATCCAGGCTCGGGATCTTTCTGTGTGGAGTTTGCATGTTCTCCCCGTGAATGCGTGGGTTCCCTCCGGGTACTCCGGCTTCCTCCCACCTCCAAAGACATGCACCTGGGGATAGGTTGATTGGCAACACTAAATGGTCCCTAGTGTGTGAATGTGAGTGTGAATGTTGTCTGTCTATCTGTGTTGGCCCTGTGATGAGGTGGCGACTTGTCCAGGGTGTACCCTGCCTTTCGCCCGATTGTAGCTGAGATAGGCGCCAGCGCCGCCCGCGACCCCAAAAGGGAATAAGCGGTAGAAAATGAATGGATGGATGGATGCTCAAAACAAAAAATAATGACTAAAAAAATCCATGTATTAATGAATTATTTTCAAAGCTCCAATTAGTTCAAAAATTTCACTTTAAAATGTTTTATGTGGTAAATATTGCATATATTGTGCAGTTGCCATATAAAAACAAAGATGTCTTTGACAAAAGGGCATAAAACAAACAAAATAATAGTAAAAACGTAACTTAATCTCGTAACTTAAGTGTTGAAAGTAAAAAAAAAAAACCCTAATAAAAATTTATCACTTTCTGAGTGGGGCACCTTCCATCCATCCATCCATTTTCTACCGCTTATTCCCTTTCGGGGTCGCGGGGGGCGCCGGCGCCTATCTCAGCTACAATCGGGCGGAAGGCAGGGTACACCCTGGACAAGTCGCCACCTCATGGCAGTGGATCCCAAATATATTTAGTGGTATTTTATTTATCTTTTCACTGTCATTACTCAAAAATAATAAAGAATTAAAATCAATGGTGTCCAGCATTATTGATCTTTTAGGGCTCTAATTACTAAATACTCTATATTTCTGTATCATCAATCAATCAATCAATGTTTACTTATATAGCCCTAAATCACTAGTGTCTCAAAGGGCTGCACAAACCACCACGACATCCTCGGTAGGCCCACATAAGGGCAAGGAAAACTCACACCCAGTGGGACGTCGGTGACAATGATGACTATGAGAACCTTGGAGAGGAGGAAAGCAATGGATGTCGAGCGGGTCTAACATGATACTGTGAAAGTTCAATCCACAATGGATCCAACACAGTCGCGAGAGTCCAGTCCAAAGCGGATCCAACACAGCAGCGAGAGTCCCGTTCACAGCGGAGCCAGCAGGAAACCATCACAAGCGGAGGCGGATCAGCATCGCAGAGATGTCCCCAGCCGATACACAGGCAAGCAGTACATGGCCACCGGATCGGACCGGACCCCCTCCACAAGGGAGAGTGGGACATAGGAGAAAAAGAAGAGAAACGGCAGATCAACTGGTCTAAAAAGGGAGTCTATTTAAAGGCTAGAGTATACAGATGAGTTTTAAGGTGGGACTTAAATGCTTCTACTGAGGTGGCATCTCGAACTTTTGCCGGGAGGGCATTCCAGAGTACTGGAGCCCGAAACACCTATGGATCTTGTTTTGTCATGTTATGTTTTTGTTTTTGGACTCTTGTTTCCCGTTTTACACTTCCTGGTTTTGTTTATCCATAGTAACCCATTAGTTTCCACCTGGTCTCCAAGTCACGCCCAGCCCTCAGTCCCACACCTGTTCCTAATCATCATAGCTGCTGTTTGCATTCTGCTTCATGCCTTCACGCCCCCTCAATCACCTTGCTATCCACGCCCCTTGTACCTGTCACAGTAAGTTTTTTTTCCTGTTAGTTATTCATAGTTTTGCCACAGTGCAAGTTTAAATGAGTTCATTGTCTTTCATGCCACCGAGCAGTTGTTTTGTTTTCCTGATTGTATTTTTGTAGCCACGTTTTATACCTCTTTGTGAGCGCCCTTAGTTTGTTTATTTTTTGTATTTAGAAGTCCAAATAAACATGTACCTTAATTCACGCCTGGCTGGACCTGTAATCCCGCTGCGTCGAAGGAGCACACTCAATCCTAGTCCGAGCCTGACAATTTCAGTTTTACTATTAAAAAAAAACAAAGATGTTTTTGACAGAAAAGCCATAAAACCTTATTTTTTTTTTATTTTTTTTAAAGTTAATAAAAAATTACTAATAATACAAATTTGACTTATTTTTAACATTTTAATAACTGAGACCCTTTATGGTCCCCGGGACCCCTAAAGGTAAAATACATTTTAAAAATCCATATATTTTATTATGGTTTGAAAATGAAAAATACTGTACTGGCTTCCTGTGCACTTAAGATGTGACTTTAAGGTTTTACTACTTACGTATAAAATACTACACGGTCTAGCTCCAGCCTATCTTGCCGATTGTATTGTACCATATGTCCCGGCAAGAAATCTGCCTTCAAAAGACTCCATCTTATTAGTGATTCCTAGAGCTCAAAAAAAGTCTGCGGGCTATAGAGCGTTTTCCGTTCGGGCTCCAGTACTCTGGAATGCCCTCCCGGTAACAGTTCGAGATGCCACCTCAGTAGAAGCATTTAAGTCTCATCTTAAAACTCATCTGTATACTCTAGCCTTTAAATAGACCTCCTTTTTTGACCAGTTGATCTGCCGCTTCTTTTCTTTCTCCTATGTCCCCCCCTCCCTTGTGGAGGGGGTCCGGTCCGATGACCATGGATTAAGCACTGGCTGTCCAGAGTCGAGACCCAGGATGGACCGCTCGCCTGTGTATCGGTTGGGGACATCTCTACGCTGCTGATACGCCTCCGCTTGAGATGGTTTCCTGTGGACGGGACTCTCGCTGCTGTCTTGGATCCGCTTGAACTGAACTCTCGCGGCTGTGTTGGAGCCACTATGGATTGAACTTTCACAGTATCATGTTAGACCCGCTCGACATCCATTGCTTTCGGTCCCCTAGAGGGGGGGGGTTGCCCACATCTGAGGTCCTCTCCAAGGTTTCTCATAGTCAGCATTGTCACTGGCGTCCCACTGGATGTGAATTCTCCCTGCCCACTGGGTGTGAGTTTTCCTTGCCCTTTTGTGGGTTCTTCCGAGGATGTTGTAGTCGTAATGATTTGTGCAGTCCTTTGAGACATTTGTGATTTGGGGCTATATAAATAAACATTGATTGATTGATTGAAAAATATCAAAATGGCCCCCGCATGCTTTAAATTTTTCCGTGTGCGGCCCTCTGTGGAAAAAGTTTGGACACCCCTGTTCTATATGTTATGGTTATCCTCGTATCCTCGCTCATCCATGCAGACTGGACACTGGCCGAGAGTTGGTTGGCGGCTGTCTTGGTTGCTTTGTTGGGTCTGCTCCTGTCTCTGGCCATGCTCCCTCCACCCCAGCGGACGATGGCGTGGAACACCGCAGAGGCCACCACAGTGGATATGTTTCTTTTACTTTTTATTCATAGCTGTATGTAGAAGTGTCTGCTTGTATCTGCTGCTTTAATGTCTTTGATGTCCTACTTTGATGTTTGATGTTTCCCTCTTACACACATGTAAGCTATGGCTATGAGTTGTTGTTTTTTTCCCTTGGCCTCAGTCTGCACCCCCACTCCAGGGCCCAGGCTAAGACCGATTTTTTATTTTATTTTATTTTATTATTTTTTTTAATTTATTTTAATCTTCTATTTTTTTCTCCCCCGCCCCTTGTTTACCTGTATGTCATCTTTTTTGTAAGGGGCGCTGGAAGCCGGCAGACCCGTCAGCGATCCTGTTCTGTCTCCCTGTAATGTTTGTCTGATCTTGAATGGGATTGTGCTGAAAATTGTAATTTTCCTGAAGGAACTCTCCTGACGGAATAAATAAAGTACTATCTAATCTAATCTATTTGAATGACTTTTACCATAATATGTTCCTTCTCAGTTGGTTATTTATGCGTCATATAACGTACACTTATTCAGCCTGTTGTTCACTATTTATGATAAAAACGGTTTAACCTTTACTAAAAGACGAAGGTGATAAAAACACGATTTATCGTGTCAGGAATGAAACAAAGCGAGTTGACTAAAATGCGTGTCCAAAACACATGCTGAGGTTCATTTTTGGTTTAACTCCACCAGGGAAGTGCAGCAAGGGGGACACATGTATGTTAGCAGGGGTACAGTTGGGATCAAAATGATTCAACCCCCACACAATTTTGGTGTTTTAGCAAGTTGGTCATTCATTCCGTATTTTTTTTATAGTCATATCAAATAAAGATGTGTCAAATAGACAAATGCAACTTCAATTGTAACACTGTACTTTACAAAATACCAAAAAAGGACATTTGTCATTGACAAAATGATTCAACCCCCTAGTTCCATGCATCTTTAGTACTTCGTAGAACACCCTTTGGCAGTAATGACATCCTTCAAAGGTGATACATAAGCTTCTTGCAAGCATCTACAGTATTTTAGCCCATTCCTCTTGGGCAAAGGCCTCCAGTTCATTCATATTCTTGGGCTTGTGTGCTGCAACTGCCTTCTTCAAGTCCCACCACAGCTTTTCTAGAGGATTTAGGTCTGGCGACTGTGAAAACCACTCCAGAGTCTTCCAGCCCTTCTTCTGCAACCACTCTGATGTTGATTTGGAGGTATGCTTGGGATGGTTGTCCTGTTGGAAGGTCCAACGTCTCCCAAACCTCAGCTTCGTCACTGACTTCATGACATTTGCAGCTAATATATCCTGCTAGGAAATAGAATTCATAATGCCTTGAACGCGCTGGACATTCCCGGTACCTGAGGCAGAGAAACAGCCCCAGAGCATGATTGACCCCCCACCATGCTTAACAGTAGGCAAGGTGTTCTTCTCTTTGTGAGCTTCATTTTTTTTCCTCCAGACATAACGTTGATTCATAGGCCCAAAGCGTTCCACTTTTGTCTCATCACTCCATAGAACAGTTTCCCAAAACCTTTGGGGTTTGTCCAGATGACTTTTGGCATACTGGAGTCTATTTTTCTTGTGCCTGGTAGTCAGAAGTGAGGTGCGCCTGGGAGTTCTGGCATGGAGGCCTTCATCTCGTAGTGCGCGCCTTGTTGTCTGGGACGAAACCTGCGTTCCCCCCTCTGCAATGTCCTGTTGTAGTTCCTCAGCTGTTACCCGGGGGTTTTTCACCACTGTACGCTTCACAGCATCCTCTTTCTACCACGCCCAGGTAGTGTTTCCACTGTGCCTTTAGCTTTAAACTTGCGAATTATGCTCCCAACTGTGTCTCTTGGCATGTGTAATATCTTTGCTATTTTCTTATATCCATATCCTTTCTTATGAAGAGAAATTACCTCCTCTCTTGACTTCTTTGACCACTCCCTGGACTTCACCATGTTGCAAATACACCATTGACCATCTACAAGAAGCTGAGCGTCACAGTCTTTTTTAATCAGTTTAATTGTTGCTCGTTATGGTTCTAATCACATCTACAGGTGTTTTCAACACCTGATTGAAAATACCTTATTCAAATTCTGTTCTTAAGAGTTATGATCTTCAAGGGGTTGAATAATTTTGTCAATGAGATATTAAGAAAAATGTCCTTTTTTGGTATTTTGTAAAATACAGTGTTATAATTTAAGTTGCATTTGTCTATTTGACACATCTTTATTTGATATGACTATAAACAAAATACGGAATAAATGTCCAACTTGCTAAAACACCAAAATTGTGTGGGGGTTGAATAATTTTGATCACAACTGTACCCCGCACCAGACATTTTAGAGCGCAGTCTTCCCTCCGGCACTGGTATTGCTCCCTTTTGTACTTAACTCCATTTGTAGAATTAATTGCTAATCTTCAATTCTAATCTTTTTTGCTTTTTTCAGAAAAAGCCAAAAGAACAAAATTACACGGGAAGACTTCGCCCTTTGAATGTTGGCTCAAATTGCACGGTTCACACACCAAACGCTGGGTAGATTGTTGTTGACTTTCAAGAAACCGTTTGTGATTTGTTGTTGCTGGAGAAGCCTGGGGGTTTTTTCCCCCCCTAAAATTACAGGAAAATGACGGATTACCAAGTAGGTGGGATAGCACTTTGGGTCACTTGAAATGTGCATAAAGAAGTAGACAGCCGATGATTGGGTCCTAAATTACCCAGGGCAGTGCTGTTGTTTAACACATTTAAAAGACAACAGAGACATATAACTCTGGTTTGTTTTTGTTTTTCTTGCAGTAAGGTGGTCTTTTAGGAACCCAATTACCATGCGCGCCCTGGACTCCAAGAGGCTTTGTTTGACAGGGCTACAAATCTACAGAAATGTACATAAATTCCAGAGAACCCACATCAGTATGCAGAAACACAGTTAGTAACGCTGACAAAACAAATAGAACAAAAACAAATCCCCACTGCAAAGGATGCTGTGTCTCAGGAAGATATTTATTATTCAGTCCACCTTTAACCAAGTACTCCATTCCCTAAATTCCAGGACCTCATGGTTGGCAGCTCAACTTCAACTACATTGTGTCTCTACCACTACTGTCAAGAATCACCATTTACAAACCAATCGAATTAGCAAAAAAACAAACCCCGTTTCCATATGAGCTGGGAAATTGTGTTAGATGTAAATATAAACAGAATACAATGATTTGCAAATCATTTCCAACCCATATTCAGTTGAATATGCTACAAAGACAACATATTTGGTGTTCAAACTGATATTTTTTGGCAAATAATCATTAACTTTAGAATTTGATGCCAGCAACACGTGACAAACAAGTAGGGAAAGGTGGCAATACATACTGATAAAGTTAAGGAATGCTCATCAAACACTTATTTGGAACATCCCCACAGGTGTGCAGGCTAATTGGGAACAGGTGGGTGCCATGATTGGCTATAAAAACAACTTCCCAAAAAATGCTCAGTCTTTCACAAGAAAGGATGGGGCGAGGTACACCCCTTTGTCCACGACTGCGTGAGCAAATAGTCAAACAGTTTAAGAACAACATTTCTCAAAGTGCAATTTAGGGATTTCAACATCTACGGTCCATAATATCATGAAAAGGTTCAGAGAATCTGGAGAAATCACTCCACGTAAGCGGCATGGCGGGAAACCAACATTGAATGACCGTGACCTTCGATCCCTCAGACGGCATTGGATCAAAAACCGACATCAATCTCTAAAGGATATCACCACATGGGCTCAGGAACACTTCAGAAAACCACTGTCACTAAATACAGCTCGTCGCTACATCTGTAAGTGCAAGTTAAAGCTCTACTATGCAAAGCGAAAGCCATTTATCAACAACATCCAGAAACGCCGCCGGCTTCTTTGGGCCCAAGATCATCTAAGATGGACTGTAGACAACAGAGACATATGACTCTGGTTTGTTTTTCTTGCAGTAAGGTAGTCTTTTAGGAACCCAATTACCATGCGCGCCCTGGACTCCAAGAGGCTTTGTTTGACAGGGCTACAAATCTACAGAAATGTACATAAATTCCAGAGAACCCACATCAGTATGCAGAAACACAGTTAGTAACGCTGACAATACAAATAGAACAAAAACAAATCCCCACTGCAAAGGATGCTGTGTCTCAGGAAGATATTTATTATTCAGTCCACCTTTAACCAAGTACTCCATTTACGTTTAGTTTGTTTTTTAGTACATGCAGTGAGTTCACTAAATTCCAGGACCTCATGGTTGGCAGCTCAACTTCAACTACATTGTGTCTCTACCACTACTGTCAAGAATCACCATTTACAAACCAATCGAATTAGCAAAAAAACAAACCCCGTTTCCATATGAGTTGGGAAATTGTGTTAGATGTAAATATAAACAGAATACAATGATTTGCAAATCATTTCCAACCCATATTCAGTTGAATATGCTACAAAGACAGCATATTTGATGTTCAAACTGATATTTTTTTGCAAATAATCATTAACTTTAGAATTTGATGCCAGCAACACGTGACAAAGAAGTTGGGAAAGGTGGCAATACATACTGATAAAGTTAAGGAATGCTCATCAAACACTTATTTGGAAGTTCCCCACAGGTGTGCAGGTTAATTGGGAACAGGTGGGTGCCATGATTGGGTATAAAAACAGCTTCCCAAAAAATGTTCAGTCTTTCACAAGAAAGGATGGGGCGAGGTACACCCTTTTGTCCACGACTGTGTGAGCAAATAGTCAAACAGTTTAAGAACAACCTTTCTCAAAGTGCAATTTAGGGATTTCAACATCTACGCTCCATAATATCATGAAAAGGTTCAGAGAATCTGGAGAAATTACTCCATGTAAGCGGCATGGCGGGAAACCAACATTGAATGACCGTGACCTTCGATCCCTCGGACGGCACTGTATCAAAAACCGACATCAATCTCTAAAGGATATCACCACATGGGCTCAGGAACACTTCAGAAAACCACTGTCACTAAATACAGTTGGTCGCTACATCTGTAAGTGCAAGTTAAAGCTCTACTATGCAAAGCGAAAGCCATTTATCAACAACATCCAGGAACGCCGCCGGCTTCTTTGGGCCCAAGATCATCTGAGATGGACTGTAGACAACAGAGACATATGACTCTGGTTTGTTTTTGTTTTTCTTGCAGTAAGGTAGTCTTTTAGGGACCCAATTACCATGCGCGCCCTGGACTCCAAGAGGCTTTGTTTGACAGGGCTACAAATCTACAGAAATGTACATAAATTCCAGAGAACCCACATCAGTATGCAGAAACACAGCTAGTAACGCTGACAATACAAATAGAACAAAAACAAATCCCCACTGCAAAGGATGCTGTGTTTCAGGAAGATATTTATTATTCAGTCCACCTTATTTTTTTGCAAATAATCATTAACTTTAGAATTTGATGCCAGCAACACGTGATAAACAAGTAGGGAAAGGTGGCAATACATACTGATAAAGTTAAGGAATGCTCATCAAACACTTATTCGGAACATCCCCACAGGTGTGCAGGCTAATTGGGACCAGGTGGGTGCCATGATTGGGTATAAAAACGGCTTCCCAAAAAATGCTCAGTCTTTCACAAGAAAGGATGGGGCGAGGTACACCCCTTTGTCCACAACTGTGTGAGCAAATAGTCAAACAGTTTAAGAACAACATTTCTCAAAGTGCAATTTAGGGATTTCAACATCTACGGTCCATAATATCATGAAAAGGTTCAGAGAATCTGGAGAAATCACTCCACGTAAGCAGCATGGCGGGAAACTAACATTGAATGACCGTGACCTTCGATCCCTCAGACGGCATTGGATCAAAAACCGACATCAATCACCACATGGGCTCAGGAACACTTCAGAAAACCACTGTTACTAAATACAGTTGGTCGCTACATCTGTAAGTGCAAGTTAAAGCTCAACTATGCAAAGCGAAAGCCATTTATCAACAACATCCAGAAACGCCGCCGGCTTCTCTGGGCCCGAGATCATCTTAAATGGACTGATGCAAAGTGGAAAAGTGTTCTGTGGTCTGACGAGTCCATATTTCAGCTTGTTTTTGGAAATATTCGACATTGTGTCATCCGGACCAAAGGGGAAGCGAACCATCCAGACTGTTATCCACGCAAAGTTGAAAAGCCAGCATGTGTGATGGTATGGGGGTGCATTAGTGCCCAAGGCATGGGTAACTTACACATCTGTGAAGGCACCATTAATGCTGAAAGGTACATACAGGTTTTGGACCAACATATGCTGCCATCTCAGCTCAGTCTTTTTCATGGATGCCCCTGCTTATTTCAGCAAGACAATGCCAAGCAACATTCAGCGTGTGTTACAACAGCGTGGCTTTGTAAAAAAAAGGAGTGCAGGTACTTTCCTGTTCCTCCTGCAGTCCAGACCTGTCTCCCATCGAAAATTATGAAGCGTAAAATATGACAGCGGAGACCCCGGACTGTTGAACGACTGAAGCTCTACATAAAACAAGAATGGGAAGGAATTCCACTTTCAAAGTTTCAACAATTAGTTTCCTCAGTTCCCAAACATTTATTGAGGGTTGTTAAAAGAAAAGGTGATGTAACACAGTGGCGAACATGCCCTTTCCCAACTACTTTGGCACATGTTGCAGCTATGAAATTCTAAGTTAATTATTATTTGCATAAATAAAATAAAGTTTATGAGTTTGAACATCAAATATCTTGTCTTTGTAGTGCAGCGGTATACAAACAAAACATGAAATGAAGTGTTTTTATATAGCGCTTTTCTCCCCCCCAAAATATCTAAGTTACATTTAAACCAGTGTGGGTGACAAAGGGAGCAGGTGGGTAAAGTGCCTTGCCTAAGGACACAACGGCAGTGACCAGGATGGTGGAAGCAGGGATCGAACCTGGAACCCTTAAGTTCCTGGCACGGCCACTCGACCAACCGAGATATTTTTGACAAGAACAAGAAAGTTTGATCACATTACGCCTGTACTGTATATACCTTTATATACATGTATACATACATATATACCTGTACTGTATATACCTTTATATACATATATACATACATATATACCTGTACTGTATATACCTTTATATACATATATACATACATATATACCTGTACTGTATATACCTTTATATACATATATACATACATATATACCTGTACTGGCTCACCTGCACTGGCTTCCTGTGCACTTAAGATGTGACTTTAAGGTTTTACTACTTACGTATAAAATACTACACGGTCTAGCTCCATCCTATCTTGCCGATTGTATTGTACCATATGTCCCGGCAAGAAATCTGCGTTCAAAGGACTCCGGCTTATTAGTGATTCCTAGAGCCCAAAAAAAGTCTGCGGGCTATAGAGCGTTTTCCGTTCGGGCTCCAGTACTCTGGAATGCCCTCCCGGTAACAGTTCGAGATGCTACCTCAGTAGAAGCATTAAGTCTCACCTTAAAACTCATTTGTATACTCTAGCCTTTAAATAGACTCCCTTTTTAGACCAGTTGATCTGCCGCTTCTTTTCTTTCTCCAATATCCCCCCCTCCCTTGTGGAGGGGGTCCGGTCCAATGACCATGGATGAAGTACTGGCTGTCCAGAGTCGAGACCCAGGATGGACCGCTCGCCTGTATCGGTTGGGGACATCTCTACGCTGCTGATCCGCCTCCGCTTGAGATGGTCTCCTGTGGACGGGACTCTCGCTGCTGTCTTGGATCCGCTTGAACTGAACTCTCGCGGCTGTGTTGGAGCCACTATGGATTGAACTTTCACAGTATCATGTTAGACCCGCTCGACATCCATTGCTTTCGGTCCCCTAGAGGGGGGGGTTGCCCACATCTGAGGTCCTCTCCAAGGTTTCTCATAGTCAGCATTGTCACTGGCGTCCCCACTGGATGTGAATTCTCCCTGCCCACTGGGTGTGAGTTTTCCTTGCCCTTTTGTGGGTTCTTCCGAGGATGTTGTAGTCGTAATGATTTGTGCAGTCCTTTGAGACATTTGTGATTTGGGGCTATATAAATAAACATTGATTGATTGATTGATTTAAGCCTGCCCTTGTTTGTCATTCGTTCTCGCGATGTCTAATTTGCTATTTCATGCAACAGGTGACGTCGCTATCCCCGCTTGTGGCTTGTGGGGGGGGGGTCCTCTCCAAGGTTTCTCAATTCTCCCTGCCCACTGGGTGTGAGTGTTCCTTGCCCTTTTGTGGGTTCTTCCGAGGATGTTGTAGTCGTAATGATTTGTGCAGTCCTTTGAGACATTTGTGATTTGGGGCTATATAAATAAACATTGATTGATTGATTGATTGATTGATCCAACAAAAAGTTTGAAATCACCCTCCCAAAAAATCACAAGGGATAAGTCCTTGTCAAAGTTGAGTAATCCATGAATTCAACCTAACCGAGACCACAAACCAAGCAGGAGAAACCAGAGGTTCATAGTTGGGTCGAGCTAGCAAGTTTGTGCAAACCCCGCGGTTTCATCGGCCTGACGTAAAAAAACATAACTTGACCTTCATGCGGGCAAGTATTGACCTGAGAGGGAAAGACTATGGAGCGCTCTATCTGCCAGACATATGGGGCCAATTACCATTGAATGGGGTTCGCCAGCGGGTAAACAGACCGATCCATATTGGCCCTTCCAGATTACAAACAGCCATTCATCACATGCTGAAGCACACACCTCCCACTCAAATCCAACTCCCCCGACCAGTCTGGAGTGGACATGCAGTCTCCGCACGAGCCCCCGCCCACTAAACTCAGCGAAAATGTCAAGTAAATGTCAAGCAGACATGCTGATTTTTTTTAGGTTCTAAATACAGACTGTACTTTTTTTTCACTTGCATGGCAATTAAACAAATAATACTGTGTGTTCCCATTTGTTTCAGGTGGAAACATTTTTCACTTTCAGTTCAGTTCTCCAGGGCGAGCTTCAAACTAATGAGCTGTCTTTCACAGACTGGCAGGTTGGTTCTTTCTCAAACATACAAAAACATTTAGAAATGCAAACATACGTCAATTCATAACTCTTTGAGTCACAAGTGGGTTTTGTTTTAGCTAATTAGTATAGCTCGCGTTTGCACTTCCATTCAATGGAATATTCAGTAAACAAATTAGTTTATGGATTAGAAATTTGACTGAATTTCTAGGCGCAGTCAGGGCGTTGAGGGGATCCGGTTTGGTGGCTGCAGGATTAGGTCTCTGCTTCAACTGGCCAGGTTCTTCAGCTCTCACTGGATCGGTGAAGCGACTGGGATGAGAATCAGCGCCTCCAGGTCCGAGTCCGTGGTTCTCGCCCGGGAAAGAGTGGAGTGCCATCTCCAGATTGGGGGAGGAGACCCTGCCCCAAGTGGAGGAGTTCAAGTACCTCAGAGTCTTGTTCACGAGTGAGGGAAGAGTGGATCGTGAGATCGACAGGCGGATCGGTGCGGCGTCTTCAGTAATGCGGACGTTGTATCGATCTGTTGTGGTGAAGAAGGAGCTGAGCCGGAAGGCAAAGCTCTCAATTTACCGGTCGATCTACGTTCCCATCCTCACCTATGGTCATGAGCTTTGGGTTATGATCACTCGTACAAGCGGCCAAAATGAGTTTCCTCTGCCGGGTGGCGGGTCTTTCCATTAAAGATAGGGTGAGAAGCTCTGTCATCTCGGAGGAACTCAAAGTAAAGCCGCTGATCCTCCACATCGAGAGGAGCCAGATGAGGTGGTTCGGGCATCTGGTCAGGATGCCACCCGAACGCCTCCCTAGGGAGGTGTTTAGGGCACGTCCAACCGGTAGCAGGCCACGGGGAAGACCCAGGACACGTTGGGAAGACTATGTCTTCCGGCTGGCCTGGGAACGCCTCGGGATCCCCCGGGAAGAGCTAGACGAAGTGGCTGGGGAGAGGGAAGTCTGGGTTTCCCTGCTTAGGCTGTTGCCCCCGCGACCCGACCTCGGATAAGTGGAAGAAAATGTATGTATGGATGGATGTATGGTGTTTCCCTGTATTGTGGTGGATTGGTCCGAAGCTTAAACTGCGAACAAAGTGGTTTTAGTACAAAAGTTGTATTTACCCAATATCAAAAAGTACAGAGTTGGATTGAATTGATATGCAGACAGACAATGTCCTCCAAAGGATCCAGGATCAAGCAAAATCATGCAAATCATATCAAATATTAGTCTCTTGGCTTTTTGTATGTTTCCCTCATGTGTCAAGGTCTCGTTGTTTTGCAACTGCTGGCTCCACAACAACCATGGATGCCTTAGTCATAACATTTTGTAGACTGGTTAGAGCGACCCCAAATTCAACTTTCCCCAACATATGATCCTTTGGTTCTGAATCGGAAAAAAAAATAAAAGAGCAGACCTCTTAAGGCTTTTTGCCAGATTTTCTTTTAGGACTTCAACAGACACAAAATATGGTATAAAAGTTAGAAATTCCACTACAGTATTAAACGGACACTGTGGTTCGGGCATCTGGTCAGGATGCCACCCAAACGCCTCCCTTGGGAGGTGTTTAGGGCACGTCCGACCGGCAGGAGGCCACGGGGAAGACCCAGGACACGTTGGGAAGACTATGTGTCCCGGCTGGCCTGGGAACGCCTCGGGATCCCCCGGGAGGAGCTGAACGAAGTGGCTGGGGAGAGGGAAGTCTGGGTTTCTCTGCTTAGGCTGCTGCCCCCGCGACCCGACCTCGGATAAGCGGAAGAAAATGTATGTATGGATGGATGGATGGTGTTTCCCTGTATTGTGGTGGATTGGTCCGAAGCTTAAACTGCGAACAAAGTGGTTTTAGTACAAAAGTTGTATTTACCCGATATCAAAAAGTACAGAGTTGGATTGAATTGATATGCAGACAGACAACGTCCTCCAGAGGATCCAGGATCAAGCAAAATCATGCAAATCATATCAAATATTAGTCTCTTGGATTTTTATATGTTTCCCTCATGTGTCAAGGTCTCGTTGTTTTGCAACTGCTGGCTCCACAACAACCATGGATCCCTTAGTCATAACATTTTGTAGACTGGTTAGAGCGACCCCAAATTCAACTTTCCCCAACATATGATCCTTTGGTTCTGAATAGGAAAAAAAAAGAAGGCTTTTTGACAGATTTTCTTTTAGGACTTCAACAGACACAAAATATGGTATAAAAGTTAGAAATTCCACTACAGTATTAAACGGACACTGTGGTTCGGGCATCTGGTCAGGATGCCACCCAAACGCCTCCCTAGGGAGGTGTTTAGGGCACATCCGACCGGCAGGAGGCCACGGGGAAGACCCAGGACACGTTGGGAAGACTATGTCTCCCGGCTGGCCTGGGAACGCCTCGGGATCCCCCGGGAGGAGCTGAACGAAGTGCCTCGGTAGAGGGAAGTCTGGATTTCTCTGCTTAGGCTGCTGCCCCCGCGACCCGACCTCGGATAAGTGGAAGAAAATGTATGTATGGATGGATGGATGGTGTTTCCCTGTATTGTGGTGGATTGGTCCGAAGCTTAAACTGCGAACAAAGTGGTTTTAGTAGAAAAGTTGTATTTACCCGATATCAAAAAGTACAGAGTTGGATTGAATTGATATGCAGACAGACAACGTCCTCCAGAGGATCCAGGATCCAGCAAAATCATGCAAATCATATCAAATATTAGTCTCTTGGCTTTTTATATGTTTCCCTCATGTGTCAAGGTCTCGTTGTTTTGCAACTGCTGGCTCCACAACAACCATGGATCCCTTAGTCATAACATTTTGTAGACTGGTTAGAGCGACCCCAAATTCAACTTTCCCCAACATATGATCCTTTGGTTCTGAATAGGAAAAAAAAAGAAGGCTTTTTGACAGATTTTCTTTTAGGACTTCAACAGACACAAAATATGGTATAAAAGTTAGAAATTCCACTACAGTATTAAACGGACACTTATCTGGAATACAAGACTACCTTATCTTCCATGCATAGCTGAGGATGTTATCTTTCTAAAGTGCCAGTGCAATGCAATAGCGGACAATATAAGACGGAACTGGCTGCCTGAAAATGTTCTGAAGACGCGTCATCAGAGTGATCTTTGCGGATTGGAAAGGCGGAGAACGGTGAACCCGAGTAGCAGGAAGAGACAGAGTGAGCCTTTATGGTAATAGTTTCTACAGATCCTACACTCCTCCGTCTTTTTCCAGTTGCTCAGCCACACTGTCCCGATTAAAGTGCAGATTGAGGTGGGTTTAAAGGGGTGGAGGCTTTTGGCAGACAAAAAAAACACAGTACTGTCAAAGCAGAAACAAATTAATGCAACCCTGTAGCCTGTGGTTGAGGCCCTTTTTGATTGATTGATTGATTGATACTTTTATTAGTAGATTGCACAGTACAGTACATATTCCGTACAATTGACCACTAAATGGTAACACCCCAATAAGTTTTTCAACTTGTTTAAGTCGGGGTCCACGTTAATCAATTCATGACCTCTGGGAGATCGTCAGGCCAACCTAATTTATATATGAAACAGCCTATCAAAAGCATGCAGCTAAAAAACATGCAGTATTTTGTGTCATGAATGTGCGTCTGACAAGACCCCTTAGAGATAACCATACAAAAGCCACAGGGCGGGGGGGATACAGGGCTAATTAAAATAGTCTTACGCACACAGGGAGACTGGATAATGAGGTCTGCATTCATCCGCCAGCAACGCTCCATAATACACAGGCCAGCTATGAGAGCACGTGGGCGCCCCAAGCTAGGAATCAATCGGAAACATCCCGTGCGTGTAAACACAACACCGCGGCATGCAGGGATTGTTTGGTTGCGGTCACTCAGGGTTGTCTCTTGGTTACACGCTTGCTAATTGAGTTGTTTTTTTGGCGAGGCAGTACACATTTTTTGGGGAATAATATTCAGTTGTGTTAGCTGTTTTGCATTTGGGTTTTAATGAGGTTCTAACAGTGTAATGTAGAGCAGGGGCGTCACTAGACCTAATACTGTACTGGGGCACACCTGGGGCACAAATAATTCATGTACCGGGGCACACCTGGGGCACAAATAATTCATGTACCGGGGCACACCTGGGGCACAAATAATTCATGTACCGGGGCACACCTGGGGCACAAATAATTCATGTACCGGGGCACACCTGGGGCACAAATAATTCATGTACCGGGGCACACCTGGGGCACAAATAATTCATGTACCGGGGCACACCTGGGGCACAAATAATTCATGTGAGCGTGCAAAGCGCGCAAGCAAAAAACATTTTTTTTAGCACTTATTTATCATAAAAAATACATAAATAGTGCTTTAAACTATGAAATCATATCAGATGATGTTGTATGGATCTTTGATTAACCACCTGAAATTAACAAATGCATTTGACCTACTTGTGCACTTTTTTTTTACTCCGGACTTCTAAACTGCTACTGGTAAAAGCAAAAAGGAAGAGCAATGAATCTTTTTCAAATATATATTGCGGTAATCATCTGGAAATTTAACATCTACAAAAGTAAAACAAAGAATAAAGCACCCCTACATCTCTGGGTTCTTTTATATTATTTAATTTCCATTTATGGCAATGTGGCGAAACCTATTTCAGATACACAAAACTGTAAAATATACACAAAACAATAGAGTCACAGTAGAAGAATAAATGAACAACTGCTGTGTGTCTGTTCAAGGAATCATTTTCTGAGAAGTAAACTGTAACGTCTCCTTTTCATTTTTGCAAAGTGGTCAATCACTCTGAAATATTACAGTAACTGTTATACAGTTCAATCAATCAATCAATCAATGTTTACTTATATAGCCCTAAATCACTAGTGTCTCAAAGGGCTGCACAAACCACTACGACATCCTCGGTAGGCCCACATAAGGGCAAGGAAAACTCACACCCAGTGGGACGTCGGTGACAATAATGACTATGAGAACCTTGGAGAGGAGGAAAGCAATGGATGTCGAGCGGGTCTAACATGATACTGTGAAAGTTCAATCCATAATGGATCCAACACAGTCGCAGGAGTCCAGTCCAAAGCGGATCCAACACAGCAGCGAGAGTCCCGTTCACAGCGGAACCAGCAGGAAACCATCCCAAGCGGAGGCGGATCAGCAGCGCAGAGATGTCCCCAGCCGATACACAGGCAAGCAGTACATGGCCACCGGATCGGATCAGACCCCCTCCACAAGGGAGAGTGGGACATAGAAGAAAAAGAAAAGAAACGGCAGATCAACTGGTCTAAAAAGGAGGTCTATTTAAAGGCTAGAGTATACAGATGAGTTTTAAAGTGAGACTTAAATGCTTCTACTGAGGTGGCATCTCGAACTGTTACCGGGAGGGCATTCCAGAGTACTGGAGCCCGAACGGAAAACGCTCTATAGCCCGCAGTTGACCAGTGCTTCCCAACTGCTGGGTCGTGACATAAAAGTGGATTGTGTGTCATTTTCAGTGAGTCGCAGTCAGATGTGTGCATGGAAAAAAAAAAAAAGCTTAGGGAGAAAAAAAATCAAATTGTGGCAACAAAACCAGATATTTTTAGCCATTTTTCTAGTGAGTATTTTAGCAAAAGGCAAACCGACTAACAAGTTGGAGGAGGACTCAGGACAGACGTGGAATTTTCTTTTTTTTTTTATTTAAATGGGGCAACAAAACCCGATATTTTCAGCCATCTTTCTGAAAACAAATACAGAAATGTTACTATTTTTTCTGGAAACAAAACCAGATGCTGTAGCCATTTTTCTGGTGACAAAACAAGATTATTTTAGTCAAAGTCACACCGATTAACAACACAAGTCTACTGCGCTATTTTTCTGTGAAATAAATTTGGCTCACGACTTGATGATATGGAAAAATGTTTTTCTTCCTGAACATAAACCATTTGAGAAGCACTCAACTCACACAAGCTGACTCCAAATCCTCATTGATGCAGAAGCAGCAGACAATAACCAACATGATGTTTCATGTTCGTTGGAAATTCCCCCGACAGCTCGTACAGCAAATGAATATGTTTGTCTTGATACAAGGAATAACGTTAGCAAACTTAGCATCAACCTAAGACCATGATGTTGCCTAGCTAGCTAGGACTTCACTTACATCTCTCATTCCTGCTGCTTCTTCTCTGCTGCGGGACAATAACTTTCTTAAATCCATCTAGGAGTTACAGTTTGAGTCAAATCAAAATCAAAATAATATAATGAACAAACTGTTGTTGGCTAACGTTACCTAGCTCACGCAGTGATTCTCATCCCCTCTCTCTCTCTCTCTCAACCGAAGTCTCGATCCACACGTGAATAAATTACCATATTAATTAGCCATGTACTCATTGTTTCGTGGAGTGAATACAGTAGCAATCAATTAGCATACTAAGTAGTATGTGTGCTGTTGTCTATGTTATGTAGACTTAAAACTCTGAAGCGTTTTTTTTTTTTTTATTGGTGAAATTTTTACTGGGGCACTGCAGATCAACAGTGGGGCACGTGCCCCAGTGAAATCTGTCTGGCGACGCCTCTGATGTAGAGCCTGATTTTATAAGCATCCATCCATCCATCCATCTTCTTCCGCTTATCCCAGGTCGGGTCGTGGGGGCAACAGCCTAAGCAGGGAAACCCAGACTTCCCTCTCCCCAGCCACTTCGTCTAGCTCTTCCCGGGGGATCCCGAGGCGTTCCCAGGCCAGCCGGGAGACATAGTCTTCCCAACGTGTCCTGGGTCTTCCCCGTGGCCTCCTACCGGTTGGACGTGCCCTAAACACCTCCCTAGGGAGGCGTTCGGGTGGCATCCTGACCAGATGCCCGAACCACCTCATCTGGCTCCTCTCGATGTGAAGGAGCAGCGGCTTTACTTTGAGTTCCTCCCAGATGGCAGAGCTTCTTACCCTATCTCTAAGGGAGAGACCCAAACTCATTTGGGCCGCTTGTACCCGTGATCTTATCCTTTCGGTCATGACCCAAAGCTCATGACCATAGGTGAGGATGGGAACGTAGATCGGCCGGTAAATTGAGAGCTTTGCCTTCCGGCTCAGCTCCTTCTTCACCACAACGGATCGGTACAACGTCCGCATTTTATAAGCAACACTACAAAAACTGAAATCTAAGTAAGATTAAAATATCTCAAATAATCTGTGTGACCTGTATGGCTGTTGATCAAGTATGTCTTGCAATCACTTCCGTGGGTCTGCAGAAGCCTCATACAATATGTGACTGGTCTTAAATAGTGGAAAAGCGGATGAGACGGCAGGTTGTGGATGACAATAAAGGCACTGCCATCACGGCACGCCCTTAATATTGATGTTCGGGTAAAAACCGGGAGAATGATTGAGAATGTCGGGAAAGGCACTGATGTTCGGGTGTTTCTTGGAAAGATCGCGAGAGTTGGCAAGTATGTTGCTAGGCGGGAAAGCCATTTCAAAGAAAGTGAATTCATTAAAAAGTGCATATTAGACTTTTTTAAGAACTATTTTCTTACGGCTCAGCCTCACCCAGTTTCTGCATCCAGTGGCCCCCCAGGTAAACTGAGTTTGAGACCCCTGCTTTAGGGGTTCAAACAAAGTCTGCCACTTGTGGTAGCAAATACAAAGTGTTCTCTTTGCTGTTGTTGGAAGTAATATTCGTTGTTATGCGTGAGTTCCAGGATGCTTAAAGTGTCCAAAATATCTCTAAGTACTACACGTTATCATCAATGTGCCTGATGCTGATGACACCCAACTCTACATGCCCCTAAAGCTGACCAACACGCCGGACTGTAGTCAGCTGGAGGCGTGTCTTAATGAAATTAAACAATGGATGTCCGCTAACTTTTTGCAACTTAATGCCCAAAAAACGGAAATGCTGATTATCGGTCCTGCTAGACACCGACCTCTATTTAATAATACAACTTTAATATTTGACAACCAAATAATAAAACAAGGTGACTCTGTAAAAAATCTGGGTATTATCTTCGACCCAACTCTCTCCTTTGAGTCACACATTAAAAGCGTTACTAAAACGGCCTTCTTTCATCTCCGTAATATCGCTAAAATTCGCTCCATTCTGTCCACTAAAGACGCTGAGATCATTATCCATGCGTTTGTTACGTCTCGTCTCGATTACTGTAACGTATTATTTTCGGGTCTCCCCATGTCTAGCATTAAAAGATTACAGTTGGTACAAAATGCGGCTGCTAGACTTTTGACAAGAACAAGAAAGTTTGATCACATTACGCCTGTACTGTATATACCTTTATATACATATATACATACATATATACCTATACTGTATATACCTTTATATACATACATATATACCTATACTGGCTCACCTGCACTGGCTTCCTGTGCACTTAAGATGTGACTTTAAGGTTTTACTACTTACGTATAAAATACTACACGGTCTAGCTCCAGCCTATCTTGCCGATTGTATTGTACCATATGTCCCGGCAAGAAATCTGCGTTCAAAAGACTCCGGCTTATTAGTGATTCCTAGAGCCCAAAAAAAGTCTGCGGGCTATAGAGCGTTTTCCGTTCGGGCTCCAGTACTCTGGAATGCCCTCCCGGTAACAGTTCGAGATGCCACCTCAGTAGAAGCATTTAAGTCTCACCTTAAAACTCATCTGTATACTCTAGCCTTTAAATAGACCTCCTTTTTAGACCAGTTGATCTGCTGCTTCTTTTCTTTTTCCTATGTCCCCCCCCTCCCTTGTGGAGGGGGTCCGGTCCGATGACCATGGATGAAGTACTGGCTGCCCAGAGTCGAGACCCAGGATGGACCGCTCGTCGGGACCTAGGATTGACTGCTCGCCTGTATCGGTTGGGGACATCTCTACGCTGCTGATCCGCTTGAGATGGTTTTCTGTGGACGGGACTCTCGCTGCTGTCTTGGAGCCACTATGGATTGAACTTTCACAGTATCATGTTAGACCCGCTCGACATCCATTGCTTTCGGTCCCCTAGAGGGGGGGGGGGTTGCCCACATCTGAGGTCCTCTCCAAGGTTTCTCATAGTCAGCATTGTCACTGGCGTCCCACTGGATGTGAATTCTCCCTGCCCACTGGATGTGAGTTTTCCTTGCCCTTTTGTGGGTTCTTCCGAGGATGTTGTAGTCGTAATGATTTGTGCAGTCCTTTGAGACATTTGTGATTTGGGGCTATATAAATAAACATTGATTGATTGATTGATACTATCGCATGTACACATAACAACGTTGGAAATTTTCGGGGTGCTTTATAGGCCTTGTTACCAGATTTCATCGTTTGCCTGCATTTTCAAAGTCATTCACTATTTTGAAAGACGTGTGTTTAGTGGTCCCCTTTAAGTCTTTGCATATATCCGACGAGAAAATTGCAAAATAGAAATACCTCTAGCAACTTCGACCTAACTTCTACATATCCCACATGGTTAGACATTTGCGTCACATCACACTTGGGATTTAATTCCTCCAGCGTGAAGGACTTAGGCCTGGAGGCTTGCTCAATACAAGGGGGAACATTTACCGCTGAGGATGTCTGTGGAGATACGACAGCTCTGGGGGGAGAAATGCTGTCACACTCATTGGGAATTATCTCGGTAGGTAGCTATTTCTCCTCCCAAAGACAGCTTTATTGTAAGAAAGAAGGTAATAGCAACCTTTCGGTGGTCTGAAACGGTGTCTTGGGGCCAGTGATAGCAGGGGTGTACGTGAGAAAGGTCATGCCCAGTTACTCTGAATACTGCTCAGCGGACGAGTGGTTAGAGCGTAGGTGGTGATTTCAAACCCCGGCCGAGTCATACCCAAAGACTAAACAAAATGGGACCCATTACCTCCCTGTATGGCACTCAACATCAAGGGTTGTAATTGGGGGGTGAATGACAACACAACACAATAACTGCACTACTGAAGTGCTGGGATAAAAATGGTATCAACTGTGGACGGATGCACTCCTCTTCTGGAGTCTGTCTTTGGGATTCAATTGAGAGGTCAGATATCAGTGATGTTGGACTGGGTGTGTCTCCTCCAGTCTCAGTTCTGGTTCATTCCCAAGGTGTCTGATGGAGTTCTTCCAAAATAATGTCATCCGAGAAAAGCGCCCTCCCAAAATTGGAGGCGAGAATTGTCCAAGGGGCTTGTAACTAAGATTTAGGGGGTTTTAAGAGAGTGAGCACAAGCATCCATCCATCCATCATCTTCCGCTTATCCGAGGTCGGGTCGCGGGGGCAGCAGCCTAAGCAGGGAAGCCCAGACTTCCCTATCTCCAGCCACTTCGTCTAGCTCTTCCCGGGGGGGGGGATCCCGAGGCGTTCCCAGGCCAGCCGGGAGACATAGTCTTCCCAACGTGTCCTGGGTCTTCCCCGTGGCCTCCTACCGGTTGGACGTGCCCTAAACACATCTCTAGGGAGGCGTTCGGGTGGCATCCTGACCAGGTGCCCGAACCACCTCATCTGGCTCCTCTCCATGTGAAGGAGCAGCGGCTTTACTTTGAGTTCCTCCCGGATGGCAGAGCTTCTCACCCTATCTCTAAGGGAGAGACCCAAACTCATTTGGGCCGCTTGTACCCGTGATCTTATCCTTTCGGTCATGACCCAAAGCTCATGACCATAGGTGAGGATGGGAACGTAGATCGACCGGTAAATTGAGAGCTTTGCCTTCCGGCTCAGCTCCTTCTTCACCACAACGGATCGATACAACGTCCGCATTACTGAAGACGCCGCACCGATCCGCCTGTCGATCTCACGATCCACTCTTCCCTCACTCGTGAACAAGACTCCTAGGTACTTGAACTCCTCCACTTGGGGCAGGGTCTCCTCCCCAACCCGGAGATGGCACTCCACCCTTTTCCGGGCGAGAACCATGGACTCTGACTTGGAGGTGCTGATTCTCATCCCGGTCGCTTCACACTCGGCTGCGAACCGATCCAGTGAGAGCTGAAGATCCCGGTCAGATGAAGCCATCAGGACCACATCATCTGCAAAAAGCAGAGACCTAATCCCGTGGCCACCAAACCGGATCCCCTCAACGCCTTGGCTGCGCCTAGAAATTCTGTCCATAAAAGTTATGAACAGAATCGGTGACAAAGGACAGCCTTGGCGGAGTCCAACCCTCACTGGAAACGTGTCCGACTTACTGCCAGCAATGCGGACCAAGCTCTGACACTGATCATACAGGGAGCGGACTGCCACAATAAGACAGTCCGGTACCCCATACACTCCCCACAGGACTTCCCGAGGGGCACGGTCGAGCACAAGCATTTAAGGATTATTTAATTGATCAAACAGTGCATCTCAATGGGGGATGCAGGCAATCTGCAATACGTGCAATGACCGCAATCAAAACAAAATTGTTATACTGAGTATGAGAAAAGTTGATTACAGTAATACAGCATCAATCTAGATTTAAGTTAATTTGTGTCTTTATTACCAAAGCTTTTTTTGTAAATTTTACCTCAAACTATGCTGATATCCATTCATCCATTTTCTACCGCTTTGTCCTGTTCGGGGTCGAGTGGAAGGCGACGTGCACCCTGGACAAGTCGCCACCTTGTCGCAGGGCCAACACAGATAGACAGACAACATTCACACTCACATTCACACACTAGGGCCAATTTAGTGTTGCCAATCAACCTATCCCCAGGTGCATGTCTTTGGAAGTGGGAGGAAGCCGGAGTACCCGGAGGGAACTCACGCAGTCACAGGGAGAACATGCTAATTCGACATTGAAAAAGATCCCAAGCCCGGGATTGAACTCAGGACTACTCAGGACCTTCGTATTGTTAAAGTAGCAATGATTGTCACACACACACTAGGTGTGGTGAAATTTGTCCTCTGCATTTGACCCATCACCTTGATCACCCCCTGGGAAGTGAGAGGAGCAGTGAGCAGCAGCGGTGCCGCGCCCGGGAATCATTTATGGTGATTTAACCCCCAATTCCAACCCCTTGATGCTGAGTGCCAAGCAGGGAGAAAATCGGTCCCATTTTTATAGTCTTTGGTATGACTCGGCCGGGGTTTGAACTCACAACCTACCGATCTCAGGGCAGACACTCTAACCACTAGGCTACTGAGGAGGTCCAAAAGTCCACTGAGAAGTTGAGGCACAAGTTCGTTGAATAAAAAAATGTGAGTAAAGTTGTGTTTAAAATTCCGCTTGTTAAAATACAATGTTTTCAAACTTAGTTTATAAGAATTAAATGTATTGATTTTCTGCGATGAGGTGGCGACTTGTCCAGGGTGTACCCCGCCTTCCGGCCGATTGTAGCTGGGATAGGCGCCAGCGCCCCCCGCCACCCCAAAAGGGAATAAGCGGTAGAAAATGGATGGATGGATGTATTGATTTTAAGGGCAGAAATTCAGTGCAGAAATATTCACAACTGTATTATCTTTTCCGGTAAATAATTACTGAAGAAATTGACGTGTCCCAGAACCAGACACTGTAATGTAAAGTTGGCAGTCACTTCACACAGATCTGGGCATAATACATCTTGTTCAACTTTTCAATCGGGCCAGACGTTTCCAAATCACGTTTCAAACTATCAGCATCACAACTGTAGCCGCTAACACCATGTGCAGTACTACGAATTGCTTCAATCCATCCATTTTCTACCGCTTATTCCCTTTCGGGGTCGCGGGGGGCGCTGGCGCCTATCTCAGCTACAATCGGGCGGAAGGCAGGGTACACCCTGGACAAGTCGCCACCTCATCGCAGGGCCAACACAGATAGACAGACAACATTCACACACTAGGGCCAATTTAGTGTTGCCAATCAACCTATCCCCAGGTGCATGTCTTTGGAGGTGGGAGGGGCCTATCCCCAGGTGCATGTCTTTGGAAGTGGGAGGAAGCCAGGGTACGCGGAGGGAACCCAATCCAAATGATCCAAAAGTGGGTCTTGAGTTTTGAAGCAATGCAAATTTCTGCACTGAAAATCCTTACATTTAAATTTTATAAACTGAATTTTAAAACCTAGTATTTAAACAAACGGAATTTTTAAACACACACATTGTGCTCAAAAAATATATTACATTAAATTGAATTGTAATTAAATTGAATGGAAGAAAAAATTATGTTCACATAATTAATTGGCCAGAAAATAAGTTACTGTATTTTTCGGACTATAAGTCGCAGTTTTCTTCATAGTTTGGCCGGGGGTGTGACATATACTCCGGAGTGACTTATGTGTGAAATTATTAACACATTCCCGTAAAATATCAAATAATATTATTTATCTCATTCGCGGAAGAGACGAAGAAAATGTCAGCAATCGTCACACACACGTCAAACAATAACAATTCGGCGGGGGAGGGTCATGGCAGAAGTGCATTGTGGGTCATGGAATGCTAACTGCTATATGCTATATGCTACTGCCATATATATTAAAATGGATCATTTCATCGTTGGCGGTAACTTATAAAATCTGAAAAGGGCTGAACAAAAATGGGACCAAAAAGGAGATCATGTACTGCAGATTACAAGCTGGATGTAGTGAAATATGCATCAGAAAACGACAAGAGGAAGCGGCGCATACCTTTGGAGTTGGCAGAGTTGTTTAGAAGCGACATCGAGGAAGAAGATTTCATGGGATTTATGGATTAGGAGTGACAGATAGTTTGGTAAACGTATAGCATGTTCTATATGTTATAGTTATTTGAATGACTCTTACCATAATATGTTACGTTAACATAGCAGTTATAAATAAATAAATAAATGGGTTGTACTTGTATAGCGCTTTTCTACCTTCAAGGTGCTCAAAGCGCTTTGACACTATTTTCACATTCACACACTGATGGAGGGAGCTGCCATGCAAGGCGCTAACCAGCACCCATCAGGAGCAAGGGTGAAGTGCTCAGGTTGGTACTAGGCGGGGATTTAACCAGTGACACTCTCCCACTGCGCCACATGTTGCAAGCATCAAAATTCCAAATGAGCTAATATTTGCAAAAAATACCAAAGTTTCTCAGTGTGAACATGAAATATCTTGTCTTTGCAGTCCACTCAATGGAACACAAGCCCAAAAGGACCCGCAAATCACCGCACTCCGTCCCTATTCACCATTTACACAATGCGACAACTTCAGGGGCTGTCACAAATATATTAGAATATGAGAAACACTCCCACAGATGCCCTTTGAGAGGACTCACTTCCTCTCTTCTCCTTCAAAATAAAGGCATTTACATGAAGCCAACAACGCCGTCTTGTCATCCACGCTAACCAACTCGAGGACGGTACATTCTTCATCTAAATGGGAATATATGAAAAGTCTAGCATTCGGCAGACCTTGTACAGTTATTAGTGATTCCTAGAGCCCAAAAAAAGTCTGCGGGCTATAGAGCGTTTTCCGTTCGGGCTCCAGTACTCTGGAATGCCCTCCCGGTAACAGTTCGAGATGCTACCTCAGTAGAAGCATTTAAGTCTCACCTTAAAACTCATTTGTATACTCTAGCCTTTAAATAGACCTCCTTTTTAGAGCAGTTGATCTGCCGCTTCTTTTCTTTCTCCTATGTCCCCCCCTCCCTTGTGGAGGGGGTCCGGTCCGATGACCATGGATGAAGTACTGGCTGTCCAGAGTCGAGACCCAGGATGGACCGCTCGTCAGGACCCAGGATGGACCGCTCGCCTGTATCGGTTGGGGACATCTCTACGCTGCTGATCCGCTTGAGATGGTCTCCTGTGGACGGGACTCTCGCTGCTGTCTTGGATCCGCTTTGAACTGAACTCTCGCGGCTGTGTTGGAGCCACTATGGATTGAACTTTCACAGTATCATGTTAGACCCGCTCGACATCCATTGCTTTCAGTCCCCTAGAGGGGGGGGGTTGCCCACATCTGAGGTCCTCTCCAAAGTTTCTCATAGTCAGCATTGTCACTGGCGTCCCACTGGATGTGAATTCTCCCTGCCCACTGGGTGTGAGTTTTCCTTGCCCTTTTGTGGGTTCTTCCGAGGATGTTGTAGTCGTAATGATTTGTGCAGTCCTTTGAGACATTTGTGATTTGGGGCTATATAAATAAACATTGATTGATTGATTGATGGTTTTCCATTCGGGCTCCAGTACTCTGGAATGCCCTCCCGGTAACAGTTCGAGATGCTACCTCAGTAGAAGCATTTAAGTCTCACCTTAAAACTCATCTGTATACTCTAGCCTTTAAATAGACCTCCTTTTTAGACCAGTTGATCTGCCGCTTCTTTTCTTTCTCCTATGTCCCCCCCCTCCCTTGTGGAGGGGGTCCGGTCCGATGACCATGGATGAAGTACTGGCTGTCCAGAGTCGGGACCCAGGATGGACCGCTCGCCTGTATCGGTTGGGGACATCTCTACGCTGCTGATCCGCCTCCGCTTGAGATGGTTTCCTGTGGACGGGACTCTCGCTGCTGTCTTGGATCCGCTTGAACTGAACTCTCGCGGCTGTGTTGGAGCCACTATGGATTGAACTTTCACAGTATCATGTTAGACCCGCTCGACATCCATTGCTTTCGGTCCCCTAGAGGGGGGGGGGTTGCCCACATCTGAGGTCCTCTCCAAGGTTTCTCATAGTCAGCATTGTCACTGGCGTCCCACTGGATGTGAATTCTCCCTGCCCACTGGGTGTGAGTTTTCCTTGCCCTTTTGTGGGTTCTTCCGAGGATGTTGTAGTCGTAATGATTTGTGCAGTCCTTTGAGACATTTGTGATTTGGGGCTATATAAATAAACATTGATTGATTGATACAGTAAGTGATGTTTTATCATGTTGGTTGGCTTTCATAAAGTCTGCAGTAAGTAATAATCAGTGATGTAAAAAAAAAAAAAAAAAAAAAGTTGTGATGCGGTTTGGAATTATATGTGCCGCGTGTGCTTAAAAATAGCAAAATATGTAAATATTTGATGTTATTATAAATGTGCCTTTTACTACATTACATATATACTTACATCATGCAAGTGCTTTGCAGAATAAAACGACTTATTGGCCATTGTAAGCAGACACTTGATCGCATTTATTTACTATTTAAAATGCATTAAAAAAAAAAAAAAAAGTTTTTGTACATGATAAGGATTGTCAACATTTATAAAAAAAAAAGTTGGTTATTTATGCGTCATATAACGTACACTTATTCAGCCTGTTGTTCACTATTCTTTATTTATTTTAAATTGCCTTTCAAATGTCTATTCTTGGTGTTGGATTTTATCATCAATCAATCAATCAATCAATGTTTACTTATATAGCCCTAAATCACTAGTGTCTCAAAGGGCTGCACAAACCACTACGACATCCTCGGTAGGCCCACATAAGGGCAAGGAAAACTCACACCCAGTGGGACGTCGGTGACAATGATGACTATGAGAACCTTGGAGAGGAGGAAAGCAATGGATGTGGAGCGGGTCTAACATGATACTGTGAAAGTTCAATCCATAATGGATCCAACACAGCAGCGAGAGTCCCGTTCACAGCGGAGCCAGCAGGAAACCATCCCAAGCGGAGGCTGATCAGCAGCGCAGAGATGTCCCCAGCCGATACACAGGCAAGCAGTACATGGCCACCGGATCGGACCGGACCCCCTCCACAAGGGAGAGTGGGACATAGAAGGAAAAAGAAAAGAAACGGCAGATCAACTGGTCTAAAAAGGGAGTCTATTTAAAGGCTAGAGTATACAAATGAGTTTTAAGGTGAGACTTAAATGCTCCCCCAAAAATGCGACTTAAACTCCAGTGCGATATATGTTTTTTTTCCTTATTTATTATGCATTTTCGGCCGGTGTGACGTATACTCCGGAGCGATTTATGATCCGAAAAATACGGTACATAAATCGAGGGTAAGAAACCAAAACCATTTGGTAATAATAAAGACAGAAATAAACATCCATAGATCACAGATCTCAGCTGTAACCCCCCACCCCATTGTTGTTGTGTGCTGATTGCTTCCAGAACACCAGAAAAGTTTTCCCCCTCACAGCTGCTCTTTAAACTAGCCTGCCTGAACAATACGACACATTGGAGATTATTCTGCGGCAATCGAAACAGGATGTCTGAACATTCAGGGATATTCATACAATCCCACTAAAATATTGAAAGGTCCTTATAAATAATGATAAAATCAATGATGTTTTCACAGTAAGGACTCTCTACACAGCTGGTTTGTGAGCACCAAACCAGAGAAAGATCTATCACCTCCCGCTCTTGTATGCTCCACTTTTGAGATAATGGCTCGGCTAGCCCGTCTTTGAAGTTTGTGATTATTAGGATGTCATAAAGGAATCTCGCCTATGACTACTACTACTACTATGACTACTACTACTACTACTACACTGTTGAAACAGAGCTTTGGTGCAAGATCTACAGGGCATCATTTGGATATAGACCAGGGGTGCCCACACTTTTTCTGCAGGCGAGCTACTTTTCAATTGACCAACTCGAGGGGATCTACCTCATTTATATATATCATTTATATTTATTTATTTATGAAAGAGACATTTTTGTAAACAAGTTAAATGTGTTTAATGATAATACAAGCATGTGTAACACATATAGATGTCTTTCTTTCACAAAGACAAAAATATAAGTTGGTGTATTACCTGATTCTGATGACTTGCATTGATTGGAATCAGACAGTAATGATGATAACGCCCACATTTTCAAATGGAGGAGAAAAAATGTTGTCCTTTCTGTACAATACCACATGAAAGTGGTTGGTTTTTGGCATCTAATTCATCCGGCTTCCATACACTTTACAAGAAAAACATTGGCGGCAAATTCCGTAGCTTGCTTGATTGACATTCACGGCACCCGAGGGTCTTGTGAGATGACGCTGGCTGCTGCCAGTTCATTATTATGAAAAAATGACAGAGAGGAAGGCGGGAAACACTTTTTATTTCAACAGACTTTCGCGCCGTCCCTTCCGTCAAAACTCTAAAGGCCGACTGCACATTTCCTATCTTCACAATAAAAGCCCTGCTTCATGCTGCCTGCGCTAACAAAATAAGAGTCTCGGAAAGCTGGCGTGCACAAGTGATGTGCACGCCAGCTTTCTGAGGGATCGCTTGTGCACGCCAGTTTTCCGAGACTCTGTATTTAGTTAGCGCAGGCAGCATGAAGCAGGGCTTTTATTGTGAAGAGAGGAAATGTGCAGTCGGCCTTTAGAGTTTTGACGGAAGGTGCGCGAGAGTCTGTTGAAATAAAAAGTGTTTCTCGCCTTCCTCTCGGTCATATTTTCATAATAATGATCTTGCAGCAGCCAGCGTCATCTCACAAGACCCTCCGGTACCGTGAATGTCATTTAAGTGACGTCTTGGTGAAGATTGATGATCACTCATTTTTAGGTCTATTTTTTTTAAAAGCCTGGCTGGAGATGGACTGACACACCCCCCGCGGTCGACTGGTAGCTCGGAATCGACGTAATGGGCACCCCTGATATACACAATCAAGGACTAATGGTGCACACTCACGTCCGTAATACTTACATGTCAATGAAATGGGATTTTGGGAAATGTTTAAAAGGCAGATTCAAACATGTTAATGTCACTGTTCACACTAATAATCGATTAATCATTAATCAATACAATTCTATTCATACTAGGGGTGTAACGGTATGTGTATTTGTATTGAATAATTTCAGTACGGGGGTTTCAATTCAGCTATTGTAGCTGAGATAGGCGCCAGCGCCCCCCGCGACCCCAAAGGGAATAAGCGGTAGGAAATAGATGGATGGATGGGTTTCAATTCAAGTCGGAGGTGTACCGAAAGAGTTTCCACATGGACATATTGTGTACAACAAACGGCCTGCTAGCAACGACTGGGCTACGATAGACTGACCATACGTCGTCTTTTCACCGGACATGTCCTCTTTTGCGGGGCTGTCCGGGTGGAGTTTCATAAATGCCTCAAATGTCCGGCATTTTGAGTTAGGGTTGCGTGTATTTTCAATGTACATTCAGGGTTAAGGACGGGTTAAAAACAAAACAAAATGTGCACGAATGCACATGCGTCGCCAGGCTCTGCTTTTTACCCATAGATTTATCAGATTTAATTTTTCATTATCTATAGCAGGGGTGTCAAAAGTGTGCCCCGGAGGCCATTTGCGGCCCACAGCTAATGTTTTAAAGGCCCACGGCACATTCTAAAAATACTATTAAAATAAACAAAAACATAACAAAAGTGAAATAAAAAAGCTTGAAGGTTAAATATATTTTAGAAAAAGTTGCAATGTTGACAAATAAAACAAAGCTGTTTTTTTTTCTTTCAAACGGTCATTGCTCAAAACATAATATTGAATCAAAATCAATGTTAATATGAATTATTGACCTATCTGTCAGGCTTTCCCCTGACAGTTTGTCTATGTTTTAGTTTTTTTCCTCTGCATTTGTCTGTCTCCTCTGTGTGTTTAGTATTTCCTGTCCTTAGTTCCTGTCTAGTGCTCTTATTTTGTCAGCTTCCTGTCCTGTTCCCTGAGTGTTGTGTTCCTGCTCAGCTGCGGCTGATTGGCACCTGGCCACACCTGTTGCCAATCAGCCTGCTCCTATTTGTACCTGCTTTGTCTTGGGTCAGTGGCTGGATCATTGCATTGTCTTGTCGATGTCACGTCTAGTCGCTCTTGTGACGTGTTATCGCTCCTGTCGTGTCGTACCTTGTCTTTGCAGCGTAGCGGTAAGCTATATTCAGTTGATGTTTGTAGCTTACTGTTTTTTGTTCCCTGCTTCCGTTTTATTTTTCATTATACAAGTACGACTTCTGTTTGCCTGTTCGCTACCCGCTAGCTTCCACGCTAACCTCCTGTTCGGGAACATTATCACCAGACCTACATATACCTTGATGTTGCAGAAAAAAGACCGTATGTTTTTTTTAACCGATTTACGAACTCTAAAAGGGTGAATTTGGCGATTGAAACGCCTTTCAATTGTTCGCTGTCGGAGCAATGACCTTTCACCCGTGATGTCACAACAGGAAGCAAGCCTCCATTTTCTCAAACACATTACACCCACCAAGTCAAATCAGCTCTGTTATTTTCCGTTTTTTCGGCTGCTTTCCGTACCTTGGAGACATTATGCCTCATCGGTAAGTTGTTGGAGGGTGTAACAACACGAACAGGTACATAAGTACACGTAAGTTGACTTACGTGGAGTGTGCTAATCAGACATATCAATGATCACGGCATGCCAATCGATGCTAACATGCTATTTAGGCTAGCTGTATGTACATATTGCATCATTATGCCTCATTTCTAGCTATATTTGCATCCAGCCATTCCCTCCACCCACATTTAATGCCAAACAAACACATACCAATCGACGGATTCAAGTTGCACCGGTGGTCGAAAGATGCGAAAGTCCCTTGTTTGTTCTGTTCTGTCGTAGTATCGCTACCGACGATAGCGATGCTACGACAGATGTGTGGATATCCTGCGACACTCAAAGCAGATGCATTTCCAACGATAAAGTCAACGAAATCACAAAGGTGAGTTTTGTTGATGTTATTGAATTATGTGCTAATCAGACATACCTGCGCACGGCACGACTGTAAGCTAACCGATGCTAACATGCTATTTAGGCTAGCTGTATGTACATATTGCCACATTATGCCTCATTTGTAGCTATATTTGCACCCAGCCTTTCCCCTCCACCCACATTTAATGCCAAACAAACACATACCAATCGACGGATTCAAGTTGCACCAGTGGTCAAAAGATGCGGAAGTCCCTCGTTTGTTCTGTTCTGTCGTAGCATCGCTACAGACGATAGCGATGCTACGACAGAGATGTGTGGATATCCTGCGCCACTCAAAGCAGATGCATTTCCAACGATAAAGTCAACGAAATCACAAAGGTGAGTTTTGTTGATGTTATTGACTTATGTGCTAATCAGACATATTTGGTCACGGCATGACTGTAAGCTAATCGATGCTAACATGCTATTTAGGCTAGCTGTATGTACATATTGCATCATTATGCCTCATTTGTAGCTATATTTGTATCCAGCCTTTCCCTCCACCCACATTTAATGCCAAACAAACTCATACCAATCGACGTATTCAAGTTGCATCGGTGGTTGAAAGATGCGAAAGTCCCTCGTTTGTTCTGTTCTGTCGTAGCGTCGCTACCGACGATAGCGATGCTACGACAGAGATGTGTGGATATCCTGCGACACTCAAAGCAGATGCATTTCCAACGATAAAGTCAATGAAATCACAAAGGCGAGTTACGTGCTAATCAGACATATTTGCGCACGGCATGACTGTAAGCTAATCGATGCTAACATGCTATTTAGGCTAGCTGTATGTACAGTACATATTGCATCATTATGCCTCATTTGTAGCTATATTTGCATCCAGCCTTTCCCCCCCACCCACATTTAATGCCAAACAAACACACACCAATCGACGGATTCAAGTTGCACCAGTGGTCAAAAGATGCGAAAGTCCCTCGTTGGTTCTGTTCTGTCGTAGCATCGCTACAGACGCTAGCGATGCTACGACAGAGATGTGTGGATATCCTGCGACACTCAAAGCAGATGCATTTCCAACGATAAAGTCAACGAAATCACAAAGGCGAGTTACGTGCTAATCAGACATATTTGATGCTAACATGCTATTTAGGCTAGCTGTATGTAGATATTGCATCATTATGCCTCATTTGTAGCCATATTTGCATCCAGCCTTTCCCTGCGCCCACATTTAATGCCAAACAAACACTTACCAATCGACGGACTTAAGTTGCTCCAGTGGTCAAAAGATGCAATCGTTGGTTAGAAAGCGATCGCCGAATTCGTCCTCGTTGCCGCTGTCTGTCGTGATATGGCTGAATAGCTTCAGTTTCTTCTTTAATTTCGTTTTCGCTATTTGCCTCCATACTCCGACCATCCGTTTCAATACATGCGTAATCTGTTGAATCGCTTACGGCGCTGAAATCCGAGTCTGAATCCGAGCTAATGTCGCTATACCTTTCTGTTCTATCCGCCATGTTTGTTTGTATTGGCGTCACTGAGTGACGTCACAGGAAATTGGACGGGTGGATATACAGATAGCGAAAATCAGGCACTTTAAAAGCCTTTTTTCGGGATATTCCATGATGGGTAAAATTTTGAAAAAAACTTTGAAAAATAAAATAAGCCACTGGGAACTGATTTTGATTGGTTTCAACCCTTTTGAAAATGTGATAATGTTCCCCTTTAAATTGAGTCCTAATACAGTGGTCCCCAACCTTTTTGTATCCGCGGACGCTTAAATAAATGGGTTGTACTTGTATAGCGCTTTTCTACCTTCAAGGTACTCAAAGCGCTTTGACACTACTTCCACGTTTACCCATTCACACACACATTCACACACTGATGGAGGGAGCTGCCATGCAAGGCGCCAACCAGCACCCATCAGGAGCAAGGGTGAAGTGTCTTGCTCAGGACACAACGGACGTGACGAGGTTTGTACTAGGTGGGTTTTGAACCAGGGACCCTCGGGTTGCGCACGGCCACTCTCCCACTGCGCCGTGGCCCGGGAGTGGTGGAATCCTTTTTTTTTTTTTTTTTTTTTTTTTTTCTTTGTCTAAATTGTCCCTAGTGTGTGAATGTGAGTGTGAATGTTGTCAGTCTATCTGTGTTGGCCCTGCGATGAGGTGGCGACTTGTCCAGGGTCGGCGTAACGCAGTGGAAGAGTGGCCGTGCGCAACCCGAGGGTCCCTGGTTCAAATCCCACCTAGAACCAACCTTGTCACGTCCGTTGTGTCCTGAGCAAGAAGACACTTCACCCTTGCTCCTGATGGGTGCTGGTTGGCGCCTTGCATGGCAGCTCCCTCCATCAGTGTGTGAATGTGTGTGTGAATGTGGAAGTAGTGTCAAAGCGCTTTGAGTACCTTGAAGGTAGAAAAGCGCTATACAAGTACAACCCATTTATCGTTTATCATTATATACCCCGCCTTCCGCCCGATTGTAGCTGAGATAGGTGCCAGCGCCCCCCGCGACCCCCCAAAAAAAGGGAATAAGCGGTAGACAATGGATGGATGGATGAAAAAGGGACGTTTTTGTCATGAAAAAGGGACGTTTTTGTGGTTGGTGCACTAATTGTAAGTGTATATTGTGTTTTTTATGTTGATTTAATATCCATCCATCCATCCATTTTCTACCGCTTATTCCCTTTTGGGGTCGCGGGGGGCGCTGGCGCCCATCTCAGCTACAATCGGGCAGAAGGCAGGGTACACCCTGGACAAGTCGCCACCTCATCGCAGGGCCAACACAGATAGACAGACAACATTCACACTCACATTCACACTAGGACCAATTTAGTGTTGCCAATCAACCTATCCCCAGGTGCATGTCTTTGGAAGTGGGAGGAAGCCGGAGTACCCGGAGGGAACCCACGCATTCACGGGGAGAACATGCAAACTCCACACAGAAAGATCCCGAGCCTGGATTTGAACCCAGGACTGCAGGACCTTCGTATTGTGAGGCAGACGCACTAACCCCTCTGCCACCGTGAAGCCCCTTGATTTAATATATATATATATATATTTTTTTTAATGAAAATTAATACTAAATTCTTCTGCGGCCCGGTACCAATCGGCCCGTGGTTGGGGACTACTGTCGTTATATACAAATATAATGACAATAAAGCCAATTCTGTGGTATTCTATTCTGTTTTTCAAGAGTGTCTTAAAATAGTGGACGATTCAAAATGTCTAATTAAAGGAGCCAGTCAAATTTTCAGACATTGAACGCATCTTCTCCCTTTACGGGAAGGAGGCAAATTAGTGACACGAGGTGCACAGTCAGTGTGTGACGGGGAACGTGCGTAAGCATTATTTTGAGACCAAATTAATACTAGTGTATCATACTTTTTGGACTACAAGGCATACATAAAATCCTTTCATTTTCTCAAATATCGACAGCGTGCCTTATAACCCGGTGCGCTTAATCAAAATGGAATACAGTTCTGTAAAAGTTTGTGCTGACTTGAATTGTATGTGCAGGAGCACTTGAGATTGTACATTTAATGTATTCTCTGATATGACACAGCCTGAGAGCACTTTATATGCTGATTGCTTCCAGAACAGTTGAAATGAGCAAGCTGCTTCAAGCTGCATTTCTTGAACAACACAATACTTTAAGGTTGTTTTCTGCACAATACAACACTGACCTCGCCGTTCTGAACCTTTATTTTATATTCATCTGTAACATACACAACGTTTAAAAGCAGCATTGGACGCAAAATTTACTTTTTTTTTTTGACATTGTAACAGTACTGTACTGTGTGTCAATCAATCAATCAATCAATCAATCAATCAAAGTTTGCTTATGAAGCCCTTTAATCACAAATGTCTCAAAGGGCTGTCCCGTGCTCTTGTTTGCTCCATTATTGAGAAATATTAAACGGCCTTTTTTTAAATGAATACATTAAAAAAAAAAAAAAAAATAAAAATCCATCCATCCATTTCCTACCGCTTGTCCATTTTTGGAGTCGCGGGGGGTGCATTCTCAGCTGCATTCGGGCGGAAGGCGGGGTACACCCTGGACAAGTCACCGACTCATCGCAGGGCTAACACAGATAGACAGACAACATTCACACACTAGGGACCATTTAGTGTTGCCAATCAATTTATCCCCAGGTGCATGTTTTTGGAGGTGGGAGGAAGCCGGAGTACCCGGAGGGAACCCACGCTGTCACGGGGAGAACATGCAAACTCCACACAGAAAGATCCCGAGCCCGGGATTGAACCCAGGACTACGCAGGACCTTCGTATTGTGAGGCACATGCACCAACCGCTCCTCCACCGTGCTGCTTAATAATTAAAATATTAAATAAAATAAACAGGCACGGCTTCACGGTGGCAGAGGGGTTAGTGCGTCTGCCTCACAACACGAAGGTCCTGCAGTCCTGGGTTCAAATCAATCAATCAATCAATCAATGTTTATTTATATAGCCCCAAATCACAAATGTCTCAAAGGACTGCACAAATCATTACGACTACAACATCCTCGGAAGAACCCACAAAAGGGCAAGGAAAACTCACACCCAGTGGGCAGGGAGAATTCACATCCAGTGGGACGCCAGTGACAATGCTGACTATGAGAAACCTTGGAGAGGACCTCAGATGTGGGCAACCCCCCCCCCCCTCTAGGGGACCGAAAGCAATGGATGTGGAGCGGGTCTAACATGATACTGTGAAAGTTCAATCCATAGTGGCTCCAACACAGCCGCGAGAGTTCAGTTCAAGCGGATCCAAGACAGCAGCGAGAGTCCCGTCCACGGGAAACCATCTCAAGCGGAGGCGGATCAGCAGCGTAGAGATGTCCCCAACCGATACAGGCGAGCGGTCCATCCAGGCTCGGGATCTTTTTGTGTGGAGTTTGCATGTTCTCCCCGTGAATGCGTGGGTTCCCTCCGGGTACTCCGGCTTCCTCCCACCTCCAAAGACATGCACCTGGGGATAGGTTGATTGGCAACACTAAATTGGCCCTAGTGTGTGAATGTTGTCTGTCTATCTGTGTTGGCCCTGCGATGAGGCAGCGACTTGTCCAGGGTGTACCCCGCCTTCCGCCCGATTGTAGCTGAGATAGGCGCCAGCGCCCCCCGCGACCCCAAAAGGGAATAAGCGGTAGAAAATGGATGGATGGATAAACAGGCACATGCTACACATTTTTAAATAAAGCTCTCCTAACGATCCGTCCGTCAGTCGGCTGTAAGTTCGATTGTTGGGTTTTTCTTCAGCGAATATGCTGACCTAGCACAAACTCTAACTTCAAAGCAGTGCACAATAAAACATGCTCTTTGTCACCCTTAATCCCGATTTGCTCATTTTGATTTAAAAAAAATAAATCAGCACATATACTTTTATTATTTTTTGTCGGTTAAAGTGCTCTACTTTGCTACTGACTTTATGTTGCTGATACATTTTCATTTACCGTGTTTTTCGTAGTATACGTCGCATCGGCCGAAAATGCATAATAAAGAAGGGAAAAAAACATATATAAGTCGCATTTTGGGGGGAAATTTATTTGATAAAAGCCAACACCAAGAATAGACATTTGAAAGGCAATTTAAAATAAATAAAGAATAGTGAATAAGTGTACGTTATATGACGCATAAATAACCAGCATGAGGAGGTTGAGGTGGGCGGGGTTGGGGGGCGTTTTTTAGGGGGGTAGCGGGGGGTGTATATTGTAGCGTCCTGGAAGAGTTAGTGCTGCAAGGGGTTCTGCGTATTTGTTCTGTTGTGTTACGGTGCGGATGTTCTCCCGAAATGTCAATCAATCAATCAATCAATGTTTACTTATATAGCCCTAAATCACTAGTGTCTCAAAGGGCTGCACAAACCACTATGACATCCTCAGTAGGCCCACATAAGGGCAAGGAAAACTCACACCCAGTGGGACATCGGTGACAATGATGACTATGAGAACCTTGGAGAGGAGGAAAGCAATGGATGTCGAGCGGGTCTAACATGATACTGTGAAAGTTCAATCCACAATGGATCCAACACAGTCGCGAGAGTCCAGTCCAAAGCGGATCCAACACAGCAGCGAGAGTCCCGTTCACAGCGGAGCCAGCAGGAAACCATCCCAAGCGGAGGCGGATCAGCAGTGCAGAGATGTCCCCAGCCGATACACAGGCAAGCAGTACATGGCCACCGAAATGTGTTTGTCATTCTTGTTTGGTGTGGGTTCACAGTGTGGCCCATTTTTGTAACTGTTGAAGTTGTTTACACGGCCACCCTCAGTGTGACCTGTATGGCTGATGACCAAGTATGCGTTGTATTCACCTGTGTGTGTGGAAAGCCGTAGAAGTGCCGGTACGGTTTATTGGCGCTCTGTACTACTTCCTATGTCCGTGTACCACTCCGCACAGAGGCGTTTTAAAACCGATTCCGATCATTTCCGATATCACATTTTAAAGCATTTATCGGCCGGTAATATCGGCAGTCCAATATTATCGGACATCTCTACTCAAAACATTTTTCAAAGCATCTAAATTCCAGCGTCAAGGCTAGATTTTGGACAGCACACTTATTGCAGCACCTCTGGTCCAACATTTGTTGAAAAAAAAATACTGTAATATGGGACCTTTAAAAACAAAACAAAAAAAAAAGCAATGTATTCCTCTGTGAATTCCATTGCCCTGAAATACGTCGCTAGAGCAAAATCCTGTAATTCATGCATGAACATGAACCAGAAAGGAATCCAAGACACTAAAAATGTGCGCTACTGTTCAATTCCAGACGTATTTATGGAGCAATCAATCAAGTCAACGCAGCAGCAGCAGCAGCCTAATGCATCACGTCATGTTAAACACTCGCAGTGACATATTAGGAGTATCACTTCGTTTACAGCTGTGGAAACTCCCCCCAAAAAAAATAAGCGTTGGGACACAGCAGCTGACTGGTCCCAGCTGCATTGTCACCCCTCCCTCACCAAAAGTCCGCTGACAAGTCCCTGGGGATGATTATTTACTCCGCTACGTGCTGCCACACACTCACATAAATAAACAACCGTGTGTAAATACGGCCACTTCCCTCTTCTTGCGGGGGGGGGGAGTGTCCCCCCAAAAAAGCTGAGCTGGCTGCACCTGACAAGGCAGGGGTTGGAACCTTTTTTGGCTGAGAGAGCCATTTAAAGGCCTACTGAAATGAGATTTTTGTACTTAAACGGGGATAGCAGGTCCATGCTATGTGTCATACTTGATCAATTCGCGATATTGACATAATTTCGCTGAAAGGATTTAGTAGAGAACATCCATGGTAAAGTTCGCAACTTTCGGTGCTAAGAGAAAAGCCCTGCCTTTACCGGAAGTCGCAGACGATGACATCACCCGTTGACGGCTCCTCACATTGTTTTAAATGGGAGCCTCCGACAAAAAGAGCTATTCGGACCGAGAAAAACGACAATTTCCCCATTAATTTGAGCGAGGATGAAAGATTTGTGAATTAGGATATATGATAGTGAAGGAATAGAAAAAAAAAAAAAAAAAAGCGACGGCTCTGTCACGCCAAATTTCTTCCCCCCTACAAAAACCTTCCCCCCCGGAAGAAATTTGGCGTGACAGCCCCTCCAATGCCTAAAGGACCCCAATGAGGGCGTGACAATACCATTGTATGTGAATGCTTCCATTAAAATCTCCTGATGATTGAGGGAACCCCTCATGAAACACTTCTGTAGACATGAAGTAGTCTTGTGATTTTTACCACACCTACATATATATATATATGAAATACTCGAGTTGGTGAATTATACTCCTCCCCTCTTAACCACGCTCCCCGCCCCAACCACGCCTCCGCCCCACCCCCGACCACGCCCCTCACGAAATCGGAGGTCTCAAGGTTGGCAAGTATGGCCAGAATGCAGTCATCGAAAGAGCGACATCTGGCTTGAGAGCCTTAGGTTCCCTACCGCTGTGACAAGTTGAAACTGCCGCCTGTCTCGGCACGACCTTGTGAGGCAGGGAAGTTACGAATAAACAATGAACGGCTCCGCCGCTTGCTTGCCTCCCACAACGTCTAACACAAGAACTGGAGCAGGTGCCAAAGTTTCCGCTGGCTTTCAACAGCTTTTAATTGGTCCACTTATCGTAAGTCAAACTGTTATCCATAACATTTATCAAGACTTCAAAAATAAAAAAATTGGGATCAATAACAGTCTTGGCCATATGCTGCTGCTTTGCTTTAGTCTTACAAAGCCCCTCAACATCCATATTTTCTGTCTCTCTCCCAGCATTCACAGCCCCCCCCCGACACCATTTAACAAACCTGCTCGAAGCGTTCTCTCATTTCCAAAAATATTTTCCACTCCCCCGTCCAAGCCGTGGGGGCCTGTCTTTGGACACACTGTGATTTGTCCTCATTCATTCTTAATTTGTGCATTTCAGCGGGGGAAAAGGCATTAGCGATTGTATTTTTTTTTTTTTTTTTTTTTTTATAAGAGCAAAGAAAGAGCGGAGACTTGAGCCGAGGCCAGTGAATGAAAAATATGTAATTTTCCACCGAGTTAAACAGATCTACCATGCCATTCTTCACAAGGTCCTCCTTGGGGCGGTAGAGCTCGGTTGGTAGAGTGGCCTTGCCAGCAACTTGAGGGTAGCAGGTTCGATTCCCGCTTCCGCCATCCTAGTCACTGCCGTTGTGTCCTTGGGCAAGACACTTTACCCACCTGCTCCCAGTGCCACCCACACTGGTTTGAATGTAACTTAGATATTGGGTTTCACGATGTAAAGCGCTTTGAGTCACTAGAGAAAAGCGCTATATAAATATAATTCACTTCACTTCACTCCTTGGCTCCAGCGCTGACTATGACGGATCGACAATGTGAAAATATAAAGTGTCTCCCGAAATGAGTACACTTATCATATTCCTGCAGTGTACTACACTGCAAAAAGTCAGTGTTCAAAAACAAGAAAAAGATACAAAAATGAGGGGTGTTTCACTTGAACTAAGCAAAATTATCTGCCGATAGGGCGGCTTAGTTCGGTTGGTAGAGTGGCCGTGTCGGCAACTTGAGGGTTGCAGGTTCGATTCCCGCTTCCGCCATCCTAGTCACTGCCGTTGTGTCCTTGGGCAAGACACTTTACCCACCTGCTCCCAGTGCCACCCACACTGGTTTAAATGTAACTTAGATATTGGGTTTCACTATGTAAAGCGCTTTGAGTCACTTGAGAAAAGCGCTATATAAATATAACTCACTTCACACTTCACTTCACAAGAAAATTTGGCATGACTTTCCAAAACAAGTACAATTAGCTAACCTCAATGAACCCAAAAATACCTTAAAAAAAGTATATTCTCACTAATAACAAGTGTACCTTTCTTGGTAGAAAAACAAATAAGACCCTTTTGCTCAATATGTTGAAAAATATTCTTAAATTCAGTAAATGCTAGTGCCATTATCTTGACATCATGTTATGCCCTCGGCATAATGATGTTTTTCCCCGTGCTTGAAGTAAGAATTATTACTTAAAGGGGAACATTATCACCAAACCTATGCAAGCGTCAATATGTACCTTGATGTTGCAGAAACAAGACCATGTATTTTTTTAACAGATTTCCGAACTCTAAATGGGTGAATTTTGGCGAATTAAACGCCTTTCTGTTTATCAGTCTTGTAGCGATGACGTCACCGAGGTAATACACCCGCCATATCAATTTTCACATTACAAACACCGGGTCTCAGCTCTGTTATTTTCCGTTTTTTCGACTATTTTTTGGAACCTTGGAGACATCATGCCTGGTGGGTGTGTTGTCGGAGGGTGTAACAACACTAACAGGGAGGGATTCAAGTTGCACCACCGGCAAGAAATCTGCCGCCAGACCCCCATTGAATGTACCAGAGTGTCTGCACATTTGACCGGCGATGCTAAGACAGACATGGCACAGAGATGTATGGATAAAGTCAACGAAATCACAAAGGTGAGTTTTGTTGATGTTGTTGACTTATGTGCTAATCAGACATATTTGGTCGCAGCATGACTGCCAGCTAATCGATGCTGACATGCTATGCTAATCGATGCTAACATGCTATTTACGCTAGCTGTATGTACATTTGAAACTAGATACTCACATTTAATGCGAAACAAACACTTACCAATCGACGGATTCAAGTTGCTCCAGTGTCACAAGATGCGAAAGTCCTGATCGTTTGGTCCGCACATTTTACCGGCGATGCTAATAAGGCAGCCATGCTATGGGCCACTTCATTAGGTACACCCATGCTATGGCCGAATAGCGTCAATAGCTATTCGCTCAATAGCTTCAGTTTCTTCTTTAATTTCGTTTTCGCTATCTGCCTCCGTACTCCGACCATCTGTTTCAATACATGCGTAAATTGTTGAATCGCTTAAGCCGCTGAAATCCGAGTCTGAATCCGAGCTAATGTCGCTACATCTTGCTGTGGTAACCGCCATGTTGTTTGTATTGGCAGCACTGTATGACGTCACAGGGAAATGGACAGTCGCATCGCAAATAGCGAAAATCAAGAACTTTAAAGCTTTTTTTAGGGATATTCCGGGAGGTGTAAAATTTTGATAAAAACTTCGAAAAATAAAACAAGCCACTGGGAACTGATTTTTATTGTTTTTAACCCTTTTGAAATTGTGATAATGTTCCCCTTTAAAAAAAGTAGTTTTATACTTGTGAGTGTTGATGACGCAGCTTTACAACAGTTTATATTTTAGTTTTAAGTATGTTTTACTCAATATAAATCATCAAATCTCAGCAACAAGCTGTAATATCTTACTGAGATCATTTAGGACCAAAACCCTTAAAACAGTGGTTCTTGACCTTGTTGGAGGTACCGAACCCCACCAGTTTCATACGCGCATTCACCGAACCCTCCTTTTTTTTTTTTTTTTTTTTTTTTTACACATTCAAGACAAAGTTTTATGTTTTTGGTAAAACTTTAGTATGGGAAACGTGTTCTAAGTAACAAAGACTTAATTTTGCGTTTTTTGGACCCATTACCTCCCTGCTTGGCACTCAGCATCAAAAGTTGGAATTGGGGGTTAAATCACCAAAAATTATTCCCAGGCGCGGCACCGCCGCTGCTCACTGCTCCCCTCACCTCCCAGGGGGTGATTAAGGGGATGGGTTAAATGCAGAGGACAAATTTCTGGTTTATTCACAATACCATATTATGATTGCAACAGTAGTCGATATCCATTTAAGGATGGTGGTAAGTGAAAGGGTCCCCTGAGTCAGTGGTCCCCAACCTTTTTGTAGCTGCGGACCGGTCAGCCCTTGATAATTTATTTTTATTTTATTTTATTGTATTTTTTTGTCATGAAAAAGGGATTTTTGGGGGGGTTTTGCACTAATTGTAAGTGTATCTTGTGTTTTTTATGTTGATTTAATTAAAAAAAAAAAAATAATAATAATTAAAAATACAAAAAATTGTTCTGCGGCCCGGTACCAATCGAGCCGCGGCCCGGTGGTTGGGGACCACTGTTCTAGATAAGCTAGAAGAAACTTTTGGCAGAGGGTCCAGAGATCAGTATATGCATGGAATGCTAAAAGATGGTGGCAAGCACAAAAACGCGATATGATAAACACAAAATAGGACCACAAAAGCAAGCGTACTAGAGATGCGCGGATAGGCAATTATATCATCCGCATCCGCATCACCAAAGTCGTCAACCACCCGCCGTCCACCCAAACCAACATTTTATCAGGACCGTACCCGCCCACCAACCGCCCCAGAAATACATCAGTTTGTCCGCCTTTACCACTCACAGAGCTATTTAAACCTGTTTCACAGAGCAATGATGACAATTGGAGCCGCTAACGTTCCCGCAACTATCCAATAGCGTTCATTCTGATTACAAGAATATGGCCGTGCTGTGAAGCCATTGCCTTAGACACCTTCAACAACATATACGAACCGATTGTTGGTCCGGCAACATGTTGTGTGCAGCTTCCGCAATTACACGTTCAAGATTGAAAGGCATACTGGGTGATACAGAGTACACTGATGGTTGTGATATAAACAATATTAACACTTACTAATATGCGCCACGCTGTGAAGCCACACCCAACAAGATTGACAAATACATTTCGGGAGAACATGCTCACAGTAACACAACATAAACGCAACACAACAAATACCCATAATCCTTTGTATCCGTGATACCCCTGATTATATTTCACACCCCGTACACCCAACCCCGCCCACCTTACCGACGCACGGGGGGGTTGCTGCTAGCGGGGTGTATAAAATAGTCAGGAAGTGTCATGAATACAAAGGATTATGGGTATTTGTTGTGTTGCGTTTATGTTGTGTTACTGGGAGGATGTTCTCCCGGAATGTGTTTGTCGTTCTTAATTGGTGTGGCTTCACAGCCTGGCGCATATTACTAGGAGTGTTAAAATTGTTTATATCACAACCATTAGTGTACTCTGTGTCACCCAGCATGCCTTGCAGTCGTGTGCATGTTGCCGCGGAAGCCACACACAACATGATGCTGGACTGACAAGCAGATCGTACATGTTGTAGTAGGCGACAAAGCCAATGGCTTCATAGCACGCCCTAATACTTATTATCTAGGTGACTACCGGCAGTCATTCAAGAGACTAATAGAGTCTCTTATTGTCTTCTTCGCTTTATGACACGGGTCTTAAATGGCACTTTGAAAGGCAAAGGATACCGATCACAGAACCATGCATATCGAATATTTCCGGATGGTTCAACCGCCACCCGCCCGAATCTAGAATGAGACCGCAAACCGCGCTTCTCTAAAGCGTACACATACATACATACGTACATACATACATTCAACCACACACAACCCAACAGTAGTCTACCCCGAAGCCACATGTGACAATGCTAATCCTCACAAGGAGGACCAGCCATTCACATGAGTCATTAGAATTAGAGATAGGTGGCGCCCCCCCGCGACCCCGAAAGGGAATAAGCGGTAGAAAATGGATGGATGGATGGATGGTTAATAGCTATCATTTCAGTTTCTTTTTGAAGCTGGAGAATGAACACAGCATCCCGAGGCTCTCATTTCACAACAATCATCAGTACTTTAAGTTAAGGCTGGGCGTATTGATACTATCGATACTTGGTGAGTATCGGTATTGTATCGATACCGGCGTGATGGTATCGATACTTCACCAAATTAAGCGAATCACTCCGATTTAAAGGGGCGCTGGAAGCCGGCAGACCCGTCAGCGATCCTGTTCTGTCTCCCTGTAATGTTTGTCTAAACTTGAATGGGATTGTGCTGAAAATTGTAATTTTCCTGAGGGAACTCTCCTGACGGAATAAATAAAGTACTATCTAATCTAATCTAATCTAATCTCACCATTCCACCTTCCTCCCTAGTGATGGGTCGCGAACGAGATTTAAAAACACTTTAAAAATTCATTTTCAACCCAAAAATAAAATAAAATAAATACAATTAACATGACGCTTGGTGCGTTCGCGCACACACCTCAGTATAATTCGCTGCGAGGTTCACTCGGACACGCACACACACACACACACACACACACGCGTGCGTTTCCAGTGTGACTTAATGTCTCGGTTGTAAACTGTAAAGTATTTTATTGCACTAAAATAACGATAAGAATTTCTCAGTTCTTTTGTTTTGTGTTCATTTTGACAACTGTTTAATAACTATCCATCCATCCATTTTCTACCGCTTATTCCCTTTGGGGGTCGCGGGGGGCGCCGGCGCCTATCTCAGCTACAATCGGGCGGAAGGCGGGGTACACCCTGGACAAGTCGCCACCTCATCGCAGGGCCAACACAGATAGACAAACAACATTCACACACTAGGGCCAATTTAGTGTTGCCAATCAACCTATCCCCAGGTGCATGTCTTTGGAAGTGGGAGGGGCCTATCCCCAGGTGCATGTCTTTGGAGGTGGGAGGGGCCTATCCCCAGGTGCATGTCTTTGGAAGTGGGAGGAAGCCGGAGTACCCGGAGGGAACCCACGCATTCACGGGGAGAACATGCAAACTCCACACAGAAAGATCCCGAGCCTGGATTTGAACCCAGGACTGCAGGACCTTCGTATTGTGAGGCAGACGCACTAACCCCTCTGCCACCGTGAAGCCCTCGTTTAATAACTAGTGTTTTCTTTTTTTACTTAAATAAAGTAAAAAGTTCTTGTGTGTTGTGAGGCGACTGTCCAGAGTCGAGACCCAGGATGGACCGCTCGTCGGGACCCAGGATGGACCGCTCGCCTGTATCGGTTGGGGATATCTCTACGCTGCTGATCCGCTTGAGATGGTTTCCTGTGGACGGGACTCTCGCTGCTGTCTTGGATCCGCTTGAACTGAACTCTGGCGTCTGTGTTGGAGCCACTATGGATTGAACTTTCACAGTATCATGTTAGACCCGCTCGACATCCATTGCTTTCGGTCCCCTAGAGGGGGGGGGGGGGTTGCCCACATCTGAGGTCCTCTCCAAGGTTTCTCATAGTCAGCATTGTCACTGGCGTCCCACTGGATGTGAATTCTCCCTGCCCACTGGGTGTGAGTTTTCCTTGCCCTTTTGTGGGTTCTTCCGAGGATGTTGTAGTCGTAATGATTTGTGCAGTCCTTTGAGACATTTGTGATTTGGGGCTATATAAATAAACATTGATTGATTGATTGATTGACTAGCCAAGTTCAGTATTTGTTTTCACCTTATTTGCACGACTTACTTTATTGTAATTGATATTTTTAAATAAATAAATAAATAAATGGGTTGTACTTGTATAGCGCTTTTCTACCTTCAAGGTACTCAAAGCGCTTTGACACTACTTCCACATTCACACACACATTCACACACTGATGGAGGGAGCTGCCATGCAAGGCGCCAACCAGCACCCATCAGGAGCAAGGGTGAAGTGTCTTGCTCAAGGACACAACGGACGTGACGAGGTTGGTACTAGGTGGGATTTGAACCAGGGACCCTCGGGTTGCGCACGGCCACTCTCCCACTGCGCCACACCTTCCCGTATTACTCTTTTATTTGAATTTCTCGGTTCTTTTGTTTTGTGTTCATGTTTACAACTTTGTTCAATAACTAGAGTTTGGTTATTTACCTTCGGTGTTTGTGTGTTTTGAGGCGACAAGCCAGGTTCAGTAGTTGTTTGCACCTTATTTACATTACATTATTGCTATTGATATTACTCTTGTAATAAATGTTTTATTTTTTGACTTAAATCATTGTCCTGTGTTGTACTATTATCATGTCTAGCATTAAAAGATTACAGTTGGTACAAAATGCGGCTGCTAGACTTTTGACAAGAACAAGAAAGTTTGATCACATTACGCCTGTACTGTATATACCTTTATATACATATATACATACATATATACCTGTACTGTATATACCTTTATATACATATATACATACATATATACCTGTACTGTATATACCTTTATATACATATATACATACATATATACCTGTACTGTATATACCTTTATATACATATATACATACATATATACCTATACTGTATATACCTTTATATACATATATACATACATATATACCTGTACTGGCTCACCTGCACTGGCTTCCTGTGCACTTAAGATGTGACTTTAAGGTTTTACTACTTACGTATAAAATACTACACGGTCTAGCTCCATCCTATCTTGCCGATTGTATTGTACCATATGTCCCGGCAAGAAATCTGCCTTCAAAGGACTCCGGCTTATTAGTGATTCCCAAAGCCCAAAAAAAGTCTGCGGGCTATAGAGCGTTTTCCGTTCGGGCTCCAGTACTCTGGAATGCCCTCCCGGTAACAGTTCGAGATGCCACCTCAGTAGAAGCATTTAAGTCTCACCTTAAAACTCATTTGTATACTCTAGCCTTTAAATAGACTCCCTTTTTAGACCAGTTGATCTGCCGTTTCTTTTCTTTTTCTTCTATGTCCCACTCTCCCTTGTGGAGGGGGTCCGGTCCGATCCGGTGGCCATGTACTGCTCGCCTGTGTATCGGCTGGGGACATCTCTGCGCTGCTGATCCGCCTCCGCTTGGGATGGTTTCCTGCTGGCTCCGCTGTGAACGGGACTCTCGCTGCTGTGTTGGATCCGCTTTGGACTGGACTCTCGCGACTGTGTTGGATCCATTATGGAGTGAACTTTCACAGTATCATGTTAGACCCGCTCGACATCCATTGCTTTCCTCCTCTCCAAGGTTCTCATAGTCATCATTGTCACCGACGTCCCACTGGGTGTGAGTTTTCCTTGCCCTTATGTGGGCCTACCGAGGATGTCGTAGTGGTTTGTGCAGCCCTTTGAGACACTAGTGATTTAGGGCTATATAAGTAAACATTGATTGATTGATTGATAATCAATTAATAAAGGCAATAGTACAAATTTGTTTTTCACGAAGTCCCCCCCCCCCATCAGATGACGACACTTCCGGTATCAGTATCGGCGATACTGGCCGGTATCGGATACCCAAATTTGCGATATTGCCCACCCCTACTTTAAGTACCGTGATTTCCAAGCTATCGGCATCTGTTTTTAAGACGCAACCACCTAATTTTTGAACAATATCTATTTTGTACATATATTGGGTGCACACGATAGATTAGCCACATTGTACACATCCATCCATTTTCTACCGCTTATTCCCTTTGGGGTCGCGGGGGGGCGCTCGTGCCAATCTCAGCTACACTCGGGCGGAAGGCGGCGTACACCCTGGACAAGTCACCACCTCCTCACAGGGCCAACACAGATAGACAGACAACATTCACACACTAGGGCCAATTTAGTGTTGCCAATCAACCTATCCCCAGGTGCATGTCTTTGGAGGTGGGAGGGGCCTATCCCCAGGTGCATGTCTTTGGAGGTGGGAGGAAGCCGGAGTACCCGGAGGGAACCCACGCATTCACGGGGAGAACATGCAAACTCCACATAGAAAGACACCGAGCCCGGGATTGAACCCAGGACTACTCAGGACCTTCGTAATGTGAGGCAGACGCACAAACCCCTCTTCCACCGTGCTGCCACATTGTACACATTGAAACATGAAATATTTAGACATGTGCTTGCGTTAATTCACACAGACCGTCCCCTGTAACACACACTTCACGAAAAGCGCTGTCTCACCATTTCCATTTCGTGTGGTGCGTTTTTTCTTTTTTCGACGGCCGAGTCGATCTTCTTCGGCTTTGGCGACGAGTGGGCGGAAAAAAAAAAAAAAAAAAAAAAGAGTACTTAACCAACCAGGAAATTATGGTGTGGTTTCGCCGGTGGGGAGAACGCAGTTTGTCATGTAAGTTGTGTCCACATTTAAGTTGTGTTAAAGAGTGGGAAATGAGGGCTGATAGCATCACTAATGTTCTCAATTTAATGGCCTTGACGGCAGGGAAAAAGGGGATGAAAGTCAGTGTGTGTGTGTGTGTGTGTGTGTGTGTGTGTGTGTGTGTGTGTGTGTGTGTGTGTGTGTACTATCGCTCTTCAAGGACGAACATGCAAAACCCATAAATTAGCCGCAAGATTGTATAAAGTGCATGGTTCATAGCGTTGGAAAAAAGTAGCGGCTTATAGACCGGACCTTACGGTATGTTAAATACAAACCCCGTTTCCATATGAGTTGGGAAATTGTGTTAGATGTAAATATAAACAGAATACAAGGATTTGCAAAACCTTTTCAACCCATATTCAGTTGAATGCACTATAAAGACAACATATTTGATGTTTAAACTCATAAACTTTATCTTTTTTCAAATAATAATTAACTTAGAATTTCATGGCTGCAACACGTGCCAAAGTAGTTGGGAAAGGGCATGTTCACCACTGTGTTACATCAACTTTTCTTTAAACACTCAATAAACGTTTGGGAACTGAAGAAACTAATTATTGAAGCTTTGAAAGTGGAATTCTTTCCCATTCTTGTTTTATGTAGAGCTTCAGTCGTTCAACAGTCCGGGGTCTCCGCTGTCGTAGTTTAGGCTTCATAATGCGCCACACATTTTTGATGGGAGACAGGTCTGGACTGCAGACAGGCTCTCTTTTACTAAGAAACCACGCTGTTGTAACACGTGGCTTGGCATTGTCTTGCTGAAATAAGCAGGGGCGTCCATGATAACGTTGCTTGGATGACAACATATGTTGCTCCAAAACCTGTATGGACCATTCAGCATTAACGGTGCTGTGGAGAGACGAAGACGACGGGCCGACGACGGGAGGTGATGCTCTTTGGCCCGGCTTAACATGGAGGTCAGGAGGCGGAGGATGTAGCGGAACGGAGAGGCGGGGCATCCCTGGGGCAACGCCGCCGTAATCCAAATCAGGTGCGTAACACACACACACACCGGGTCTCAATCTGTCCATCTCCTGACAGAATTTAAGAGGGGAGAAGGAGGAAGGAAAGAGGGGAGGAGGGAGAAGGAACCACCCGAGACGACCGACCACAAGCACAACGAGCGAGATCCAGACAAGGATGATGCCCCGCAGCAGACGCACCCAGCGGGCACCGAAAGGTGCACGACGGCAACCAGGGAGAGCCAGCGAACCAGAAAGTGGCCCAATCGCTCGTTGTCCTCGTTGTGCTTGTGGTCGGTCGTCTTGGGTGGTTCCTTCTCCTTCCTCCCCTCTTTCCTTCCTCCTTCTCCTCTCTTAAATTCTGTCAGGAGATGGACAGATTGAGACCCGGTGTGTGTGTTACGCACCTGACTTGGATTACGGCGGCGTTGCCTCGGTTCCGCCCCGCCTCTCCGTTCCGCTACATCCGCCGCCTCCATGTTGAGCCGGGCCAAAGAGCGTCACCTCCCGTCGTCGGCCCGTCGTCTTTGTCTCTCCACAGGTGCCTTCACAGATGTGTAAGTTACCCATGCCTTGGGCACTAATACACCCCCATACCATCACACATGCTGGCTTTTCAACTTTGCGTCGATAACAGTCTGGATGGTTCGCTTCCCCTTTGGTCCGGATGACACGCTGTCGAATATTTCCAAAAACAATTTGAAATGTGGACTCGTCAGACCAAAGAACACGTTTCCACTTTGCATCAGTCCATCTTCGATTATCTCGGGCCCAGAGAAGCTGAGGAGTTTCTGGATGTTGTTGATAAATGATAAATGGGTTGTACTTGTATAGCGCTTTTCTACCTTCAAGGTACTCAAAGCGCTTTGACACTACTTCCACATTTACCCATTCACACACACATTCACACACTGACGGAGGGAGCTGCCATGCAAGGCGCCAACCAGCACCCATCAGGAGCAAGGGTGAAGTGTCTTGCTCAGGACAAAAATAAATGGCTTTCGTTTTTCATAGTAGAGCTTTAACTTGCACTTACAAATGTAGCGACAAACTGTAGTTACTGACCGTGGTTTTATGAAGTGTTCCTGAGCCCATGTGGTGATATCCTTTACACACGGATGGTTATTTTACTCTTTGTTCTGGAGGACACCACGTCCACAGTTTCCAAATATAGTTTTAAATGTGGACTCGTTAGACCACATAACACTTTTCCACTTTGCATCAGTCCATCTTAGATGAGTTCGGGCCCAGCGAAGCCAGCGGCATTCCTTGGTGTTGTTGATAAATGGGTTTTGCTTTGCATAGCAGAGTTTTACCTTGCACTTACAGATGTAGCAACCAACTGTAGCTACGGACAGTGGTTTTATGAAGTGTTCCTGAGCCCATGTGGTGATATCCTTTACACACGGATGGTTATTTTACTCTTTGTTCTAGAGGACACCACGTCCACAGTTTCCAAATATAGTTTTAAATGTGGACTCGTTAGACCACATAACACTTTTCCACTTTGCATCAGTCCATCTTAGATGAGTTCGGGCCCAGCGAAGCCAGCGGCATTCCTTGGTGTTGTTGATGAATGGGTTTTGCTTTGCATAGCAGAGTTTTACCTTGCACTTACAGATGTAGCAACCAACTGTAGCTACGGACAGTGGTTTTATGAAGTGTTCCTGAGCCCATGTGGTGATATCCTTTACACACTGATGTCTATTTTTGATGCGGTACTGCCTGTGGGATTAACGGTCCGTAATATCATTGCTTACAAGCAGCGATTTCACCAGATTCTCTGAACCTGTTGATGATTTTACGGACCGTAGATGGTAAAATCCCTAAATTCCTTGCAATAGCTTGTTGAGAAATGTTGTTCTAAAACTGTTTGACAATTTGCTTACAAAGTGGTGACCCTCACCCCATCCTTGTTTGTGAATTACTTAGCATTTCATGGAAGCTGTTTTTATACCCAATCATGGCACCCACCTGTTCCCAATTAGCCTGCACACCTGTGGGATGTTCCAAATAAGTGTTTGATGAGCATTCCTCAACTTTGTCAGTATTTATTGCCACCTTTCCCAACTTGTTTGTCACGTGTTGCTGGCATCAGATTCTAAAGTTAATGATTATTTGCAACAACAAAAAAAGTTTATGAGTTTGAACATGAAATATGTTGTCTTTGTAGCATATTCAACTGAATATGGCTTGAAAAGGATTTGCAAATCATTGTATTCTGTTTATATTTACATCTAACACAATTTCCCAACTCATATGGAAACGGGGTTTGTAAATTACAGAGGTTTTTTTTGTCATTCTTGTTATTTCACACTAAAATACATGTACCAATTTGTTTCATATTTGTATTACTCCAAAACATGCATCGAAATAAATCCTGGTTCGGAAACAAATAAAAATCTGGACTTTCTGGGAATGCAGTGGGCCAATCCTGACCAAAAAGTGCAGGGTCAAATTTATATCATCAATCAATGTTTATTTATATAGCCCCAAATCACAAATGTCTCAAAGGACTGCACAAATCATTACGACTACAACATCCTCGGAAGAACCCACAAAAGGGCAAGGAAAACTCACACCCAGTGGGCAGGGAGAATTCACATCCAGTGGGACGCCAGTGACAATGCTGACTATGAGAAACCTTGGAGAGGACCTCAAATGTGGGCAAACCCCCCCCCCCCTCTAGGGGACCGAGAGCAATGGATGTGGAGCGGGTCTAACATGATACTGTGAAAGTTCAATCCATAGTGGCTCCAAGACAGCCGCGAGAGTTCAGTTCAAAGCGGATCCAAGACAGCAGCGAGAGTCCCATCCACAGGAAACCATCCCAAGCGGAGGCGGATCAGCAGCGTAGAGATGTCCCCAACCGATACATAGGGAGAATTCACATCCAGTGGGACGCCAGTGACAATGCTGACTATGAGAAACCTTGGAGAGGACCTCAGATGTGGGCAACCCCCCCCCCCCCCTAGAGGGGGGGGGTTAAAGTGTCCGCCCTGAGATTGGTAGGTTGTGAGTTCAAACCCCGGCCGAGTCATACCAAAGACTATAAAAATGGGAGCCATTACCTCCCTGCTTGGCACTCCGCATCAAGGGTTGAAATTGGGGGTTAAATCACCAAAAATTATTCCTGGGCGCGGCCACCGCTGCTGCTCACTGCTCCCCTCACCTCCCAGGGGGTGATCAAGGGTGATAGGTCAAATGCAGAGAATAATTTCGCCACACCTCGTGTGTGTGTGACAATCATTGGTACTTTAACTTTAACAGTATAAAGGTAAACCGCGGTAATATTCTGGACGGTTAGTAATACCGCTACATTTTTTAATTATCGAAAAAACGTCATTTTAGGCGACATTGCTCAATTCCTGGAAACGCAGCAACAACGGCGCCTCAAAGAAGGCGTATGCGTTCTAGCTCTGATTGCAATGACGGAAAACAACACAAGGACCTCGCTCTTGACATGTTGCCCTCCTAGTAAATGGACAAAATCTGAAATCAAGACGTATTTTGGATTCATAAAGCGTGCTGAGGGTAAAATAATTGGGCATAATCAGAAAAGGGAAAAAAAACGTCCCTGCAAAGGAAGTCAACACTTCAAATATGACGAGCAGTTATCCTCAACAATACATCAAGTGCAAGGTAAGTCCATTTGTAGCTGAATGCACGATGGAAAGGGTTTGAAAAAGAACATCTGATTGTTGGTCCTTCAAACGTTTATAATGGTACACTTTATTAAGTGCTGCCTAAAGTTACTTGTGATTGGGTGCTATCAATGAGAGCGAGTAGTGTGTGCACACAGCGCATACTGTAGCGGAGCAAAATGGACTTCTGGGTGACGTCATACGCAAATACGGTATTAGCTTTCACTGTAATGCTGATGACACCCAACTCTACATGCCCCTAAAGCTGACCAACACGCCGGATTGTAGTCAGCTGGAGGCGTGTCTTAATGAAATTAAACAATGGATGTCCGCTACTTTTTTGCAACTTAACGCCAAAAAAACGGAAATGCTGATTATCGGTCCTGCTAGACACCGACCTCTATTTCATAATACAACTTTAACATTTGACAACCAAATAATAAAACAAGGCGACTCGGTAAAAAATCTGGGTATTATATTCGACCCAACTCTCTCCTTTGAGGCACACATTAAAAGCGTTACTAAAACGGCCTTCTTTCATCTCCGTAATATCGCTAAAATTCGCTCCATTCTGTCCACTAAAGACACTGAGATCATTATTCATGCGTTTGTTACGTCTCGCCTCGACTACTGTAACGTATTATTTTCGGGTCTCCCCATGTCTAGCATTAAAAGATTACAGTTGGTACAAAATGCGGCTGCTAGACTTTTGACAAGAACAAGAAAGTTTGATCACATTACACCTGTACTGGCTCACCTGCACTGGCTTCCTGTGCACTTAAGATGTGACTTTAAGGTTTTACTACTTACGTATAAAATACTACACGGTCTAGCTCCATCCTATCTTGCCGATTGTATTGTACCATATGTCCCGGCAAGAAATCTGCGTTCAAAAGACTCCGGCTTATTAGTGATTCCTAAAGCCCAAAAAAAGTCTGCGGGCTATAGAGCGTTTTCCGTTCGGGCTCCAGTACTCTGGAATGCCCTCCCGGTAACAGTTTGAGATGCTACCTCAGTAGAAGCATTTAAGTCTCACCTTAAAACTCATCTGTATACTCTAGCCTTTAAATAGACCTCCTTTTAGACCAGTTGATCTGCCGCTTCTTTTCTTTTTTCTCCTATGTCCCCCCCTCCCTTGTGGAGGGGGTCCGGTCCGATGACCATGGATGAAGTACTGGCTGTCCAGAGTCGAGACCCAGGATGGACCGCTCGCCTGTATCGGTTGGGGACATCTCTACGCTGCTGATCCGCCTCCGCTTGGGATGGTTTCCTGTGGACGGGACTCTCGCTGCTGTCTTGGATCCGCTTTGAACTGAACTCTCGCGGCTGTGTTGGAGCCACTATGGATTGAACTTTCACAGTATCATGTTAGACCCGCTCGACATCCATTGCTCTCGGTCCCCTAGAGGGGTGGGGTGGGGTTGCCCACATTTGAGGTCCTCTCCAAGGTTTCTCATAGTCAGCATTGTCACTGGCGTCCCACTGGATGTGAATTCTCCCTGCCCACTGGGTGTGAGTTTTCCTTGCCCTTTTGTGGGTTCTTCCGAGGATGTTGTAGTCGTGATGATTTGTGCAGTCCTTTGAGACATTTGTGATTTGGGGCTATATAAATAAACATTGATTGATTGATTGTGTTTTGTGTTGTAAATAACTGCTGCTGTTTTACCTAACTGTTAAAACTTAGTTTTGAAAACTAATCCTAGCAAAAAACACTGCAAGTGTGTCAGAGTGTGTCTGTCAGTCAGATGAGTATATTAATAATTTGCATCAAATAAATTAATAATAACACATTTGCTTTTTCCTTGTTTGCAGAGTGGGCGTGCAGCGGGCAAGTTTGATGCCACAGTTACAGTACATCAGGGGTGTTCTAACTTTTTCCACTGAGGGCCGCGCACTGAAAAATCAGAGCAAGCGGGGGCCATGTTCATAATTGTTGTTTTAAAAACCAATACATGTATAAAAAATATACATTTAGGCCTCCACTCATTTATGATCCCGGGGACTCCAAAGGGTTTTGGTCCCAAAAAATATTAAAAATGTGTCATTATTCAGTATTATTTATTCTATTATTATGCAAGTTTTACATCTCTAGATCAGGGGTTCGATCGAACCCGAGGGGTTCGGTGAGTCGGCCTCAGGGGTTAAAGCGGAGGTCAAAACGGACGGCGTGGCGCAGTGGAAGAGTGGCCGTGCGCAACCCGAGGGTCCCTGGTTCAAATCCCACCTAGTACCAACCTCGTCACGTCCGTTGTGTCCTGAGCAAGACACTTCACCCTTGCTCCTGATGGGTGCTGGTTGGCGCCTTGCATGGCAGCTCCCTCCATCAGTGTGTGAATGTGTGTGTGAATGGGTGAATGTGGGAGTAATGTCAAAGCGCTTTGAGTACCTTGAAGGTAGAAAAGCGCTATACAAGTACAACCCATTTAAAACACACCCCGACTCATCGTGGAAATACAAACTTCTCCCTATCGGCGTATTACGGATACAGCAACAGCTGACTGATTTGCAGTTGTGTAATTTGTTGTGAGTTTATGCAATGTGTTGGTTTTGTTGTTTGAACAAGGTGATGTTCATGCACCGTTCAATTTATGCACCAGTAAAAAAAAAACATGGTAACACTTTAGTATGGGGAACATATTCACCATTAATCAGTTGCTTATTGACATACAAATTAGTAACATAGTGGCTCTTAATGAGTCATTATTATGTACTTATTAATGCCTTATTCAGCATGGACTTATTATAACCCTAACCCTCTAACCCTGAACCTAACCCTAACCAAATAACTCTAAATTAAGTCTTTATTACTTACAATATGTTCCCCTAGTGTTCAAATAACTCTAAATTAAGTCTTTGTTACTTAGAATATGTTACCCATACTAAAGTGTTACCAGAAACATATAACTTTGTCTTGAATTTAAAAAACGTTTTATTTTTCACTAAAGAAGGGTTTGGTGAATGTGCTGATAAAACTGGTGGGGTTCAGTACCGCCAACAAGGTTAAGAACCACTGCTCTAGATCAACATTAGAAAAAAAAAAAATTGGAAAAAACACAAAACATGCAATATTTTCACCCAATAACTTTTTTAGGTGGAATATTTGAGACTATATAATAATAAGAGCCTTAATTTTGGATTTTGATTCATTATTATTTTTTGAGCAAGGACACATATATTTTATTTCTTTGCATGACCACAGGTGAGGCAGTGCCTCCCCTGACCGCACGTCACTGTTTGTATTAGAGATGGCAACAGCGGAGGATGAATGTCCCATAACAAGAAGATCGAGAAAAAGAAGCTTATCGACTACGGAGTCGGCACAAACTACAAAGGCGGACTTATGCAGATCCCAAATACAGATCAACAGGTACCAGAAGGTAAGAAAAGTGACTGCCATCATATTGCAGTCTACACGTATCTCTTATGTGTGACTGGTCACACTTATAAATCATTTCACCATCCACTAAATAAAATAGCTTCGAGGTCGGTAAGCACAACCAAAATTGTTCCGAACAATAGACGCACTGGGTTATAAGGCACACAATCAATCAATCTACACACTGAAAAAATTAAAGGGGAACATTATCACAATTTCAGAAGGGTTAAAACCAATAAAAATCAGATCCAAGTGGCTTATTTTATTTTTGGAAGTTTTTTTTAAAATTTTACCCATCATGGAATATCCCGAAAAAAGGCTTTAAAGTGCCGGATTTTCGCTATCTGTAATACCACCCGTCCATTTTCCTGTGACGTCACATAGTGACGCCAATACAAACAAACATGGTGGATAGAACAGCAAGATATAGCGACATTAGCTTAGATTCAGACACGGATTTCAGCGGCTTAAGCGATTCAACAGATTACGCATGTATTGAAACGGATGGTTGGAGTGTGGAGGCAGATAGCGAAAACGAAATTGAAGAAGAAACTGAAGCTATTGAGCGAATAGCTATTGACGCTATTCGGCGATCGCCGTCTAACCAACGATTGCATCTTTTGACCACTGGAGCAACTTAAATCCGTCGATTGGTAAGTGTTTGTTTGGCATTAAATGTGGGTGGAGGGAAAGGCTGGATGCAAATATAGCTACAAATGTACATACAGCTAGCCTAAATAGCATGTTAGCATCGATTAGCTGGCAGTCATGCTGCGACCAAATATGTCTGATTAGCACATAAGTCAATAACATCAACAAAACTCACCTTTGTGATTTCGTTGACTTTATCGTTGGAAATGCATCTGCTTTGAGTGTCGCAGGATATCCACACATTCTTGCCATTTCTGCCATGTTAGCATCGATTAGCATGCCGTGCTAATCGATGCACACTCCACGTAAGACAACTTGAATCCGTCCCTGATCGTGTTGATAAACCCTCCGACAACACACCGACGAGGCATGATGTCTCCAAGGTACGGAAAATAACAGAGCTGATTTGACTTGTGTGTGTAATGTGTTTGAGAAAATGGTGGATTGCTTCCCATTGCAACGTCGCGGGTGAAAGGTCATCGCTCCGACAGCGAACAATTGAAAGGCGTTTAAATCGCCAAATTCACCCTTTTAGAGTTCGGAAATCGGTTAAAAAAACATATGGTCTTTTTTCTGCAACATCAAAGTATATATTGACGCTTACATAGGTCTGCTGATAATGTTCCCCTTTAAAAGGGAACATTATCACCATTTCAAAAGGGTTAAAAACAATAAAAATCAGTTCCCAGTGGCTTGTTTTATTTTTCGAAGTTTTTTTTCAAAATTTTACACCTCCCGGCATATCCCTAAAAAAACCTTTAAAGTTCTTTATTTTCGCTATTTGCGATGCGACTGTCCATTTCCCTGTGACGTCATACAGGGCTGCCAATACAAACAACATGGCGGTTACCACAGCAAGATATAGCGACATAAGCTCGGATTCAGACTCGGATTTCAGCGGCTTAAGCGATTCAACAGATTACGCATGTATTGAAACAGATGGTCGGAGTATGGAGGCAGATAGCGAAAACAAAATTGAAGAAGAAATTGAAGCTATTGAGCGAATAGCTATTGACGCTATTCGGCCATAGCATGGGTGTACCTAATGAAGTGGCCCATAGCCTGGCTGCCTTATTAGCATCGCCGGTAAAATGTGCGGACCAAACGATCAGGACTTTCGCATCTTGTGACACTGGAGCAACTTAAATCCGTCGATTGGTAAGTGTTTGTTTCGCATTAAATGTGGGTATCTAGTTTCAAATGTACATACAGCTAGCGTAAATAGCATGTTAGCATCGATTAGCGTAGCATGTTAGCATCGATTAGCTGGCAGTTATGCCATGACCAAATATGTCTGATTAGCACATAAGTCAACAACATCAACAAAACTCACCTTTGTGATTTCGTTGACTTTATCCATAAATCTCTGTGCCATGTCTGTCTTAGCATCGCCGGTCAAATGTAAAGACACTTTGGTACATTCAATGGGGGTCTGGCGGCAGATTTCTTGCCAGTGGTGCAACTTGAATCCCTCCCTGTTAGTGTTGTTACACCCTCCGACAACACACCGACGAGGCATGATGTCTCCAAGGTTCCAAAAAATAGTCGAAAAAACGGAAAATAACAGAGCTGAGACCCGGTGTTTGTAATGTGAAAATGAAAATGGCGGGTGTGTTACCTCGGTGACGTCACGTTCTGACGTCATCGCGACAAGACCGATAAACAGAAAGGCGTTTAATTTGCCAAAATTCACCCATTTAGAGTTCGGAAATCGGTTAAAAAAATACATGGTCTTTTTTCTGCACCATCAAGGTATATATTGACGCTTACATAGGTTTAGTTATAATGTTCCCCTTTAAAGAATTTTAAGTGCGCCTTATAGTCAGAAAAATACGGTAATGTGTTATCTAAAAAATTAAAAAAAATACCCAGTTCCAAGTTTTTAGTATAAGTCCATCCACTTTCTACCCCTTATCCACTTTTTGAAAATGTTGAGCACATCTAAAAATAACGCGATAATAATAAAAACCGTGATAAATTTGGTCGTAATAACCGTAATAAGAAATGTTCCTACCGTGACATCCCTAGTCCTAAGTGTAGGCTATCTAGCATTGCCTTAATCCTGGTGGAACTGTTCACTCCTCCACCTTTCTTTCTTGCGCTTGATGATGCTCAATTGTGTTCAGGTTGAAAGGAGACATACTTGGTCACGCATGCCCTTCATCTTCCTCAGCAGTAACCGACTTATGTAGAACTCCTCCCGACACTCAAAACACTTAACAGTGAGAAGTGGAGTCCATACACACACGTTGATGGTAGTACGCTACATTTGCAGCCATAGCAACCGTAGTAGACTGACGGAAAAAACGTGGCTGCCAATTTCGTAAGTGGCACTCGCGGAAGCACGGTAGGGAAGTGTCTAGCCTGAGGACAAAAAAGCAGTGACTTGGATGGCGCAGGCAGGATTCGTAACAGGAACCTTCAAGTTTCTCGCCGCTCTACCACCTGAAATCCAGCGCCACTGCAAGGCACTTGATTATCGTGGAAGTGTTTGGTGCTCCTCGGGTTGGAAAACTGCCATGCTCTGCTTCACAACATCACAACTATTTATTGCAGGGGTGCAAAGGTCATCGCTCCGACAGCGAACAATTGAAAGGCGTTTAAATCGCCAAATTCACCCTTTTAGAGTTCGGAAATCGGTTAAAAAAACATATCAGTAGAAGCATTTAAGTCTCATCTTAAAACTCATCTGTATACTCTAGCCTTTAAATAGACCTCCTTTTTAGACCAGTTGATCTGCCGCTTCTTTTCTTTCTCCTATGTCCCCCCCTCCCTTGTGGAGGGGGTCCGGTCCGATGACCAAGGATGAAGTACTGACTGTCCAGAGTCGAGACCCAGGATGGACCGCTCGTCGGGACCCAGGATGGACCGCTCGCCTGTATCGGTTGGGGACATCTCTACGCTGCTGATCCGCTTGAGATGGTTTCCTGTGGACGGGACTCTCACTGCTGTCTTGGAGCCACTATGGATTGAACTTTCACAGTATCATGTTAGACCCGCTCGACATCCATTGCTTTCGGTCCCCTAGAGGGGGGGGGGGGTTGCCCACATCTGAGGTCCTCTCCAAGGTTTCTCATAGTCAGCATTGTCACTGGCGTCCCACTGGATGTGAATTCTCTCTGCCCACTGGGTGTGAGTTTTCCTTGCCCTTTTGTGGGTTCTTCCGAGGATGTTGTAGTCGTAATGATTTGTGCAGTCCTTTGAGACATTTGTGATTTGGGGCTATATAAATAAACATTGATTGATTGATTGATATGGTGTTTTTTCTGCAACATCAAGGTATATATTGACGCTTACATAGGTCTGCTGATAATGTTCCCCTTTAAAAGGGAACATTATCACCATTTCGGTGGGTCGATCTCGGAGGGTGTGTCAGTCGATCTCAAGCCAGGCATTAAAAAATAGACATAAAAATGAGCAATCATCAATCATACCAAGACTTCACTTTCGTCAGTTGTTTGACATTCTCGGCACCCGAGGATCTTGTGAGATGACGCTGGCTGCTGCCAGCTCATATTTAAGAAAAAAATCACTAACAGGGCGGACGCAGAGAAACACATTTTATTTCTAGAGACTCCGTACCTACTGTCAAAACTCTAAAGAGCGACTGCACAGTTCCTGTCTTCACCATAAAAGACTTGTTTCATCCTGCCTGTGCTAACAAAATAAGAGTCTCAGAAAGCTAACAAGCTACGGAGTTTGATGCCAATGTATTTCTCCCCCGCCCTCAGCGACCGCTTTCTCACTTGCTTGCCCACCCGCACACTCACTGACGTCACTCACCTGCTGCCAGACATTAAAGGGCCACACACATATGCTACTCTCATAACAAAGTGTTTAAAAACCAGTATGCAAGTTGGACAAATGAGATGCCAAATCCAACCACTTTCATGTGGTATTGGACAGAAAGGAGGACTTTTTTTTTCCTCCATTTGAAAATGCGGACGTTATCATCATTACTGTCTAATTCCAATCAATGCAAGTCATCAGAATCAGGTAATACACCAACTTATATTCTTGTCTTCATGAAAGAAAGGAATCTATGTGTGTTAAACATGCTTGTATTATCATTAAACACCATTAACTTGTTAAAAAAAATGTCTCTTTCATAAATAAATAAATATAAATTATAAATAGGAATGAGGTAGATCTCCTCGACTTGGTCAATTGAAAAGTAGCTCGCCTGCAGAAAAAGTGTGAGCGCCCCTGATTTATTGTCTTATTGCCGGCCGTAACCACACTAAAAACATTAGGGAAAAAATGAAGTCTCGCAAAACTCATCGTCTCCCTTACAAACCACCCCGAAACCAAGTCTTCGTCATCTGTTTTGCACCAACAGAAGCACTCATGGCACTTAGCCACTGCTGCGTTTACGGCCACAAACAAAAAATCGGACAACTGCCAACACCACACATAAAGTATGAATTCCAGGTCTTTACATTATGGCTCCTTAATCAGATGTGCCTAATACTACTGTCTTATATTTGTGAAGTGAATTTTGAAGTGAATTTTTTATATTTATATAGCGCTTTTCTCTAGTGACTCAAAGTACTTTACATAGTGACACCCAATATCTAAGTTACATTTAAACCAGTGTGGGTGGCACTGGGAGCAGGTGGGTAAAGTGTCTTGCCCAAGGACACAACAGCAGTGACTAGGATGGCGGAAGCGGGAATCGAACCTGCAACCCTCAGGTTGCTGGCACGGCCACTCTACCAAAGGCCTACTGAAAGCCACTACTAGCGACCACGCAGTCTGATAGTTTATATATCAATGATGAAATATTAACATTGCAACACATGACAATACGGGCGGTTTAGTTGACTAAATTGCAATTTTAAATTTCCCGCGAGGTATCCAGTGGAAAACGTCGCGGAGTGTCAGGAAATATTAGCTCAGCACCAGTTACGGCTAAAAGTCGTCTCTTTTCATCGCATAATTACACAGTAATTTGGACATCTGTGTTGCTGAATCTTTTGCAATTTGTTCAATTAATAATGGAGACGTCAAAGAAGAATGCTGTTGGTGGAAAGCGGTGTATTGCGGCTGTCTTTAGCACCGAAACACAGCCGGTGTTTCTTTGTTTTTAACAAAAAGCGGTCAAGCGAACATGTTTCTCTACGTCAACCAGCATGTTTTTGGATGGGAAAATTGTGATATATATATATCTTACCGGAGACATCATTGGATTATTTGTCCTCCTGCAGCAGCTGTTTAAAAGGCAACAGTGAGCTTGGCTCCTCGGCTTCTCTCTGAGACACTGCGTGTTCACCGCAGCCATCCGACCTCGAGGTATGTCTTTACAATCTCACTAAAACACTATTAAAACAATAAGCGGATAAGGGATCTTCCAGAATTATCCTAGTAAATGTGTCTAATTACAGCTGAAATGCTCACACTGCCGCTGCTTTTTATTTTTATTTTATTATTATTTTCTAGTCCTTCGCTATCAATATCATCATCCACGAATCTTTCATCCTCACTCAAATTAATGGTGAAATTGTCGTTTTCTCGGTCCGAATAGCTCTTGCTGCCGGAAGCTCCCATTAAAAACAATGTGAGGACACTTGTGATGTCACCGTCTGCGACTTCCGGTAAAGGCGAGGCTTTTTTATCAGCACCAAAAGTTGCGAACTTTATCGTGGATGTTCTCTACTAAATCCTTTCAGCAAAAACATGGCAATATCGCAAAATGATCAAGTATGACACATAGAATGGACCTGCTATCCCCGTTTAAATAAGAAAATCGCATTTCAGTAGGCCTTTAAGAATGTAAATTTATGGAGATTACTAATTAAATGCTGTTACTAGATTACAGAAATGCTAATAAAAGGATATACTTTACAGCAGTGGTTCTCAACCTTTTTTCATTAATGTACCGCTGTGAATATTTTTTTAATTCAAGCACCCTCTAATCAGAGCAAAGCATTTTTGGTTGAAAAAAAGACAAAGTAGTAAAATACAGCACTATGTCTTTAGTTTCTGATTTATTAAATTGTATAACAGTGCAAAATATTGCTCATTTGTAGTGGTCTTTCTTGAACTATTTGGAAAAAAAGATATAAAAATAACTAAAAACTTGTTGAAAAATAAACAAGTGATTCAATTATAAATACAGATTTCTACACATAGAAGTAATCATCAACTTAAAGTGCCCTCTTTGGGGATTGTAATAGAGATCATGGACTTAATTCTAAACAGTTCTTCACAAAAAAAGAAATCTTTAACATCAATATTTATGGAACATGTCCACAAAAAAATCTAGCTGTCAACACTGAATATTGCATTGTTGCATTTCTTTTCACAGTTTATGAACTTACATTCATATTTTGTTGAAGTATTATTCAATAAATATATTTATAAAGGATTTTTGAATTGTTGCTATTTTTAGAATATTAAAAAAAAATCTCACGTACCCCTTGGCATACCTTCAAGAACCCCCAGGGGTACGCGTACCCCCATTTGAGAACCACTGCACTACAGGAATGTAACACTTTATCCCATGCTTACATCTCATCGTGAAACATGAGATAGTCTGAAAGGGGAACTAAATGTGATCTCTGAACTGAAAGGGGTACATATTATTTTCAAAGAAAGACCCCCCCCAGACATACAATACTAGTACGTAGCACACTATTTTAAGTGGGCCAAATCACCATACTTGCCAACCCTCCCGATTTTTCTGGGAGAATCCCGTATTTCAGTGCCCTTTCCCGAAACTCTCCCGGGGCAACCATTCGCCCGGATTTCTCACAAATTCCACCCAGACAACAATATTGGGGGCGTGCCTTAATACCACTGCCTTTAACATCCTCTACAACAGTGGTTCTCAAATGGGGGTACACGTACCTCTGGGGGTACTTGAAGGTATGCCAAGGGGTACGTGAGATTTAAAAAAAAATTCCAAAAATATCAACAATTCAAAACTCCTTCATAAATATATTTATTGAATAATACTTCAACAAAATATGAATGTAAGTTCATAAACTGTGAAAAGAAATGCAACAATGCAATATTCAGTGTTGACAGCTAGATTTTTTTGTGGACATGTTCCATAAATATTGATGTTAAAGATTCCTTTTTTTTGTGAAGAAATTAAGTTGATGAATCCAGATGGATTTCTATTACAATCCCCAAAGAGGACACTTTAAGTTGATGATTACTTCTATGTGTGGAAATCTTTATTTATAATTGAATCACTTGTTCATTTTTCAACAAGTTTTTAGTTATTTTTACATCTTTTTTTCCAAATAGTTCAAGAAAGACCACTACAAATGAGCAATATTTTGCACTGTTATACAATTTAATAAATCAGAAACTGATGACATAGTGCTGTATTTTACCGGCATTGCTAAAGCAGACATGGCACAGAGATGTATGGATAACCTGCAGATGCATTTGCAACGATAAACTCAACGAAATCACAAAAGTGAGTTTTGTTGATGTTGACCGCCAGCTAATCGATGCTAACATGCTACGCTAATCGATGCTAACATGCTATTTACCGGCATTGCTAAGGCAGACATGGCACAGAGATGTATGGATAACCTGCAGATGCATTTGCAACGATAAACTCAACGAAATCACAAAAGTGAGTTTTGTTGATGTTGACTGCCAGGTAATAGATGCTAACATGCTACGCTAATCAATGCTAACATGCTATTTACCGGCATTGCTAAAGCAGACATGGCACAGAGATGTATGGATAACCTGCAGATGCATTTGCAACGATAAAATCAACGAAATCACAAAGGTGAGTTTTGTTGATGTTGACCGCCAGCTAATCGATGCTAACATGCTATGCTAATCGATGCTAACATGCTATTTACCGGCATTGCTAAAGCAGACATGGCACAGAGATGCATGGATAACCTGCAGATGCATTTGCAACGATAAACTCAACGAAATCACAAAAGTGAGTTTTGTTGATGTTGACTGCCAGCTAATAGATGCTAACATGCTACGCTAATCAATGCTAACATGCTATTTACCGGCATTGCTAAAGCAGACATGGCACAGAGATGTATGGATAACCTGCAGATGCATTTGCAACGATAAAATCAACGAAATCACAAAGGTGAGTTTTGTTGATGTTGACCGCCAGCTAATCGATGCTAACATGCTATGCTAATCGATGCTAACATGCTATTTACCGGCATTGCTAAGGCAGACATGGCACAGAGATGTATGGATAACCTGCAGATGCATTTGCAACGATAGTCAACAAAATCACAAAGGCGAGTTTTGTTGATGTTGACTGCCAGCTAATCGATGCTAACATGCTACGCTAATCGACGCTAACATGCTATTTACCGGCATTGCTAAGGCAGACATGGCACAGAGATGTATGGATAACCTGCAGATGCATTTGCAACTATATTACGTTTCCTTCCACCCACATTCAATGCGAAACAAACACTTACCAATCGAAGGATTTAAGTTGCTCCAGTGTCACAAGATGCGAAAGTCCTGATCGTTTGGTCCACACATTTTACCGGCGATGCTAACGCAGCTATTCGGCCATGCTATGGCTATGAATAGCGTCAATAGCTATTCGCTCAATAGCTTCAGTTTCTTCTTCAATACTTTCATACTCCAACCATCTGTTGAATCGCTTAAGCCACTGAAATCCGAGGTCTGAATCCGAGCTAATGTCGCTATATCTTGCTGTGCTATTCGCCGTTGTTTGTTTACATTGGCAGCACTGTGTGACGTCACAGGAAAATGGATGGTCGCATCGCAAATAGCGAAAAACCAAGCATTTTAAAGCTTTTTTTTAGGGATATTCCGGGACCGGTAAAATTGAGAAAAAAACGTCAAAAAAAACAAGCCACTGGGAACTGAGTTTTATTGTTTTTAAGCCTTTTGAAATTGTGATAATGTTCTCCTTTAATCGTTCACATTACAGACAAAAAAACACGAGGTCTAATGTGAGCGCAGTCTGACCCGTCACACGTGCTGCAGTGTTTATGGAAGTAAACGTGTAATTTCATTTCTAGTCGGTCTCAGTCGTGGCACATTTCTGGCAATTTCAAGGAATTTGAGCAGTCAAAGTCAAGATTTACTGAACTGAATTATTGTGCGTGGAAAATTAAGAGGGATGAGAGAAGATTTTTACAAAGAGAAAGGAATTATAATTTAAGAGGAGAACTACTTTTTAAGATCCAACATTGTAGAACAACGCAGAAACGAATGAGTACAACAATAGCAGGGGTTCAAATATGGAACTGTTTAAAAGATGAAATAAAACACAGCACCAACATAAACTTTAAAAAGCTTTTTAAATCATTTATCATTAGTAAATATAAGAAAGAAGAGCAAACATTGTTTTAGAAAGACAATAATATATATGTATATAGATACAATTTATGATATCATAATTATACATATAGGTTATATTAAAATGTATATATTACCACTTTATATGGAATTTAAATAAATTGTGTATATATATATGATATATATATATATATATATATATATATATATATATGTGTATATATATATGTATATATATAAGTGTACAAATGTATATCCATCCATCCATCCATCTTCTTCCGCTCATCCGAGGTCGGGTCGCGGGGGCAACAGCCTAAGCAGGGAAACCCAGACTTCCCTCTCCCCAGCCACTTGGTCTAGCTCTTCCCGGGGGATCCCGAGGCGTTCCCAGGCCAGCCGGGAGACATAGTCTTCCCAACGTGTCCTGGGTCTTCCCCGTGACCTCCTACCGGTTGGACGTGCCCTAAACACCTCCCTCGGGAGGCGTTCGGGTGGCATCCTGACCAGATGCCCGAACCACCTCATCTGGCTCCTCTCCATGTGGAGGAGCAGCGGCTTTACTTTGAGTTCCTCCCGGATGGCAGAGCTTCTCACCCTATCTCTAAGGGAGAGACCCAAACTCATTTGGGCCGCTTGTACCCGTGATCTTATCCTTTCGGTCATGACCCAAAGCTCATGACCATAGGTGAGGATGGGAACGTAGATCGACCGGTAAATTGAGAGCTTTGCCTTCCGGCTCAGCTCCTTCTTCACCACAACGGATCGGTACAACGTCCGCATTACTGAAGACGCCGCACCGATCCGCCTGTCGATCTCACCATCCACTCTTCCCCCACTCGTGAACAAGACTCCTAGGTACTTGAACTCCTCCACTTGGGGCAGGGTCTCCTCCCCAACCCGGAGATGGCACTCCACCATTTTCCGGGCGAGAACCATGGACTCGGATTTAGAGGTGCTGATTCTCATTTTTAAATGTTAAACTGTGTATATGAGACGTGTGCTACATATATGTTGCTTATATATTGTTTAAAAAAAAAAAGTAATATAAGTGAAGCATGTTTTAGATTTTATATATTTTGAACCTTGTTCTTGTTGTGATGGGGTAGGTTTATATAAGCCTTGCTTCAACCTACACCCTTTCGGCTCAATCATTGCTCAAATGAGTGTTTTTGTTTTTTTCTCTTTTCTTGTTGTTGTTCTTTGTTTTATGTGAAGATTGCCGAAATACAATACATTGATTGATTGATGAGCGCAAACATTTTGGCTCTCGCAGTTTACATTTGCCTCGATGTCTGCTCTGAATAACTTGTGGGCTAGCAGTCTAGAGCAGGAGCGGGGGAACATTGACGTTAGTTCAGGTGTGGGGAACCTATGGCTCGCCAGCCAGATGTGGCTCTTTTAATTATTGCATTTGGCTTTCGGATAAATCTGATAACACGATAAATAATGAATAATTCCACTTGTAATCAGTGTTAAAAATAACGTTCAAAATATAAAATATTGTCATGCATTTTTATGTTCAAGAAGTTGGCAAGAACTCATTTATTTATTATTGGTTAATGTGGGGCTTGCCCTCCTGGGGGTTCTTCCGACCACCAAGCACCGACATGAGAGCAAATTTCAGGGCTACAATATTGTTTTATTTTTCAATACGTCTCTCAGTTGCTTTCCAGCAATTGTCATTTTCTCTTTCGTTCTCGCTCGCGCTCTGGTTTCTAGCCCCAACGCCGTCCCTCCTCCTGGCTGCTGCTTATAACATAGCGACAGGTGATCAGATAAAAAGGCCCAGGTGGGCCTACTACGCACCTGTCGCTGAATTCAAGTCCGGTCCTGGCAATACCCTGCGTCGCTGCAGGCCCGCAGGCCACGCCCCCCTCCACAGTTAGCTTCAGAATAACAATGTTATTACAAAGAATAAGAGACCTCTCTAGAAATGTTGGTATTTCTTAAAAATGCACGCGTTTTGTTGTGTTCAGTGTTAAAAAAAATATTACATGGCTCTTACGGAAATACATTTCAAAATATTTGGCTTCTTGGCATCTCTCAGCCAAAAAGATTCCCGACCCCTGCGTTAGTTCCTCAGACATTATTCCCGCCCGTTTTTGCTCATTAGTCAATCATTTATTTTGCAACCGTTTATTTTGGCGAAGAATCATGACGTGTATCTGACCCGCATGCACACATGACGCCACGTGTGCTGCAGTCTTTATGGAAGTAAACATGGCTACGATTCTGTCGGGGCGCACTTCTGGCAGTTTCAAGGTGTCATGATCCGTGGCGCGGATCATGTTTTTTTGGTGTTTTCTGTTAGTTTTGGATTCCTTTTGTTCTTGTTTGTGCACCTATGAGTTTGTTTAACAACAATAGTGTGTGAATGTGAGTGTGAATGTTGTCTGTGTTGGCCCTGCGATGAGGTGGCGACTTGTCCAGGGTGTACACCACCTTCCGCCTGATTGTAGCTGAGATAGGCGCCAGCGCCCCCCCGCGACCCCAAAAGGGAATAAGCGGTAGAAAATGGATGGATGGACAATGGGAACTTATGATTTTCACCTGCCTTTTACGCTCACCGGTTGCTTATCAGGGACTCTATTTAAGCCTGCCTTTTCCGGTCAGTTGTCGTGGCTTCGTTATTTGCTATACGCAGTTATTACGTTCCGATGTTCCTGTGTCCTGCTCCTGTGTTTCCTGTGCTAAGTTGTTGCCCTAGCTACCCGTGCGGTCGGCACCTTTTTCTTTTGTTTGTTTCCGACTCCATGGCACTTGTTTGATTAAATAATCATCTCCTACCTCACGGAGTGTCCGTGTTGCATCCTGAGGTCTAGAGAGGTCTCTTATTCTTTGTAATAACATTGTTATTCTGAAGCTAACTGTGGAGGGGGGCGTGGCCTGCGGGCCTGCAGCGACACAGGGTATCCAGCAAGCTGCAACCCCCAACCAAGACACAAGAATTTTGTGCAATTAAAGTCAACATTTTCTGAACTGACTTATTAGTGGGATGAGGGCAAACATTTTAGCTTCCGCAGTTTACAGGACATTTGCTTCGATGTCTGCTCCGAAGAAGGATGTGTCAATGACATGGCATTATATGACTTTTCTTAATCTGATTAAATGCTATAGTATAATGTTATTGTTATAATTTTATTGCATGTTTTTTGTATCTCTTTAATTTAGGTAGCCAGGGACTACAGATGGAAATGAGCTATTTAGCTATAATCAGGTGCAGGTTAATGTTTCTGTGCATTGTCCCTTCAAATTAAGACTAAACTAAACTAAACTAAAAACGTGTGGGCGAGCAATCGTGTGTGGCGGAACATTGACGCGAGTTCCTCAAAAAATGTTGCCTGTTTTTTGTACGTTTTTAATTTAGGTAGCCACGGATTACAGATGGAAATGAGCTTGTGGACGGGGGCGTGGTCTGCTGGCCTGCCTCGAAGCCAGCGGCAGGTGAGTAGATTGCCCAACCGGGGATGGTTATCTAATCGCCTGCCTTTATTATCAGAGTTGGAGTTGCTGGTGAGCGGACACACATTGCCGGAAAAAAAAGCCAAAATGACTGAAAAGTCACGGGGCACAGACTGTCGTGGGGCTTCCAGACGCAAAGACTGAAAAGTTGTAGCGTGGAGTGCGGTCCTAGCGTGTGTGCGCTCACAAATAAAGACATTGTTACACCAGACTACCGGGCTCACAAGGAGGTCCATTACGGTCAGGAGGACCCACGAGAGGGAAACATCACAGAGCTATTTAGCTATTATCAGGCGCAGAACATATTTGTCTTTGAGCTTAATGTTTCTGTGCATTGTCCCTTCAAACAAAGACTAAACTAAACTAACTTAGACCTCCTTTTTATTGTCAATCAAATTTGAACTTTACAGCACAGATAAGAACGAAATTTCGTTAAATAAATATATATAAATAATATATATAAAATAAATAAATATGTATAAATATATATAAATAAATAGTTTACTGTACAATAGAGATGCGCGGATAGGCAATTATATCATCCGCAGCCGCAACACCAAAGTCGTCATCCACCCGCCGTCCACCCGAACCAAAATTTTCGCTTTTGCTGCTAGCGGGGTGTATAAAATAGTCAGGAAGTGTCATGGATGCAAAGGATTCTGGGTATTTGTTGTGTTGTGTTACTGTGAGGATGTTCTCCCGAAATGTGTTTATCATTCTTGTTTGGTGTGGTTTCACAGCGTGGCGCATATTACTAAGAGTGTTAAAATTGTTTATATCACAACCATTAGTGTACTCTGTGTCACCCAGCATGCCTTGCAGTCGTGTGTGTGTGTCTGCGGAAGCCACATACATCATGTTGCTGGACAGACAAGCAGATCGTACATACTGTAGAAAGCGATAAAGCCAATGGTTTGTTAGCACGCCCTAATACTTATTAACTGGGTGACTGCCGGCAGTCACTCTAGTGAACGTTTGCGTCTCCTATTGTCTTCATCGCTTTGTGACATGGGTCCTAGATGGCTCTTTGAATGGTTGAGGATACCGATCCCAGACCCATGTATATCTAATTTTTCCGAATGGTTCAACCGCCACCCGCCCGAATCTAAATAAAATCTATTTTTTCGTCATGTCACCCGCCGACCCGCGGTTTATCCGCGGACTCCGCGGTTGATACCGCAAACCGCGCATCTCTACTGTACAGATAAGTATATTTCACTTTTTCCACATGCGTCCACGTTTATGGATGTATGTTATATTGTCTTTTTTATTCCGGGAGTTAATCCATTTTGGGGGGAGTTGAGGGGATGATTTAATAATGATGCGTTCAAGAGTCTTACGGCCTGAGGGAAGAAGCTGTTACAGATGCTTCGGAGGCTGCGGAACCTCTTTCTAGAGTCCAGCAGTGAAAAAAGTCCTTGGTGGGGGTGGGAGGAGTCTTTTCAGATTTTTTGAGCCCTGGTCAGGCAGCGGCTTTTTGCAATCTTCTGAGTAGAAGGAAGAGGAGTCCTGATGATCTTTTCCGCCGTCCTCACCACTCTCTGGAGAGAGACTTCCAGTCTGAGGCATTGCAGGCTCCAGTCCAGACAGAACTAAACTAAACTCAACTAAAATCGTGTGGGCGAGCAATCGTGTGTGGTGGAACATGGACGCAAGGTCATCAAAAAATGTCGTCCTTTTAGCTATCTTTTCATTTAATCATTCAGATTACAGAAAAAAAAAATGTTTTTCTAATGTGAGCGCATTTATGGAAGTAAACATGGTTTCTATTCTAGTCAGTCTCAGTCGTGGCGCATTTGTGGCAATTTTAAGGACTTTGTGCAGTCAAAGTCAACATTTTCTGAACTGAATTATTGCGCGTAAGAAAATTAATTGGGATGAGGTCAAAAATTTGGGCTCTCGCAGTTTAAAGGACATTTGCTTCAATGTCTTCTTCGAAGAAAGTTTGGGCGAGCAATCGGGTTTGGTGGAACATTGAGGAGAGTTCCTCAAAAAATCTCCACTGTTTTCTGCTCAATGGTTAACAATTGTCTATTTTGGCGAAGAATTATGACACTTATGGCTATTTGATGACGTATTGGTCGGATAAACACTACCGGAGAGTTTAGACTGCAGTCACATTCGATACGTATCCAATTCATATCAAAATATTGAAGCGGCGTAGGTTGTATTTGAAAAAAAAAAAAAAAATTGGAATTGCACTGTTCACATTGTTATGGACAAAATTTGATACAGGTCACATATAGGGAAAAAAAACACACACAAAAATGTTGGTTCGTTAGGTACCTCTGTTTAGAGGTCACGGTTCGGTTCATTTTCGGTACAGGAAGAAAACAACAAAATATACATTTTTGGGGTTATCCATCCATCCATCCATCTTCTTCTGCTTATCCGAGGTGGTCGGGTCGCGGGGGCAGCAGCCTAAGCAGGGAAGCCCAGACTTCCCTCTCCCCAGCCACTTCGTCTAGCTCTTCCCGGGGGATCCCGAGGCGTTCCCAGGCCAGCCGGGAGACATAGTCTTCCCAACGTGTCCTGGGTCTTCCCCGTGGCCTCCTACCGGTTGGACGTGCCCTAAACACCTCCCTAGGGAGGCGTTCGGGTGGCATCCTGACCAGATGCCCGAACCACCTCATCTGGCTCCTCTCGATGTGGAGGAGCAGCGGCTTTACTTTGAGTTCCTCCCGGATGGCAGAGCTTCTCACCCTATCTCTAAGGGAGAGACCTGGAAACTCATTTGGGCCGCTTGTACCCGTGATCTTATCCTTTCGGTCATGACCCAAAGCTCATGACCATAGGTGAGGATGGGAACGTAGATCGACCGGTAAATTGAGAGCTTTGCCTTCCGGCTCAGCTCCTTCTTCACCACAACAGATCGGTACAACGTCCGCATTACTGAAGACGCCGTGGTTATTTATTTACTAAATTTTTAAACAATGGCATAACATACAATGGACACACAGGGTCCATTGCCAAGGTTAATATGGTCAACATATATAAAATAAAAACTAAATAAGACAAGGCTCAGAACGGTTTCTTAACAAAACCTTTCTACATATAAAGTGCTTTTTTTAGATTGATTGATTGAGACTTTTATAAGTAGATTGCACAGTACAGTACATATTCCGTACAATTGACCACTAAATGGTAACACCCCAATAAGTTTTTCAACTTGTTTAAATCGGGGTCCACGTTCATCAACACCCCCTCCCCCACCCTGTCTAACTTGGCAGTAAGAGGATATATGGGCTTATTGTTCTTCCACCATAGAAGTGGGTCAAAATCTAGTTTTTAATGCAATACGGCAACCCCCTGTGACCCCGAATGGGACAAGCGGTAGAAAATGGATGGATGGATGGTCTTAAATCTGCTGCTATAAAAACATTTGTTATTGCTTCAGCCCTGCCTGGCTGGCCGAGGAGAGACCGCTTGAATGCAGTAGTGACGCTTCAAAAGGGTTAGCATGTTTGATGTGTTGGCAGAAACGTACCCTCCTGCTGCTGAACAATGTCGGCAAACCTCCGTCCTCCATTGTTGAATCGCACTGCGCGGCCAAAGTGTTCCCAAACGTGAGACGTTAACGAGGCCGGAGGGTCTTCCAGCTCTGGCTTTTGCATGTTGTCCTAGCCTGGTCGCTGCTAGCCTGCCCTGTGTTGTGCCTCGCTCTGCATTGTTTACACAACCTACCTAATATGTCCGTGTGGAAACTCGTTCTATACACTTCCGAACCGAACCGAAACCCCCGTACCGAAACGGTTCAATACAAATACACGTACCGTTACACCCCTTGTGTACACCCCTTTTTTATTTTTTTTATTTTTTTATTTTAATCTTCTATTTTTTCCCCTTGTTTACCTGTATGTCATCTTTTTTGTAAGGGGCGCTGGAAGCCGGCAGACCCGTCAGCGATCCTGTTCTGTCTCCCTGTAATGTTTGTCTGATCTTGAATGGGATTGTGCTGAAAATTGTAATTTTCCTGAAGGAACTCTCCTGACGGAATAAATAAAGTACTATCTATCTATCTATAGTCAATCTTAAGGTTGCACAAGAATTGAAAACCAGATACATATGGAAACAAAATCAGCCCTACAGTGTAAACGTAGCCAACGTGTAGGAGTAGTGTGATACTTCCGTGTCCGGAGCAAAAAAAACACAGCAGCTGCTTCAACTCGTGGACATCAACAACATGACTACACACTCCAATCCATACCCAATCCCGCCCCACTGAGTCTGCAGTAAGATGGACAGATATTGATCCTAACACACACATTGCAAGCAGCTACATCATGGAAGAAAAATGTCTTCATATCAACAGTCGGGAATGTAAACATTCCTTGTTAATTTGACGCAATGTCCATTCTGCGATCATCTGCATCTTAACTGTGGTCAGATAAGGAGGGAAGCACGATGATAGGAGGCAAAAGGTGAAGAAAGAAGCGAATTTTTGGACCTGGTGCAAGATGCATCAGCCACAAGGGGGTCACGCCTGCTTGGCAATTCAGGGATTTAAACACACCCACCATTCTTCCCCCGTCAGCGGGCCCCTCTGGGAGCTGCGAGATGGTTCGGGTCCCAGGGTAAATATATGTTTTTCTCTATCAAAGACACATTTTCCAACCACTGTCGAAGGAGAGAAGAGGGGGGTGTTCCGCCATAAGAGAGACAGAGTGCTGGTGATATTTTCCCCTCTTCTTTCAACATCTGGCACTGTTTATCACCTGGCCTGCTGGTTTGGAGCCAAGAGGAAAAGGGGGTTGGGAGAAAAACGTGCCAACGTGTGGCCTGCAATGCGGGACTAATAAATCTCCCTTAACCCAAGTTGAAGTTGACTCTTACAGCTAATTTAATGTCACTTCTCGAAGCACTTTTCTCAATTAAACAAATCCTTAATCCACTTCAAAGTTATTTTTTCCCAGAGCCAAGGCAAATCGATAAAGGACTTTGAGTTTTGCTGGTATAAGTTTTAGAATTAATAGTTTTCTCATAGTCATTCACGTCGACGTCCCACTGGGGCGAGTTTTTCCTTGCCCTTATGTGGGCTTGTGCAGCCCTTTGAGCATGGGTGTCAAACCCTGGCCCGCCGTGTATTTTCATTTGGCCCTTGAGACAATATCAAATTAGCATGAGAGCTGGCCCGCCGGTGTTATACAGCGGCGGTGTCGCTGTATAACACCGCATTCACCGCTAATACTCATACTTGCTAACCCCCCCGATTTTCCAAAGACACTCCCAAATTTGTTCACGAGTGGGGGAAGAGTGGATCGTGAGATCGACAGGCGGATCGGTGCGGCGTCTTCAGTAATGCGGACGTTGTACCGATCCGTTGTGGTGAAGAAGGAGCTGAGCCGGAAGGCAAAGCTCTCAATTTACCGATCGATCTACGTTCCCATCCTCACCTATGGTCATGAGCTTTGGGTCATGACCGAAAGGATAAGATCACGGGTACAAGCGGCCCAAATAAGTTTCCTCTCCCTTAGAGATAGGGTGAGAAGCTCTGCCATCCGGGAGGAACTCAAAGTAAAGCCGCTGCTCCTCCACATGGAGAGGAGCCAGATGAGGTGGTTCGGGCATCTGGTCAGGATGCCACCCGAATGCCTCCCTAGGGAGGTGTTTAGGGCACGTCCAACCGGTAGGAGGCCACGGGGAAGACCCAGGACACGTTGGGAAGACTATGTCTCCCAGCTGGCCTGGGAACGCCTCGGGATCCCCCGGGAAGAGCTAGACGAAGTGGCTGGGGAGAGGGAAGTCTGGGTTTCCCTGCTTAGGCTGCTGCCCCCGCGACCCGACCTCGGATAAGCGGAAGATGATGGACGGATGATGGATGGACTCCCAAATTTCAGCGTACCTCACGAAAATCACAGGGGGCAACCATTCTCCCAAATTTCTCCCGATTCCCACCTGGACAACAATATTGGGGCACTGCCTCAAGCGTCCTCTAAAACCTCTCGTCACGTCCGCTTTTCCTACGTAAAAACAGCGTGCCGGCCTAGTCACATGATATATGTGGCTTTTACACACACACACACACGCTAATGCAATGCAAGCTTGGTCAACAGCCATACAGGTCACACTGAGGGTGGCCGTATAAACAACTGTAAGACTGTTACAAATATGCGCCACACTGTGAACCAACACTAAAGGAGAATGACAAGCAAATTTCGGGAGAACATCCGCACTGTAACACCACATAAACACAACAAAACAAATAGACACATAAGCCCTTGCAGCACTACCTCTTCCTGGACGCTACAAAATAAACATTTATTATTAGCCCGTGGGAAAAGTTAATTTTGATATTTACCTGAGAAGGCTGCAAATAGAAAAGAGGCATTCAATTTCTATTTAAATTTGATTTGATATGCCATTGCTATTTTTAAATTATTAGTATTATTTGAGACTGGATTTTGCATGTCACTATAAAGTTATATAAGTCTCGCTTGTTCAATATTCAATGCAAAACTTGTTTGGGTCCCTATTAAAAGGTTAATTTTTTCAACCTTGGCCCGCGGCTTTGTTCAGTTTTACATTTTGGCCCACTCTGTATTTGAGTTTGACACCCCTGCCTTTGAGGGACTTGAGTTTTAAGGTGAGTTTTAAGTCTCACCTTAAAACTCATCTGTATACTCTAGCCTTTAAATAGACCTCCTTTTAGACCAGTTGATCTGCCGCTTCTTTTCTTTCTCCTATGTCCCCCCCTCCCTTGTGGAGGGGGTCCGGTCCGATGACCATGGATGAAGTACTGGCTGTCCAGAGTCGAGACCCAGGATGGACCGCTCGCCTGTATCGATTGGGGACATCTCTACGCTGCTGATCCGCCTCCGCTTGAGATGGTTTCCTGTGGACGGGACTCTCGCTGCTGTCTTGGATCCGCTTTGAACTGAACTCTCGCGGCTGGGTCTTGGATCCTCTTTGGACTGGACTCTCGCGACTGTGTTGTATCCATTGTGGATTGAACTTTCACAGTATCATGTTAGACCCGCTCGACATCCATTGCTTTCGGTCCCCTAGAGGGGGGGGGGGCGGGGGGATTGGGGGGGTCTCGGAAAACTGGCGTGCACAAGCGATCCCTCAGAAAGCTGGCGTGCACATCACTTGTGCACGCCAGCTTTCCCAGACTCTTATTTTGTTAGCGCAGGCAGCATGAAGCAGGGCTTTTATTGTGAAGATAGGAAATGTGCAGTCGGCCTTTAGAGTTTTGACGGAAGGGACGGCGCGAAATTCTGTTGAAATAAAAAGTGTTTCTCGCCTTCCTCTCGGTCATATTTTCATAATAATGAAGTGGCAGCAGCCAGCGTCATCTCACAAGACCCTCGGGTGCCGTGAATGTCAATCAAGCAAGCTACGGAATTTGCCGCCAATGTTTTTCTTGTAAAGTGTATGGAAGCTGGATGAATTAGATGCCAAAAACCAACCACTTTCATGTGGTATTGTACAGAAAGGACAACTTTTTTTCTCCTCCATTTGAAAATGTGGGCGTTATCTTCATTACTGTCTGATTCCAATCAATGCAAGTCATCAGAATCAGGTAATACACCAACTTATATTCTTGTCTTCGTGAAAGAAAGACATCTATATGTGTTACACATGCTTGTATTATCATTAAACACATTTAAATTGTTTACTAAAATGTCTCTTTCATAAATAAATAAATATAAATGATATATATAAAGGAGGTAGATCCCCTCGAGTTGGTCAATTGAAAAGTAGCTCGCCTGCAGAAAAAGTGTGGGCACCCCTGGTCTAGAGCTGCACATATGAATTTAAGTGAAAAAAAATAAATAAAAAGTATATATGCCTCACCTGGTGTTTAATTCACCGCACGTCACTGGTTTACGGTAAGTCATTTCAATTGTGAGTGTTCCTGTTATTCAATCCTGTTTCGACTGATGCTGCCATAGTAGAAGCATTTAAGTCTCACCTTAAAACTCATTTGTATACTCTAGCCTTTAAATAGACTCCCTTTTTAGACCAGTTGATCTGCCGTTTCTTTTCTTTTTCTTCTATGTCCCACTCTCCTTTGTGGAGGGGGTCCGGTCCGATCCGGTGGCCATGTACTGCTTGCCTGTGTATCGGCTGGGGACATCTCTGCGCTGCTGATCAGCCTCCGCTTGGGATGGTTTCCTGCTGGCTCCGCTGTGAACGGGACTCTCGCTGCTGTGTTGGATCCGCTTTGGACTGGACTCTCGCGACTGTGTTGGATCCATTATGGATTGAACTTTCACAGTATCATGTTAGACCCGCTCGACATCCATTGCTTTCCTCCTCTCCAAGGTTCTCATAGTCATCATTGTCACCGACGTCCCACTGGGTGTGAGTTTTCCTTGCCCTTATGTGGGCCTACCGAGGATGTCGTAGTGGTTTGTGCAGCCCTTTGAGACACTAGTGATTTAGGGCTATATAAGTAAACATTGATTGATTGATTGATTGTGCATAGGGGCAATTTGCTATTATTGTGTTGCTCCACGTGGCAATTTGTTGTACAATTCTTTTCCGAGTACCAAGCACTATCAGAAAGACGTAAGCAATACTTTCCTGCAACCGTACGGGCGATTAACGTAGGCGAAGTGACAAGAGTCGGCCGGGGGGGACAAAGAGGCCCATTGATACGCCGGAGAGTTGTCTCGGAGTGCCTCCGCCGGCACTCCGAGAACAGCTGATGGTGCACAGAGGTGCAATGATTACAGTGTGCGTTACAAATGGATAAAGCAGAGCCTCTGTCCGGCCTGCTCTCGATGGAGCCTCAACCACAAATCCGCTTTTGTTCCCCTGCAGCTTTGTTTATTTGCGCAGAAAGAGCAACTTATTTGAAAAGACACTGCTGGCGTATTATGACTATTTATACAACACAACACCATCGCATTGTGCGACATTTCCTTGGCACTGCCGAGCCTTTTTTTTTTATAAGAGTAAGACCTCCATATAGAGTGAGGTCCAAATTAAAACATGCCTCAAATGTCTAATTACTTCAAAGTCATGGCCCCACAACTATTATGAGTACATGTGTGATGATAACCATAGAAGCTAAAAAAAGTACTTTGCCGATGCAGTTAAAAGTCAGGCTGTTCAATCTGAGCAATACAAACCTTAGTTTTTGTTAGTAATCCATTCTAAAATGTCAAACAAAAGCCAAACCGTACAAAAACCGAAGCATTTTTTTTAAAATAAGAAATAATTTCAATTACTGTGGCCCCTTGCCACATTTTGCATGGGATATTGCGACTTCACATCACCATCCATCCATCCATCCATCCATCTTCTTCCGCTTATCCGAGGTCGGGTCGCGGGGGCAACAGCCTAAGCAGGGAAGCCCAGACTTCCCTCTCCCCAGCCACTTCGTCTAGCTCTTCCCGGGGGATCCCGAGGCGTTCCCCAGCCAGCCGGGAGACATAGTCTTCCCAACGTGTCCTGGGTCTTCCCCGTGGCCTCCTACCGGTTGGACGTGCCCTAAACACCTCCCTAGGGAGGCGTTCGGGTGGCATCCTGACCAGATGCCCGAACCACCTCATCTGGCTCCTCTCCATGTGGAGGAGCAGTGGCTTTACTTTGAGTTCCTCCCGGATGGCAGAGCTTCTCACCCTATCTCTAAGGGAGAGACCCAAACTCATTTGGGCCGCTTGTACCCGTGATCTTATCCTTTCGGTCATGACCCAAAGCTCATGACCATAGGTGAGGATGGGAACGTAGATCGACCGGTAAATTGAGAGCTTTGCCTTCCGGCTCAGCTCCTTCTTCACCACAACGGATCGATACAACGTCCGCATTACTGAAGACGCCGCACCGATCCGCCTGTCGATCTCACCATCCACTCTTCCCTCACTCGTGAACAAGACTCCTAGGTACTTGAACTCCTCCACTTGGGGCAGGGTCTCCTCCCCAACCCGGAGACTTCAAATCACATATTTTTTAAAGCATATTCTACAACAGACCTTGGCAAATTAAGCAGCCCATTAAGCTTTTCAATCCGGCCCGCCAGACATTCCCAAATATTTGTTCTTAAATCTTTAAGATGGAAAGTGTAGCTGCCTTTATGCAGTGATGTTTTCAAGTTACCATAAGTTATATTTCAATGGTTGGAATTTGCGCTTTTGCATGATATTTTAGTGACTAGTGTTGTCCTGATACCAATATTATTTTGATACTTTTCGGCACTTTGATACATTTCTAAAAAAAAAAAGGGGACCAGAAAAAATTCCATTATTGACTTTCCCATCCATCCATTTACTACCACTTATTCCCTTTGGGGTTGCTGGTGCCTATCTTTTAACAAAAAATTTTAGTGTGAGGCGGACCGGTACTTTTCAGAGGCGGTATGGTACCGTATATGATTAATTAGTATCGCGGTACTATACTAATAGCCGTATACCGTACAACCCTACTAGTTACTATGGTAATCTACGTCACAGCAGGTCAGACGAGGCACCAAGTAGCGTGGGTGGGGGGCGTTTCCACAGAGGCCAGCCTGAAATGTGGGTGCCAGGGACAGACGTGTTCGGGCTCCAGTACTCTGGATGCTGTTCGAGATGCTACCTCAGTAGAAGCATTTAAGTCTCACCTTAAAACTCATCTGTATACTCTAGCCTTTAAATAGACCTCCTTTTTAGACCAGTTGATCTGCCGTTTCTTTTCTTTTTCTTCTATGTCCCACTCTCCCTTGCGGAGGGGGTCCGGTCCGATGACCATGGATGAAGTACTGGCTGTCCAGAGTCGAGATCCAGGATGGACCGCTCGCCTGTGTATGGGTTGGGGACATCTCTACGCTGCTGATCCGCCTCCGCTTGAGATGGTTTCCTGTGGACGGGACTCTCGCTGCTGTCTTGGATCCGCTTGAACTGAACTCTCGCGGCTGTGTTGGAGCCACTATGGATTGAACTTTCACAGTATCATGTTAGACCCGCTCGACATCCATTGCTTTCGGTCCCCTAGAGGGGGGGTCCTCTCCAAGGTTTCTCATAGTAAGCATTGTCACTGGCGTCCCACTGGATGTGAATTTTCCTTGCCCTTTTGTGGGTTCCTCCGAGGATGTTGTAGTCGTAATGATTTGTGCAGTCCTTTGAGACATTTGTGATTTGGGGCTATATAAATAAACATTGATTGATTGACATGGAAGGAGATTTTTACAAGAAAGTTCTAAAGCTTAGTGATATATCACATATATCAGATTGTAAAATATATATATATATTTTTTTTACCCTTAACGTTCATATTTCGCTGTGTTTGTTGCATTTTTGTTGCATTTGGCTTGATTGTAAAACATGTCGATTGAGAGCAGGTGTGACGTTCATATGTTCTCAATATTCAGGGTTTATCGTTCATAGAAAAAAATACAAATTCATTCCATTTTTAAGGCGGTCTGTCATAACATTTTTAGCATTGAATCAGACTATATTGTGAGGTTTTGTATTAGTTTTTTCTAAAAAATATATATACCGGCCCCCAGACACATTTTTTTCTCTAAATTTGGCCCTCCGAGTCAAAATAATTGCCCAGGCCTGTTCTACAACATTGTTGCTCTAAATCATGGGTGTCAAACTCTGGCCCGCCGTGTAATTTAATGTGGCCCTTGAGACAATATCAATTTAGCATTCGAGCTGGCCCGCCGGTGTTATACAGCGTCTGTGCAGCTGTAACACCGCATTCACCGCTAATACTCATACTTGCCAACCCTCCTAATTTTCCCGGTAGACTCCCGAAGTTCAGTGCCCCTCCCGAAAATCTCCCGAGGCAACCATTCTCCCGAATTTCTACCGAGTTCCACCTGGACAACTATATTGGGGGCGTGCATTTAAGCGTTCTCTACAACCTGTCGTCACGTCCGCTTTTCCTCCATACTAACAGCGTGTCACATAATATTTGTGGCTTTTACACACACAAACACACACACACACACACACACGTGAATGCAAGCCATACTTGGACAACCGCCACACAGGTCACACTGAGGGTGGCCGTATAAACAACTTTAGCACTGTTACAAATATGCGCCACACTGTGAACCCACACCAAACAAGAATGACAAACACATTTTGAGTGAACAGCCGCACCGTAACACAACAGAACAAATACCCAGAACCCCTTGCAGCACTAACTCTTCCGGGAAACTTCCAGCAAACTGACCAATAATTAACGTTTTATTCATGCATTTTCTCTTGCTACTTCAAGGCTCGAATGTTTGGTTCATTCATTATTGTTATTTTATTTTCAAATTTATTATTAGCCTGTGGAAAAAAATGGATATTTACCTCAGAAGATTGAAAATAGAAAAAAAGGCATAACATAATTTTATTTTATATGCCACTGATATTTTTTTAATTATTATTATTATTATTTGAATCTGGATTTTGCATGTCACTATAAAGTTATAAAAGCCTTGCTTGTTCAATATTTAATGCAAAACTTGTTTGGGTCCCTATTAAAAGGTTGTTTTGTTCAACCTTGGCCCGCGGATTTGTTCGGTTTTAAATTTTGGCCCACTCTGTATTTGAGTTTGACACCCCTGCTCTAAATTAAGCAGTTTCGGGCATAAAAATGGTGAAAGCATTCCCGTTTAGTATTGTGGCCACTGATTGGCTCAGCTTCAGGTAACATTACTATATTGTATTAAAGGAGTCATATTTCATGTCAGGAGGACTCTCATAATGTTGAAAAATGTATTAAGAAGGTAGTAAAGTTTTTTTTATGCTTTAGCTATGAAAATATCCAATTTATTATCAATGATTCCTATTTTGCGGAAAATTCCTTTTTTACTGGAAGCAATTAACAAAGATAAACCCGGGATTGTTGTAATTATAGCATCACAAAACCTGTTTTGTAGAGAATAATTAGAGTTTTACGGGCAGAAAACTATGCAAAACACATACAAATAATGAATAAAATGTATGAATGAACATTTAACAGTCATGATCCGTTGCCCGGGTCATGTGTTGTCTAAATTTTGACTCCCTCAGTTCCCGTTTTGAGCACCCTTGCATTTGTGTTTTGGTTGCCATGGGTGCAGACTGGTTTCACCTGCCTGTGATTAGTGTCCGGCACGCTCACCTGCTGCCGGGCATTAATCAGACAGCTACTTATTCACGTTGTGCGTCACACTCAGTCTGGTTTCCTTGTTCGCTGTAAGCAACAGTTACGTTGGATGATTTTTTTTTTTTTGTTTCCTTGCTCAAGATTCCCTTGCTAACATGTTCCCTTAGTTCCCACATCTCTTTTGTTTGTTACCTGTATTTTTGTACGATTAGTGAGAATAAATCATTGTCCTACCTGCATATTGCCTCCGGAGTTTCCATCTGCATCCTGGGAGAACAACCCATGAATAAACATGCGAACGAACCATAACATTAAATAAATGATAAATGGGTTGTACTTGTATAGCGCTTTTCTACCTTCAAGGTACTCAAAGCGCTTTGACACTACTTCCACATTTACCCATTCACACACACATTCACACACTGATGGAGGGAGCTGCCATGCAAGGCGCCAACCAGCACCCATCAGGAGCAAGGGTGAAGTGTCTTGCTCAGGACACAACGGACGTGACGAGGTTGGTACTAGGTGGGATTTGAACCAGCGACCCTTGGGTTGCGCACGGCCACTCTTCCACTGCCCCACGCCGTGGTAGTAAAGAAGGGAGTAAAGTTTTTTTATGCTTTAGCTATGAAAATATCCAATTTATTATCAATGATTCCTATTTTGCGGAAAATTCCTTTTTTACTGGAAGCAATTAACAAAGATAAACCCGGGATTGTTGTAATTATAGCATCACAAAACCTGTTTTATAGAGAATAATTATAGTTTTATGGGGAGAAAACTATGCAAAACACATACAAATAATGAATAAAATGTATGAATGAACATTTAACAGTCATGATCCGTTGCCCGGGTCATGTGTTGTCTAAATTTTGACTCCCTCAGTTCCCGTTTTGAGCACCCTTGCATTTGTGTTTTGGTTGCCATGGGTGCAGACTGGTTTCACCTGCCTGTGATTAGTGTCCGGCACGCTCACCTGCTGCCGGGCATTAATCAGAGAGCTACTTATTCACGTTGTGCGTCACACTCAGTCTGGTTTCCTTGTTCGCTGTAAGCAACAGTTACGTTGGATGATTTTTTTTTTTTTTTGTTTCCTTGCTCAAGATTCCCTTGCTAACATGTTCCCTTAGTTCCCACATCTCTTTTGTTTGTTACCTGTATTTTTGTACGATTAGTGAGAATAAATGACGTTAGGATGAGACAATCAGAGATTACAAAGAGAAACATAGCCAGGGCTTGTAATCTCGCCAGAAAGATGTCCAGGCATCGAGTAATTGTCTCTGGCCCCCTGCCTGGGAGAGGCAATGATGAGAGATATAGCAGATTAGTCTCTCTTAACAGGTGGCTGGATAGCTTCTGCAGACAACAGGGATTTACGTTTATTGATAATTGGCCCTCTTTCTGGGGCAAACCTGGCTTGCTGAGGAGAGACGGCCTTCACCCTAACCAGGAAGGCGCTATCCTCTTGTCTCGGAACATAGACTTCGCATTGAGCCACATTTGACTAACTGCACTAGAGCAAGCCCGGTCACAGGCAATTACAGAGCCTGCTAGCCTGGGTATGGAGTCAGTTAAGTTAGAACTAGCCAGCGCCAGGCTGGATGATCCCTGTACACATAGCAATTTTCGTAGAATAATACACAACTCACAAAATGTTTTTTCTACTGTGTCTATGACTTCGTCAGAGTTAGACATGCGTTCTACTGAGGTGGCAAATTATGATGCGTTCAGTTTATCGCAGCGCCAAGTAGACAATCTGAAAATTCCCGTCATATCAATTCCTAGATATGGTCGTAATTATTTTAAGTACACTGCGCATAATAAACGCAACATTATTAATATTGCTACTACGGATAATTTTATCAACAACTCCTTAAAACAGCCCACTACCTATAATATGGGCTTTCTAAACATCAGATCTTTGTCTCCCAAAACGTTATTAGTCAATGAGGTCATTAGAGACAACAACCTTAACATCATCGGTCTTAGCGAAACCTGGCTTAAACCAGACGACTTTTTTGCGATAAATGAGGCATCCCCTCCTAACTATACGAATGCGCATATTGCCCGTCACCTCAAAAGGGGAGGGGGTGTCGCACTAATATACAACGAAAACTTTAACTTTAGTCCTAACTTAAATAATAAATATAAATCGTTTGAGGTGCTTTCTATGAAGTCTGCCACACCTCTGCCTCTGTGCCTGGCCGTTATCTACCGCCCCCCAGGGCCCTATTCGGACTTTATTAGTGAATTCTCAGAGTTTGTTGCTGATCTAGTGACGCACGCCGATAATATAATTATAATGGGGGACTTTAATATCCATATGAATACCCCATTGGACCCACCGTGCGTGGCGCTCCAGACTATAATTGATAGCTGTGGTCTTACACAAATAATAAATGAACCGACGCATCGCAGCGGTAATACGATAGACCTAGTGCTTGTCAGAGGTATCACCGTCTCCAAAGTTATGATACTCCCGTATACTAAAGTAATGTCCGATCATTACCTTATAAAATTCGAAGTTCAGACTCATGTTCGGCAAGCTAATAATAATAATAACTGCTATAGCAGCCGCAACATTAATGCTGCCACAACGACGACTCTTGCGGACCTACTGCCCTCGGTAATGGCACCGTTCCCAAAGTATGTGGGGTCTATTGATAACCTCACTAACAACTTTAACAACGCACTGCGCGAAACCATTGATAGTATAGCACCGCTGAAGTTAAAAAAGGCTCCAAAAAGGCGTACGCCATGGTTTACTGAAGAAACTAGAGCTCAGAAATTATTATGTAGAAAGCTGGAACGCAAATGGCGCACGACTAAACTTGAGGTGCACCATCAAGCATGGAGTGATAGTTTAATAACTTATAAACGCATGCTTACCTTAGCTAAAACTAATTATTACTCAAATCTCATCCGCATTAATAAAAACGATCCAAAATTTTTGTTTAGTACAGTAGCATCGCTAACCCAACAAGGGACTCCTTCCAGTAGCTCCACCCATTCGGCAGATGACTTTATGAAGTTCTTTAATAAGAAAATTGAACTTATTAGAAAGGAGATTAAAGACAATGCGTCCCAGCTACAACGGGGTTATAGTAACACAGATACGATTGTATATACGGCGGATACTGCAAATATCCAAAATAGTTTCTCTCGTTTTGATGAAATAACATTAGAAGGATTGTTACAACGTGTAAATGGAATAAAACAAACAACATGTTTACTTGACCCACTTCCTGGGAAACTTATCAAGGAGCTTTTTGTATTATTAGGTCCATCAGTGCTAAATATTATAAACTTATCACTTTCCTCGGGCACTGTTCCCGTTGCATTCAAAAAAGCGGTTATTCATCCTCTCCTTAAAAGACCTAACCTCGATCCAGACCTCATGGTAAACTACCGACCGGTGTCTCACCTTCCCTTTATTTCGAAAATCCTCGAAAAAATTGTTGCAGAGCAGCTAAATGAGCACTTAGCGTTTAACAATCTATGTGAAACCTTTCAATCCGGTTTCAGGGCAAATCACTCGACTGAGACAGCCCTCGCAAAACTGACTAATGATCTATTGCTAACGATGGACTCTGATGCGTCATCTATGTTGCTGCTCCTCGATCTTAGCGCTGCTTTCGATACCGTCGATCATAATATTTTATTAGAGCGTATCAAAATACGAATTGGTATTTCAGACTCAGCCCTGTCATGGTTTAACTCTTATCTTACTGATAGGATGCAGTGCGTCTCCTATAACAGTGTGACCTCGGACTATGTTAAGGTAACGTGTGGAGTTCCCCAGGGTTCGGTCCTTGGCCCTGTACTCTTCAGCATCTACATGCTGCCGCTAGGTGACGTCATACGCAAATACGGTATTAGCTTTCACTGTTATGCTGATGACACCCAACTTTACATGCCCCTAAAGCTGACCAACACGCCGGACTGTAGTCAGTTGGAAGCGTGTCTTAATGAAATTAAACAATGGATGTCCGCTAACTTTTTGCAACTTAATGCCAAAAAAACGGAAATGCTGATTATCGGTCCTGCTAGACACCGACCTCTATTTAATAATACAACTTTAACATTTGACAACCAAATAATAAAACAAGGTGACTCTGTAAAAAATCTGGGTATTATCTTCGACCCAACTCTCTCCTTTGAGTCACACATTAAAAGCGTTACTAAAACGGCCTTCTTTCATCTCCGTAATATCGCTAAAATTCGCTCCATTTTGTCCACTAAAGACGCCGAGATCATTATCCATGCGTTTGTTACGTCTCGTCTCGATTACTGTAACGTATTATTTTCGGGTCTCCCAATGTCTAGCATTAAAAGATTACAGTTGGTACAAAATGCGGCTGCTAGACTTTTGACAAGAACAAGAAAGTTTGATCATATTACGCCTGTACTGTATATACCTTTATATACATATATACATACATATATACCTGTACTGTATATACCTTTATATACATATATACATACATATATACCTGTACTGGCTCACCTGCACTGGCTTCCTGTGCACTTAAGATGTGACTTTAAGGTTTTACTACTTACGTATAAAATACTACACGGTCTAGCTCCAGCCTATCTTGCCGATTGTATTGTACCGTATGTCCCGGCAAGAAATCTGCGTTCAAAAGACTCCGGCTTATTAGTGATTCCTAGAGCTCAAAAAAAGTCTGCGGGCTATAGAGCGTTTTCCGTTCGGGCTCCAGTACTCTGGAATGCCCTCCCGGTAACAGTTCGAGATGCTACCTCAGTAGAAGCATTTAAGTCTCATCTTAAAACTCATCTGTATACTCTAGCCTTTAAATAGACCTCCTTTTTAGACCAGTTGATCTGCCGCTTCTTTTCTTTCTCCTATGTCCCCCCCTCCCTTGTGGAGGGGGTCCGGTCCGATGACCATGGATGAAGTACTGGCTGTCCAGAGTCGAGACCCAGGATGGACCGCTCGTCGGGACCCAGGATGGACCGCTCGCCTGTATCGGTTGGGGACATCTCTACGCTGCTGATCCGCTCGAGATGGTTTCCTGTGGACGGGACTCTCGCGGCTGTGTTGGAGCCACTATGGATTGAACTTTCGCAGTATCATGTTGGACCCGCTCGACATCCATTGCTTTCGGTCCCCTAGAGGGGGGGGGTTGCCCACATCTGAGGTCCTCTCCAAGGTTTCTCATAGTCAGCATTGTCGCTGGCGTCCCACTGAATGTGAATTCTCCCTGCCCACTGGGTGTGAGTTTTCCTTGCCCTTTTGTGGGTTCTTCCGAGGATGTTGTAGTCGTAATGATTTGTGCAGTCCTTTGAGACATTTGTGATTTGGGGCTATATAAATAAACATTGATTGATTGATTGATAAATCATTGTCCTACCTGCATATTGCCTCCGGAGTTTCCATCTGCATCCTGGGAGAACAACCCATGAATAAACATGCGAACGAACCATAACATTAAATAAATGATAAATGGGTTGTACTTGTATAGCGCTTTTCTACCTTCAAGGTACTCAAAGCGCTTTGACACTACTTCCACATTTACCCATTCACACACACATTCACACACTGATGGAGGGAGCTGCCATGCAAGGCGCCAACCAGCACCCATCAGGAGCAAGGGTGAAGTGTCTTGCTCAGGACACAACGGACGCGACGAGGTTGGTACTAGGTGGGATTTGAACCAGGGACCCTTGGGTTGCGCACGGCCACTCTTCCACTGCCCCACGCCGTGGTAGTAAAGAAGGTAGTAAAGTTTTTTTATGATTTAGCTATGAAAATATCCAATTTATTATCAATGATTCCTATTTTGCGGAAAATTCCTTTTTTACTGGAAGCAATTAACAAAGATAAACCCGGGATTGTTGTAATTATAGCATCACAAAACCTGTTTTATAGAGAATAATTAGAGTTTTACGGGCAGAAAACTATGCAAAACACATACAAATAATGAATAAAATGTATAAATGAACATTTAACAGTCATGATCCGTTGCCCGGGTCATGTGTTGTCTAAATTTTGACTCCCTCAGTTCCCGTTTGGTTTTCCTTGTTCGCTGTAAGCAACAGTTACGTTGGATGATTTTTTTTTGTTTTGTTTCCTTGCTCAAGATTCCCTTGCTAACATGTTCCCTTAGTTCCCACATCTCTTTTGTTTGTTACCTGTATTTTTGTACGATTAGTGAGAATAAATCATTGTCCTACCTGCATATTGCCTCCGGAGTTTCCGTCTGCATCCTGGGAGAACAACCCATGAATAAACATGCGAACGAACCATAACATTAAATAAATGATAAATGGGTTGTACTTCTATAGCGCTTTTCTACCTTCAAGGTACTCAAAGCGCTTTGACACTACTTCCACATTCACACACACATTCACACACTGATGGAGGGAGCTGCCATGCAAGGCGCCAACCAGCACCCATCAGGAGCAAGGGTGAAGTGTCTTGCTCAGGACACAACGGACGTGACGAGGTTGGTACTAGGTGGGATTTGAACCAGGGACCCTTGGGTTGCGCACGGCCACTCTCCCACTGCGCCACTTTTACCTTTATTGAAAACCCTTGCTGGCGAACAGGGCAGGGGAGAGTCACGCCGACTTTTGTACTTTGATTCTTTCTTGAATTCAATAGTGTTTCTTACGCTTTTTATCAACGTGCAGGCACGCGCAACCATATTTTTTTTGGTCCCAGGGTGGCTTATTTTGAGGTTGTACAGAAACCAACGTGTGGGATTCGGCACTCTATTCTGCAGAATGGTACAGTACACGGGCAAACGGACTGCATTGTTAAGTGTGGCCCGACGATATGGACACGGAATACAAAAACCGGGACAAAATCTTGGCCAAAACCCAAAAGTAATACACACTTAATTGTGTCCTGTTGCCTCACCTCTACATATCTGTCATAAGACTTCAAAGGATGAGTACCGTATTTTTCGGACAATAAGTCGCAGTTTTTTTTTAATAGTTTGGCCTGGGGTGCGATATATACTCACTCCGGAGAGACTTTTGTGTGAAATTATTAACACATTACCGTAATATATCAAATAATATTATTTATCTCATTCGCGGAAGAGGCGAAGAAAATGTCAGCAATCGTCACACACACGTCAACCAATAAGAATTCGGCGGGGGAGGGTTATGGCAGAAGTGCATTGTGGGTCATGGAATGCTAACTGCTATATGCTATATGCTGAGTAGGGGGTTTAGGGGGTTTTAAGAGGGTGAGCACAAGCATTTAAGGATTATTTAATTGATCAAACAGTGCATCTCAGTGGGGGATGCAGGCAATCTGCAATACGTGCAATGACCACAATCAAAACAAAATTGTTGTACTGAGTATGAGAAAAGTCGATTACAGTAATACAGCATTACAGTAATACAGCATTAATCTAGATTTAAGTTAATTTGTGTCTTTATTACCAAAGCTTTTTTTGTAAATTTTACCTCAAACCAAAAAAATAAGTTACTGTATTTTTCGGACTATAAGTCGCAGTTTTCTTCATAGTTTGGCCGGGGGTGTGACATATACTCCGGAGCGACTTATGTGTGAAATTATTAACACATTACCGTAAAATATCAAATAATATTATTTATCTCATTCGCGGAAGAGGCGAAGAAAATGTCAGCAATCGTCACACACACGTCAACCAATAAGAATTCGGCGGGGGAGGGTTATGGCAGAAGTGCATTGTGGGTCATGGAATGCTAACTGCTATATGCTATATACTACTGCCATAGATATTAAAATGGATCATTTCATCGTTGGCGGTAACTTATAAAATCTGAAAAGGGCTAAACAAAAATGGAACCGAAAAGGAGATCATGTACTGCAGATTACAAGCTGGATGTAGTGAAATATGCAGCAGAAAACGACAAGAGGAAGCGGCGCATACCTTTGGAGTTGGCAGAGTTGTTTAGAAGCGACATCGAGGAAGAAGATTTCATGGGATTTATGGATTAGGAGTGAGAGATTGTTTGGTAAACGTATAGCATGTTCTATAAGTTATAGTTATTTGAATGACTCTTACCATAATATGTTACGTTAACATAGCAGGCACCTTCTCAGTTGGTTATTTATGCCTCATATAACGTACACTTATTCAGCCTGTTGTTCACTATTCTTTATTTATTTTAATTTGCCTTTCAAATGTCTATTCTTGGTGTTGGATTTTATCAAACAAATTTCCCCCAAAAATGCAACTTATACTCCAGTGCGACTTATATATGTTTTTTTCCTTCTTTATTATGCATTTGGGGCCGGTGCTACGTATACTCCGGAGCGATTTATACTCCGAAAAATACGGTATTTTTACTTTATTATAGTTTCATCCTGCAGGTTTTCCTTTACACTAACAGTTAAAGGCCTACTGAAAGCCACTACTAGCGACCTAATAGTTTATATATCAATGATGAAATATTAACATTGCAACACATGCCAATACGGCCGCTTTAGTTTACTAAATTGCAATTTTAAATTTCCCGGGAGTTTTTTCTTGAAAACGTCGTGTAATGATGACGTGTACGCTTGACGTCACGGGTTGTTAGGGAATGTGAGCGCTGCGCACACACACACAGCTAAAAGTCGTCTGCTTTAACCGCATAATTACACAGTATTCTGGACATCTGTGTTGCTGAATCTTTTGCAATTTGTTCAATTAATATTGGAGAAGTCAAAGTAGAAAGATGGAGTTGGGAAGCTTTAGCCTTTAGCCACACAAACACACGGTGATTCCTTGTTTAAAATTCACGGAGGTGAAACTTTACTATGGATCACAGTGAACATGGATCCCAATCGGATGTCAACCAGCAGGTTTCGGTGAGAAAATTGTGGTAAAAAGTCGCTTCTTACCGGATATCTGCTGAGCTTGTGCCGCCCATACAGCTGCCGTCGACTTCCCTGAGACACTGCGCGTCAACACACCCGTGGACACACACCTCCGACTATCAGGTACTATTAAACTCACTAACACACTAGCAGCACAATAGAAAGATAAGGGATTTCCCAGAATTATCCTGGTAAATGTGTCTAAAAACAGAATCCGTCCCAATGCAATCGCGTTTTTATTTTATTTATTTTTTTACTTTTTGTTTTTTTCTCTAGTCCAGCCCTATCAATATCCCCAAACACGAATCTTTCATCCTCGCTCAAATTTTTGGGTAAATTTTCGTTTTCCCGGTCCGAATAGCTGTTTTTGTTGGAGGCTCCCATTAAAATCAATGTGAATATGTAAGAAGCCATCAACATGGGCTTCACGGTGGCAGAGGGGTTAGTGCGTCTGCCTCACAATACGAAGGTACTGCAGTCCTGGGTTCAAATCCAGGCTCGGGATCTTTCTGTGTGGAGTTTGCATGTTCTCCCCGTGAATGCGTGGGTTCCCTCGGGTACTCCGGCTTCCTCCCACTTCCAAAGACATGCACCTGGGGATAGGTTGATTGGCAACACTAAATGGTCCCTAGTGTGTGAATGTTGTCTGTCTATCTGTGTTGGCCCTGTGATGAGGTGGCGACTTGTCCAGGGTGTACCCCGCCTTCCGCCCGATTGTAGCTGAGATAGGCGCCAGTGCCCCCCGCGACCCCGAAAGGGAATAAGCGGTAGAAAATGGATGGATGGATGGCCATCAACATGTGATGTCATAGGTCTGTGACTTCCGGTACAGGCAGGGCTTTTCTGTTAGCACCGAAAGTTGCGAACTTTATTGTGGATGTTATCTTCTAAATCCTTTTAGCACAAATATCGCGAAATGATCAAGCATGACACATAGAATGGACCTGCTATCCCCGTTTGAATAAGAAAATCTCATTTCAGTAGGTCTTTAAGTTTCTTACATAAGAAAACCCTGCATAGGTAATAATAGTGGAAAAACCTCGTTTGGAAATCACAAGGAATGGATTGCCATGGACTATTTGTACCTAAATGAAACAACAGTGGACACAGATACACATTATGAACCCTGCCACGGATATGAAGGAGGATTTCATTTCCTCTCCTGCTTCTTTTGGCTCATTCTCATGCAGAGCCTCAAAAGGAATTCCATTAAGTTACATCATAATCAATTTTTCCACGCTCCGCAGCCCGTTGCTTGCTGAGCGTGGCGCATTCCTCTCATTCATGCGCGCTGGCGCCCGAGCAGCAGCGCAGACTTGGAGGGGAGGAAAATAAGTTCCCGGACGCCCTCTACGGGGCGTTAGGTGCACGGGCGCTTATTGGATGGGAGGGGGCGCCGAACTGGGAGTGAGTGCCAGAGTGAGGCTGACCTGTCTGTACGTGCAGATGATGATCTCCCTCAAGTGGTAGTGCATGGGCGTCATGGTCTCCGAGACCAAGTCCAGGGCCATGTCCACTTCACGTTTCATCCGCTGGCCGTCGGGGATCAGGCGCACCAGCTGCATTACCACCTGTGCACAGAACATTTGTACACACCTGAGTATTAGGATCATTTTGGCTTCCTGTGCACTTAAGATGTGACTTTAAGGTTTTACTACTTACGTATAAAATACTACACGGTCTAGCTCCATCCTATCTTGCCGATTGTATTGTACCATATGTCCTGGCAAGAAATCTGCCTTCAAAGGACTCCGGCTTATTAGTGATTCCTAGAGCCCAATAAAAGTCTGCGGGCTATAGAGCGTTTTCCGTTCGGGCTCCAGTACTCTGGAATGCCCTCCCGGTAACAGTTCGAGATGCCACCTCAGTAGAAGCATTTAAGTCTCACCTTAAAACTCATTTGTATACTCCATCCATCCATCCATCATCTTCCGCTTAACCGAGGTCGTGTCGCGGGGGCAACAGCCTAAGCTGGGAAACCCAGACTTCCCTCTCCCCAGCCACTTCGTCTAGCTCTTCCCGGGGGATCCCGAGGCGTTCCCAGGCCAGCCGGGAGACATAGTCTTCCCAACGTGTCCTGGGTCTTCCCCGTGGCCTCCTACCAGTTGGACGTGCCCTAAACACCTCCCTAGGGAGGCGTTCGGGTGGCATCCTGACCAGATGCCCGAACCACCTCATCTGGCTCCTCTCGATGTGGAGGAGCAGCGGCTTTACTTTGAGTTCCTCCCGGATGGCAGAACTTCTCACCCTATCTCTAAGGGAGAGACCCAAACTCATTTGGGCCGCTTGTACCCGTGATCTTATCCTTTCGGTCATGACCCAAAGCTCATGACCATAGGTGAGGATGGGAACGTAGATCGACCGGTAAATTGAGAGCTTTGCCTTCCGGCTCAGCTCCTTCTTCACCACAACGGATCGATACAATGTCCGCATTACTGAAGACGCCGCACCGATCTGCTTGTCGATCTCACGATCCACTCTTCCCTCACTCGTGAACAAGACTCCTAGGTACTTGAACTCCTCCACTTGGGGCAGGGTCTCCTCCCCAACCCGGAGATGGCACTCCACCCTTTTCCGGGCGAGAACCATGGACTCGGACTTGGAGGTGCTGATTCTCATTCCGGTCGCTTCACACTCGGCTGCGAACCGATCCAGCCTTTAAATAGACTCCCTTTTTCGACCAGTTGATCTGCCGTTTATTTTCCTTTTCTTCTATGTCACACTCTCCCTTGTGGAGGGGGTCCGGTCCAATCCGGTGGCCATGTACTGCTTGCTGTGTATCGGCTGGGGACATCTCTGCGCTGCTGATCCGCCTCCGCTTGGGATGGTTTCCTGCTGGCTCCGCTGTGAACGGGACTCTCGCTGCTGTGTTGGATCCGCTTTGGACTGGACTCTCGCGACTGTGTTGGATCCATTATGGATTGAACTTTCACAGTATCATGTTAGACCCGTTCGACATCCATTGCTTTCCTCCTCTCCAAGGTTCTCATAGTCATCATTGTCACCGATGTCCCACTGGGTGTGAGTTTTCCTTGCCCTTATGTGGGCCTACCGAGGATGTCGTAGTGGTTCGTGTTGTGGTTTGAGCAGCCCTTTGAGACACTAGTGATTTAGGCCTATATAAGTAAACATTGATTGATTGATTGATTTTCCAATTTTGCTGTTGTATATTTCTCCAGAATAAAATGACACAAAAATACTGTAAATTACAGTGTGTAGGATTCTAAACAACAATGCTATTTCCTGGATGAACACACCACTTACACTACCATCACGCTTTCCTGCTATGATGACATCATTACTGAAAATGGCCTCCTGTACAGGTCCGAATAAGATCCCTGTGCGCCAGGGAAACAGCGATGTGACAGTCACGCATCCTTCAAAGGCTCAAGCCAGAGACAACGGGTTAAGGTTTCTGTGGCGACCACCTCCGCGTATCCAAGATACGAGCCTGGCTGCTGTGGGTGGACTGCCTCTCACAGCGTGGGGTTAAACTGCAAAGAGACACCACCCGTGGGCTTCCATTCGGGGCAGTCGGGGGCAAATGAATGGCTACAAAAAATGGAATAAACAATTGACCTACACTCATGATGAACATGAATGTCGTAAATTTAAACTTTTCATGTTTTTTTGGGGGGGTGCTTTTTTAATCGGATCTGTTTTACAATGTATTAATGACTGGAGATTTGGACCACTGCGCAAAGTTTCTCCATTGTCTTTCCAATGTGTGCTAGAACCCTTCTTTACTTTAATTTGTTATTTAATGCCAGATCACAATAGAAGTAATTTAGGGGTTAACTTACTGGGAAAAAAACTTGAAAAAAAAAAGGTATATATTGTTCTTTCATAAAACAACTCTTATTTGCAATAAAAATGTATGTCTGGATATCAATCAATCAATCAATGTTTACTTATATAGCCCTAAATCACTAGTGTCTCAAAGGGCTGCACAAACCACTACGACATCCTCGGTAGGCCCACATAAGGGCAAGGAAAACTCACACCCAGTGGGACGTCGGTGACAATGATGACTATGAGAACCTTGGAGAGGAGGAAAGCAATGGATGTCGAGCGGGTCTAACATGATACTGTGAAAGTTCAATCCATAATGGATCCAACACAGTCGCGAGAGTCCAGTCCAAAGCGGATCCAACACAGCAGCGAGAGTCCCGTTCATAGCGGAGCCAGCAGGAAACCATCCCAAGCGGAGGCTGATCAGCAGCGCAGAGATGTCCCCGGCCGATACACAGGCGAGCAGTACATGGCCACCGGATCGGACCGGACCCCATCCACAAGGGAGAGTGGGACATAGAAGAAAAAGAAAAGAAACGGCAGATCAACTGGTCTAAAAAGGGATTCTATTTAAAGGCTAGAGTATACAAATGAGTTTTAAGGTGAGACTTAAATGCTTCTACTGAGGTGGCATCTCGAACTGTTACCGGGAGGGCATTCCAGAGTACTGGAGCCCGAACGGAAAACGCTCTATAGCCCGCAGACTTTTTTTGGGCTTTGGGAATCACTAACAAGCCGGAGTCCTTTGAACGCAGATTTCTTGCCGGGACATATGGTACAATACAATCGGCAAGATAGGCTGGAGCTAGACCGTGTAGTATTTTATACGTAAGTAGTAAAACCTTAAAGTCACATCTTAAGTGCACAGGAAGCCAGTGCAGGTGAGCCAGTATAGGTATACATGTATGTATATATGTATATAAAGGTATATACAGTACAGGTATATATGTATGTATATATGTATATAAAGGTATATACAGTACAGGTATATATGTATGTATATATGTATATAAAGGTATATACAGTACAGGTATATATGTATGTATATATGTATATAAAGGTATATACAGTACAGGTATATATGTATGTATATATGTATATAAAGGTATATACAGTATAGGTATATATGTATGTATATATGTATATAAAGGTATATACAGTACAGGCGTAATGTGATCAAACTTTCTTGTTCTTGTCAAAAGTCTAGCAGCCGCATTTTGTACCAACTGTAATCTTTTAATGCTAGACATGGGGAGACCCGAAAATAATACGTTACAGTAATCGAGACGAGACGTAACAAACGCATGGATAATGATCTCAGCGTCTTTAGTGGACAGAATGGAGCGAATTTTAGCGATGTTACGGAGATGAAAGAAGGCCGTTTTAGTAACGCTTTTAATGTGTGCCTCAAAGGAGAGAGTTGGGTGGAAGATAACACCCAGATTCTTTACCGTGTCGCCTTGTTTAATTGTTTGGTTGTCAAATGTTAGAGTTGTATCATTAAATAGAGTTCGGTGTCTAGCAGGATAATCATTTTCATTATTTATCTGCAACTTGTATCACAATTGGAGGTGCGATCTCATTCATAAAATGACACGATTTTTTTGTGGATTTTTTTTTGGTCTTTCTATTAGGGGTGTCCCAAAACAAACGTTTAACTTCCGATAGTGAATTATATTTGTGAAGTGAATTATATTTATATAGCGCTTTTCTCTAGTGACTCAAAGCGCTTTACATAGTGAAACCCAATATCGAAGTTACATTTAAAGCAGTGTGGGTGGCACTGGGAGCAGGTGGGTAAAGTGTCTTGCCCAAGGACACAACGGCAGTGACAGGATGTCGGAAGCGGGAATACAATAATAACATAAGAGCTTGGCATATAGGCTGATGCTGACATTGATTCGATACAATATGAGAGAAAAGACCCTTGTATTATTTTTGTAATGTGGGGCGGTATAGCTCAGTTGGTAGAGTGGCCGTGCCAGCAACTTGAGGGTTCCAGGTTCCATTCCCGCTTCCGCCATCCTAGTCACTGCCGTTGTGTCCTTGGGCAAGACACTTTACCCACCTGCTCCCAGTGCCACCCACACTGGTTTAAATGTAACTTAGATATTGGGTTTCACTATGTAAAGCGCTTTGAGTCACTAGAGAAAAGCGCTATATAAATATAATTCACTTCACTTCACTTATAATAATAATAATTATAATAATAATAGTATTTTACTTCTTTATTTCTTTTTTTTTTCAACCAAAAATGCTTTGCTCTGATTAGGGCAGGGGTGTCCAAACTTTTTCCACTGAGGGCCGCACACTGAAAAATAAAAGCAAGCGGGGGCTATTTTCATCCATCCATCCATCCATTTTCTACCGCTTATTCCCTTTTGGGGTCGCGGGGGGCGCTGGCGCCTATCTCAGCTACAATCGGGCGGAAGGCGGGGTACACCCTGGACAAGTCGCCACCTCATCGCAGGGCTATTTTCATATTTTTTTATTTTAAAAACCAATGCAATAAGTGTATTAAAAAAATACATTTAGTCCTCCAATCAGTTATGATCCTGGGGACCCCAAAGGGTTTTGGTCCCCAAAAAATATTAAGAATGTCTCATTATTCAGAATTATTATTTTCATTATTATTCAAGTTTTAAATCTCTAGATCAGTGGTTCTCAAATGGGGGTACGCGTACCCCTGGGGGTACTTGAAGGTATGCCAAGAGGGTACTTGAGTTTTTTCAAACATATTCTAAATATATGAACAATTCAAAAATCTGTTATTGAATAATACTTCAACAAAATATGAATGTAAGTTCATAAACTGTGGAAAGAAATACAACAATGCAATATTCAGTGTTGACAGCTAGATTTTTTATGGACATGTTCCATAAATATTGATGTTAAAGATTTATTTTTTTGGTGAAGAAATGTTTAGAAATAAGTTGATGAATCCAGATGGATCTCTATTACAATCCCCAAAGAGGGCACTTTAAGTTGATGATTACTTCTATGTGTGGAAATCTTTATTTCTAATTGAATCATTTGTTAATTTTTCAAGAAGTTTTTAGTTATTTGTACATCTTTTTTCCAAATAGTTCAAGAAAGACCACTACAAATGAGCAATATTGTGCACTGTTATACAATTTAATAAATCAGACACTAATAGTGCTGTATTTTACTACTTTATCTCTTTTTTTCAACCAAAAATGCTTTGCTCTGATTAGGGGGTACTTGAATAAAAAAAATGTTCACAGGGGGTACATCACTGAAAAAAGTTTGAGAACCACTGCTCTACAACACGTCGTCACGTCTGCTTTTCCTCCATTCAAACAGCGTGTTGGTCCAGTCACGTAATCAATACTGCTTTTGCAGACACACATATGTGAATGCAAGGCATACTTGGTCAACAGCCATACAGGTCACACTGAGGGTGGCCGTAAAAACAACTTTAACACTGTTACAAATATGCGCCACATTGTGAACCCACACCAAACAAGAATGACAAACACATTTCGGTAGAACATCCGCACCGTAACACAACATAAACACAACAGAACAAATACCCAGAACCCCTTGCAGCACTAACTCTTCCAGGACGCTATAATATACACACCTTGCTACCAACGCCTCACCCACCCAAACCTCATCCCCCGAATTCGGAAGTCTCAAGTTTTTAGTTATTTTTCTATGTTTTTTTCTAAATAGTTCAAGAAAGACCACTAAAAATGAGCAATATTTTATACTGTTATACAATCTAATAAATCAGAAACTGATGACATAGTGCTGTATTTTACTTCTTTATCTCTCTTGTTCAACCAAAAATGTGGTTAAAACATTTGGTCCCTAAATAATATACTGAACATACGAGACAACTTTTCTTTTAATAGTAAGTAAACAAACAAAGACTCATAATTAGTCTGCTGTAACATATTGTCTCATTTATCATTGTATCATTTTGTCAACATTACGAGGGACAAACTGTAAAAATTGATTATTAACCTACTCGCTCATTTACTATTAATATCTGGTTATTTTTGGTTTTAACATATTCTATCTACACTTCTGTTCAAATATAATAATCACTTATTCTTCTGTTGTTTAATACATTACATTAGTTTTGGATGATACCACTAATTTGGGTATCGATCCAATACCAAGTATTTACAAGATCATACATTGGTCATAATTTAAGTCTTCATGTGTCCAGTGATGTATTTCCTGAGTTTAAAAGTAGCTAAAACCCTGAAGACTGTGGATGGATGTTAGCTGCTGGCTAGCTAGGTATGTTTTAAAGGGTGTTTCAGTGTTATAGCTTCACCTTTATCATTATTTTTAAGGCTAAAATGTGTCCATTGTCCCTTTTCTGTCTACACACTGTGTTTGCTTGTATCAAATCAACTTTATTTATAAAGCACATTTAAAATTTGTAAGTACTCTGTGCTTGTGCGCTGCCGAACATGCTACTCTGCTCGTAAAAACCAGCAATGTCACGACGTGACGACGCGCCCGCTAAAAAAAAATATGGCGAACCGGTAATTTTCAAACAGAGTATAGTACCATTTTTGCTTCATTAGTACCGCCTTCCGCCCGATTGTAGCTGAGATAGGCGCCAGCGCCCCCCCCACGAATAAGCGGTAGAAAATGGATGGATGGATGGATAGCACCGTGATATTATACTAGTATCGGTATACAGTACAACCCTAGTTGCCACTATTTGTTTAAAAGGTTTAAGCAAAATAGCTCGGTTGGTAGAGTGGCCGTGCCAGCAACTTGAGGGTTCCGGGTTCGATTCCCGCTTCCGTCATCCTAGTTACTGCCGTTGTGTCCTTGGGCAAGACACTTTACCCACCTGCTCCCAGTGCCACCCACACTGCTTTAAATGTAACTTAAATATTGGGTTTCACTATGTATAGCGCTTTGAGTCACTAGAGAAAAGAGCTATATAACTAAAAAGTCACTTCACTTCAAAATAAAACGATAAGCGCATGTGCATGGAAACGTACCTGAAACTCTCCTTTTGTATACTTGGCATCAGGGACGCTCACTATCTCGTCTTCTGTAAATTCTGGAAACCCCTGCAGGCGAGAAAATATCGTCATTTTAGTACAATTTGAGCGAGGGGTCAGTAGGGGGTCTTACGTTGAAGTGCCACAGAGTGAGCACAGAGACCACCATGGCGGTGGTGGTCCTTCCTTTGCCGTTGGAGCAGTTGAAGACGAAGGCCGAACACGAGTCCTCGGCCAGGGTGGTCTTCATTGCATCCAGCAGCTTGTCAAAATCCTGTTGGAGTACAATAATTAGTTATACATAGTCTAATACAGGGGTCACCAACACCAGGTCGCCCGTAAGGACCAGATGAGTCGCCCGCTGGCCTGTTCTAAAAATAGCTCAAATAGCAGCACTTACCAGTGAGCTACCTCTATTTTTTAAATTGTATTTATTTACTAGCAAGCTGGCCACTGCGCATGTTATTCAAGATGTTGGCGTCCTCTTGCAAGGTGGTGTTTTTTAATTTTCTAACAATACTTGTTCCTTTTTTAAAACGTGTGTGACAGAGAAAAATGCTTTAACGGTCATTATAATTATTTACAGTCATAGTGACATGTTATTCCAACCACTGTTCGGTGTTTTTTTATCAATAGTTTTAGTTCCTTGTTCATTTTTTTCCCCGCTGTTTCTTTCGCTAAATTAGTGCAATTTGAATGTATATCCGCATTAAAGTATAATTCTCAGGCCTTTTTCTATGAATTGTTTTAGAATGGGGCGGCAAAGCTCGTTTTTTAGAGTGGCCGTGCCAGAAACTTGAGGGTTCCAGGTTCGATTCCTGCTTCCGCTATCCTAGTCACTGCCGTTGTGTCCTTGGGCAAGACACTTTACTCACCTGCTCCCAGTGCCACCCACGTTGCTTTAAATGTAACTTAGATATTGGTTTCACTATGTAAAGAGCTTTGAGTCACTAGAGAAAAGCGCTATATAAATATAATTCACAGCAAGCTGGTCGACATTTTTAATTCTAAGAGAGACAAAACTCAAATAGAATTTGAAAATCCAAGAAAATATTTTAAAACTTGGTCTTCACTTGTTTGAATAAATATTTTTATTTTTTTTTACTTTGCTTCTTATAACTTTCAGAAAGACAATTTTAGAGAAAAAACAACCTTAAAAAGGATTTTAGGATTTTTAGACACATACATTTTTACCTTTTAAATTCCTTCCTCTTCTTTCCTGTCAATTTAAATCAATGTTCAAGTAAATTTTTTTTTTTTATTGTAAAGAATAATAAATATTTCAATTTAATTCTTCATTTTAGCTTTTGTTTTTTCGATGAAAAATATTTGTGAAATATTTCTTCAAATTTATGATTAGAATTCAAAAAAATTATTCTGGCAAATCTAGAAAATCTCTAGAATCAAATTTAAATCTTATTTCAAAGTCTTTTGAATTTCTTTTAAAATGTTTGTACTGGAAAGTCTAGAAGAAATAATGATTCGTCTTTTTTAGAAATATAGCTTGGTCCAATTTGTTATGTTTTCTAACAAAGTGCAGATTGGATTTTAACCTATTTAAAACATGTCATCAAAATTCTAAAATTAATCTTAATCAGGAAAAATTAGTAATGATGTTCCATAAATTCTTTTTTTTATTTTTTCAAAAAGATTCGAATTAGTTAGTTTTTGTCTTCTTTTTTTTTTTGGTTGAATTTTGAATTTTAAAGAGTCAAAATTGAAGATGAACTATGTTTCAAAATTTTATTTTCAGTTTTTCATGTTTTCTCCTCTTTTAAACCTCTTTTAAACCTCTTTATTCTCTACAGAAAACCTTCCGTAAAAGGAAGAAAAAAATACGAGTGAATGACAGACAGAAATACCCATTTTTTATATATATATATATATATATATTTTTTTTTTATTAAAGGTAAATAGAGCAAATTGGCTATTTCTGGCAATTTATTTAAGTGTGTATCAAACTGGTAGCCCTTTGTATTAATCAGTACCCAAAAAGTAGCTCTTGGTTTCACAAAGGTTGGTGACCCCTGCTGTAATACAAAGTAATAATAATGTAACCTTTCATACTTTAATATTTTTTGTGTGTAATCCACCTTACAAATGTTCTGATGCAGGCCTTGTTTATTAATTTGCAAACAATAAACAAACAACAAGCTGTGTACATCCTTGCACAAAATGTATTTTATTCAAATGGGGAGTTCTTTGGGGGTTCGCCCACTAACAATGACAGAATTATTATTTTTATGTATTTAATTTTGCATTGATTGGTTGAAAGATAAACAAGATGCGTGCCTGCAACCTTGTACTCCGCGAACGGACAATCTACGCAGTGTAAAAAAATAAAATAAAAATATAACAAAAATTATTCTGTACCGTTTTCAACAAGTGTTGACAACAGATAAAACAATGACGTCAGCCGAGACATTTTAGGGAGGAGAAGAAGGTCGTCTGTATCAACAATAATTTTATTGAGCAAAACTGACTACTGTCGGCCTGAACGATCGGCCTAAAATGCTCGGTGGCCTTGTGGTTAGAGTGTTCGCCCAGAGATCGGTAGGTCGTGAGTTCAAACCCTGGCCGAGTCATACCGAAGTCTAATAAATGGGAGCCGTTACTTCCCTGCTTGGCACTCAGCATCAAGGGTTAGAATTGGGGGTTAAATCACCAAAAAGATTCCCGAGCGCGGCCACTGCTGCTGCTCACTGCTCACCTCACCTCCCAGGGAATGAACAAGGGGATGGGTCAAGTGCAGAGGACGAATTTCACCACACCTAGCGTGTGTGTGTGTGTGTGAGTGTGTGTGTGAGACGATCATTGGTACTTTAACTTTGAACTTAACTTTACTGTTTAACTAAAATACCACAACGGAGACTGTTGAACAACTTAAGCTGTACATCAAGCAAGAATGGGAAAGAATTCCACCTGAAAAGCATAAAAAAATTGGTCTCCTCCGTTCCCAAATGTTTACTGAGTGTTGTTAAAAGGAAAGGCCACGTAACACAGTGGTAAAAATGCCCCTGTGCCAACTTTTTTGCAATGTCTGGCTGCCATTAAATTCTAAGTTGATGATTATTTGCAGGACAAAAATAAGTTTGAACATTAAATATCTTGATTTTGCAGTCTATTCAATTGAATATAAGTTGAAAAGGATTTGCAAATCATTGTATTCTGTTTTTATTTACAAATTACACAACATTTTCACTGGTTTTGTAAACATTTACAAATGTCCCTTTATGACATTCGAAACAAAAATTGCATCTGTGTACAATTTTCGGGGTCTTTCCTTAAGCAATTTTTAAACATGTAAATAAATAAATAAATAAATGGGTTGTACTTGTATAGCGCTTTTCTACCTTCAAGGTACTCAAAGCGCTTTGACACTACTTCCACATTCACACACACATTCACACACTGATGGAGGGAGCTGCCATGCAAGGCGCCAACCAGCACCCATCAGGAGCAAGGGTGAAGTGTCTTGCTTAGGACACAACGGACGTGATGACGTTGGTACTAGGTGGAATTTGAACCAGGGACCCTCGGGTTGCGCACGGCCACTCTCCCACTGCGCCACGCCGTCCCTAATATATATACATGAACACACACACACAAGCATATATATATATATATATATATATATATATACATACACATATATATATATATATATATATATATACATACACATATATATACACACACATATATATATATACACACACACACACATATACATATATATATATATACACACATATATATATATCTATATACACACACACATATACACATACATTCATATATATACACATGAACACACACACACATATACACATATATATATATATATATATATATATACACAAACATACATACACATATATACACACGTGTGCGTACATATATATACACATACATATACACATACATTCATATATGTACATGAACACACACACATACATATACATATATATATATATATATATATATATATATATATATATAAATGCAATACAAAAATTTAAGTCCTGAAAAGTGTCTAAAAAAAATGATCATTTGACAGTCCTAATAATAATTTATCTTGCAGTGTACCAAAAGGTTTAGTACTGCAACCAAAATTGTTCAATCTCTGTATAAACGAGTCATGTAAAGTTATTAAGGACTTAAAAGTTAGCAGTATTTACAACTGCATTTTGTTCAAGGGAGGGCAAAAAATAAATAATACAAGAGAAGAAATGAATAAATTAAAGAAATGGTTTGACAAAAACAGACTCTTTAAATTGAATAAACTAAATTAATGCTATTTGGTAACAGTAGGACAGAAAGTCAAAGACAGCATAGACATTTAAAGGGTCAAAGAAATGACATTTCAAGATCTAATAAAAGATGGTAAAATGAACTAAAGATTTCATATGACCACAGGAAATGAACAAACAAATGTGTTTTTGTGATTATTTGGAATCTATGAGATGGAAAAGCAGTGTTAAATAAGCTCTGCTTTGTACCGACTTATTTTCGGACATTCTGTAATGACAAAGTGAATTATTTGACGTACCATATAGTAACTACGCATTTAGAAAATAAATCAAAACCATAACCACACCCATAAGAAATGAACATATAGGAAGACTGTAAAAAAAACATTTGCATAAATAAAGAAAAAGCACTGCAATAGGTTCAAAAATGTTTTGTCCTTATGTCTATGGCAAAAGTCCCAAGTAAAGCAATGGCTAGTTTGTTTTCTTAGGCTTCGGCTTAAAAGGGATCCGCTATCTAATATTGTCAAAACATGCACTGTGGTGGGGTTTGTTTTCCCAGAATGCAAAGAAAGTTGACGGGACACCTTTCTTTTTTATCTAAAAAAAAAGTGAAAACTAAAGGCGCGCACAAGGCGGAGAAGAAACTTGGCTAAAAAAAACAAAAACTACCACAAAGGCAAAAAAACTTAGGACATGAAAAACTCTCTAACTGTGATTTGAATAAACAAAACTGACGTGCAGAGCATGAGGCATGAACTATGGTATGAAGAGAATGAACAGAGCACGGAACAACAACAATGACGCCAGGCCGACTGCCTGGCAACTACAAGCTTAAATGCCTACTGAAACCTACTACTAGCAACCACGCAGTCTGATAGTTTATATATCAATGATGAAATATTAACATTGCAACACATGCCAATACGGACGGTTTGGTTTACTAAATTACAATTTTAAATTTCCCGCAGAGTTTCTTGTTGAAAACGTCGCGGAATGATGACGTGTGTTTGTGACGTCTCGGGTTGTAGCGGACATATTAGCCCAGCACCACTCACGGCTAAAAGTCGTCTCTTTTCATCGCGCAATTACACAGTAATTTGGACATCTGTGTTGCTGAATCTTTTGCAATTTGTTCAATTAATAATGGAGACGTCAAAGAAGAATGCTGTTGGTGGAAAGCGGTGGATTGCAACTGCCTTTAGCACCGAGACACAGCCGGTGTTTCTTTGTTTGTTGTGAAGCTTTAACACAGAGCGGTCAAGCGAACATGATTCTCCACGTCAACCAGCAAGTTTTTGGATGGGAAAATTGTGATATTAAGTCGGCTCTTACCGGAGATTTGAGTGGATTACATGACCTCATCCTGCAGCTCAAAAAGGCAGCTGTGATCTTGGCTCCTGGGCTTCTCTCAATGACACTAGCATTCACCGCAGCCATCTGACTTTCAGGTATGACTTTACAATCTCACTAAAATACTATTACACAATAAGCAGATATGGGATTTTCAAGAATTATCCTAGTAAATGTGTCTTATTACATCTGAAACTCTCCCACTGCCGCCACCCTTTTTTTTTTTTAAGTGCTCCACTCTAACTTTCCTCATCCACGAAGCTTTCATTTTCGCTCAAATTAATAGGGAAATCGTCGCTTTCTCGGTCCGAATTGCTCTTACTGCTGGTGGCTCACATTACAAACACTGTGAGAATGTTAGGAGCCCTCACACCAGTGACGTCACGCGCACATCGTCTGCTACTTCCAGTAAAGGCAGGGCTTTTTTATTAGCGACCAAACGTTGCGAACTTTATCGTCGATGTTCTCTACTAAATCCTTTCGGCAAAAACATGGCAATATCGCGAAATGATTAAGTATGACACATAGAATGGACCTGCTATCCCCGTTTGAATAAGAAAATCGCATTTCAGTAGGCCTTTAAATAATAGTGACGTGATTAACACATGTGCGTGAGTCCTAAACAAATCAGGTGCGCGAGTCCAAATGAATCCGTCATGGTGACAAAACAAACTAGAGTGCACAATGAGTCCAAAACCAAACAGACCGTGACCACAAAACATGACAAATACACTGCAAAAAGTCAGTGATCAAAAACAAGAATTAAAAATACAAAAATTTGATTTATTTTATTTGAACTAAGCAAATTTATCTTCCAATAGAACAAGAAAAATTGGCTTGTCAAGACTTTCCAAATCAAGTAAAATTAGCTAACCTCAATGAACCCAAAAATACCTTCAAATAAGTATATTCTCACTAATAACTGTTCTACTATATGACTACATTTTTTCTATTGTTTCATTGAAAATAAAACAGCAAAGTCCATTTGGCTGTCATCTGTTTTAATATGAGACACAATTAAATGGGTTGTACTTGTATAGCGCTTTTCTACCTTCAAGGTACTCAAAGCGCTTTGACACTACTTCCACATTTACCCATTCACACACACATTCACACACTGATGGAGGGAGCTGCCATGGAAGGCGCCAACCAGCACCCATCAGGAGCAAGGGTGAAGTGTCTTGCTCAGGACACAACGGACGTGACGAGGTTGGTACTAGGTGGGATTTGAACCAGTGACCCTCGGGTTGCGCACGGCCACTCTCCCACTGCGCCACGCCGTGTCAAAGTCTTTTTTTTTCATGCTTGAAATAAGAAATTATTACTTTAAAAAAGCAGTTTTATACTTGTGAATATTGATGACACAGCTTTGCAACAGTTTCAAGCAGGTTTTACTCAATATACAGTAGGTCATCAAATCTCAGCAACAAGCTGTAATATCTTACTGAGATCATTTAGGACCAAAACCCTTAAAACAAGTAAAACACTAACATAAAATCTGCTTAGTGAGAATAATTATCTTATCAGACAGAAAATAAGCAAATATCACCCTTATTTGAGGTATTTCATCTTATTTAGAATTTAGTTTTTGCAGTGTACATCCATCCATCCATCCATTTTCTACCGCTTATTCCCTTTCGGGTCGCGGGGGGCGCTGGCGCCTATCTCAGCTACAATCGGGCGGAAGGCGGGGTACACCCTGGACAAGTCGCCACCTCATCGCAGGGCCAACACAGATAGACAGACAACATTCACACACTAGGGCCAATTTAGTGTTGCCAATCAACCTATCCCCAGGTGCATGTCTTTGGAAGTGGGAGGGGCCTATCCCCAGGTGCATGTCTTTGGAGGTGGGAGGGGCCTATCCCCAGGTGCATGTCTTTGGAGGTGGGAGGGGCCTATTCCCAGGTGCATGTCTTTGGAAGTGGGAGGAAGCCGGAGTACCCGGAGGGAACCCACGCATTCACGGGGAGAACATGCAAACTCCACACAGAAAGATCCCGAGCCTGGATTTGAACCCAGGACTGCAGGACCTTGGTATTGTGAGGCAGACGCACTAACCCCTCTGCCACCGTGAAGCCCTGCAGTGTACATAGTATCAAGAAATCAAGTATGACATTTCCTCTACCACCACTAGAGGGAGCACCATGCAACGTGGTCCATGAATCCTTACCTCCTCACTGGGGGCGTGGCAGTCTGGCAAAGGGATGCGCTTGTAGATGAGACCCTGCGTGGAGTTTTTGTGCTGTGTGAAGATCTCCTGCACCGTCAAGATGCTTTTGAACATCTTCATCTGCTTCTCCTGCTCCAGCGTCACCTCCAACCACTTCTGGGACCGCAGGACCTCGTCCTTAAGGGAGCACTCAAGTTTCTGAAAGACGGTGAGAGTGAGACGGTTGGAAGACGACGGCGAGAATTGTCTTCCTTTCACCTCGATGACATGCGGGTCTGAAGACGGGATGGGAATGTGCTGATCCAAGCGCGACGGTTCCCTTTGCGTGAAGATCTGGCCGTTGCCTTCGAGGACCAGCTCCTCCTGGAGGTTGACCCACAACACGTGGCTATGCTTCCTCTTTGCATCCGTCAGGTGGGCCAAAACAGCTCCTGTAGCCTGTCGGCGGCAAGGAATAAACATGATGCCTCTCCCCTTAGGACCTGTTAGTTGGGATTTACAGAGATCTTCGAAGGGAGAAAGTGCACGGAACCTCTGACGTCGGCTGCGCCATTCCGTAAACGGGCATCTTGGGCACCCGCCTGAAGTTGACCGCCTTCATCTCCTTCACCGTGCTGAGGACATCGGGGGCCAAGTATTCGTTGGCCACCTGCACAGATCGAATGCATGCATGCTTCGGTTCAACATTCAGTCTTCTTAATAATATCAGTTGCAGATTTACTCTCAGAATCCAAATTCCAGGTGAATGTTCGTTTCAACAGTCCCCTCTTTTAATGTTTGCAAGCACAACTCCTATTGCTACACGCGTACAAAATCAGCAAAATAGTACAAACCCCGTTTCCATATGAGTTGGGAAATTGTGTTGGATGTAAATAAACTGAATACGATTTGCAAATCCTTTTTGACCCATATTCAGTTGAATATCAATCAATCAATGTTTACTTATATAGGCCTAAATCACTAGTGTCTCAAAGGGCTGCACAAACCACCACGACATCCTCGGTAGGCCCACATAAGGGCAAGGAAAACTCACACCCAGTGGGACATCGGTGACAATGATGACTATGAGAACCTTGGAGAGGAGGAAAGCAATGGATGTCGAGCGGGTCTAACATGATACTGTGAAAGTTCAATCCACAATGGATCCAACACAGTCGCGAGAGTCCAGTCCAAAGCGGATCCAACACAGCAGCGAGAGTCCCGTTCACAGCGGAGCCAGCAGGAAACCATCCCAAGCGGAGGGCGGATCAGCAGCGCAGAGATGTCCCCAGCTGATACACAGGCGAGCAGTACATGGCCACCGGATCGGATCGGACCGGACCCCCTCCACAAGGGAGAGTGGGACATAGAAGGAAAAAGAAAAGAAACGGCAGATCAACTGGTCTAAAAAGGGAGTCTATGCTACAAAGACAACATATTTGATGTTCCAACTGATAAACATTTTTTTTCTGTGCAAATAATCATTAACTTTACGATTTGATGCCAGCAACACGTGACAAAGAAGTTGGGAAAGGTGGCAATAAATACTGATAAAGTTGAGGAATGCTCATCAAACACTTATTTGGAACATCCTACAGGTGTGCAGGCTAATTGGGAACAGGTGGGTTCTGTCACGCCAAATTTCTTCCCCCGACAAAAACTTTCCCCCCGGAAGACATTTGGCGTTAATGCTTGAAGGACCCCAATGAGGGTGGAAGGACCTTAAACAGCCCACACAGCTGCCTGTTTTAAAAGCATTATAATTGGCTTGATTGTCATTGTTGAAAAATAACGGTGAGGAAAAAATATTAGCATTCCAGCATGCTAACCTTTCAATCTATTTTTGCTTCGCTAATTTTGCAGCTGTAACCCTTAAGAGTCATATAACTTGGTATTGTTCCGCTCTCATTGGGGTCCTTCAGGCATTGGAAGGGCTTCCGGGGGGAAGTTTTTTGTAGGGGGAAGAAATTTGGCGTGACAGTTCCATGATTGAGCATAAAAACAGCTTCCCAAAAAATGCTCAGTCTTTCACAAGAAAGGATGGGGCGAGGTACACCCCTTTGTCCACAACTGCGTGAGCAAATAGTCAAACAGTTTAAGAACAACCTTTCTCAAAGTGCAATTGCAAGAAATTTAGGGATTTCAACATCTACGCTCCATAATATCATCAAAAGGTTCAGAGAATCTGGAGAAATCACTCCACGTAAGCGGCATGGCGGGAAACTAACATTGAATGACCGTGACCTTCGATCCCTCAGACGGCACTGTATCAAAAACCGACATCAATCTCTAAAGGATATCACCACATGGGCTCAGGAACACTTCAGAAAACCACTGTCACTAAATACAGTTTGTCGCTACATCTGTAAGTGCAAGTTAAAGCTCTACTATGAAAAACGAAAGCCATTTATCAACAACATCCAGAAACTCCTCAGCTTCTCTGGGCCCGAGATAATCGAAGATGGACTGATGCAAAGTGGAAACGTGTTCTGTGGTCTGACGAGTCCGCATTTCAAATTGTTTTTGGAAATATTCGACATCGTGTCATCCGGACCAAAGGAGAAGCGAACCATCCAGACTGTTATCGACGCAAAGTTGAAAAGCCAGCATGTGTGATGGTATGGGGGTGCATTAGTGCCCAAGGCATGGGTAACTTACACATCTGTGAAGGCACCATTAATGCTGAAAGGTACATACAGGTTTTGGAACAACATATGCTGCCATCTAAGCGCCGTCTTTTTCATGGACGCCCCTGCTTATTTCAGCAAGACAATGCCAAGGACATCGAAAATGTGTGGCGCATTATGAAGCGTAAAATAGGACAGCGGAGACCCCGGACTGTTGAACGACTGAAGCTCTACATAAAACAAGAATGGGAAAGAATTCAACTTTCGAAGCTTCAACAATTAAGTTTCCTCAGTTCCCAAATGTTTATTGAGTGTTGTTAAAAGAAAAGGTGATGTAACACAGTGGTGAACATGCCCTTCCCCAACTACTTTGGCACGTGTTGCAGCCATAATTATTATTTGCAGAAAAAAATAACAAAGTGCATGAGTTTGAACATCAAACATCTTGTCTTTGTAGTGCATTCAACTGAATATGGCTTGAAAAGGTTATGCAAATCATTGTATTCGGTTTTTACTTACCTCTAACACAATTTCGCAATAATCAAGTTGTATTTGTACAAGAAAAATATAGTAATTTTACAAGAATAAAAGTTATACTTGGATAAAGTGGTATTACAAGCCCAAAAAATCGTAATGTTCTTTGGATAAATGTGGAATATTATGTGTTAATTTATGGGAATACAGTTATTGCTCTATCGAGATAAATAAGTGAAACAAAAAATGATGTCCCAATTAGGGTTGCCTTGATAGGTACGGGAACCAAAATGTGTGTCCATACTTTCAAAATAAAGGGGACCACAAAAAAAATTATACAAATATTGGCAAAAAAGATCACAATTACCAATACATAACACAGAAATCCCCTGTTTATTAATTCCAAAATATTGAAATTAACTGATCTGGTACAGGGCTTCACGGTGGAAGAGGGGTTAGTGCATCTGGCTCTGGGTTCAAATCCAGGCTCGGGATCTTTCTGTGTGGAGTTTGCATGTTCTCCCCGTGAGTGCGTGGGTTCCCTCCGGGTACTCCGGCTTCCTCCCACTTCCAAAGACATGCACCTGGGGATAGGTTGATTGGCAACACTAAATTGGCCCTAGTGTGTGAATGTTGTCTGTCTATCTGTGTTGGCCCTGTGATGAGGTGGCGACTTGTCCAGGGTGTACCCCGCCTTCCGCCCGATTGTAGCTGAGATAGGCGCCAGCGCCCCCCGCGACCCCAAAAAGGGAATAAGCGGTAGAAAATGGATGGATGGATGGATGGATAACATTTTTTAAATAGGTTAAAATCCACTTTGAAATAAGATTTAAATTTGATTTCTACAGATTTTCTAGATTTGCCAGAACATTTTTTTTTTAATTTTAATCATAATAAGTTTGAAGAAATATTTCACAAATAAAATGAAGAATTAAATTAAAATTTATTTATTATTCTTTACAATGAATAAAAAAATTACTTGAACATTGATTTAAATTTTCAGGAAAGAAGAGGAAAGAATTTAAAATGTAAAAAGGTATATGTGTTTAAAAATCCTAAAATCATTTTTAAGGTTGTATTTTTTTTCTAAAATTGTCTTTCTGAAAGTTATAAGAAGAAAAGTAAAAAAATAAATGAATTTATTTAAACAAGTGAAGACCAAGTCTTTAAAATATTTTCTTGGATTTTCAGATTCTATTTGAGTTTTGTCTCTCTTAGAATTAAAAATGTCGAGCAAAGCGAGACCAGCTTGCTAGTAAATAAATACCATCCATCCATCCATCTTCTTCCGCTTATCCGAGGTCGGGTCGCGGGGGCAGCAGCCTAAGCAGGGAAACCCAGACTTCCCTCTCCCCAGCCACTTCGTCTAGCTCTTCCCGGGGGATCCCGAGGCGTTCCCAGGCCAGCCGGGAGACATAGTCTTCCCAACGTGTCCTGGGTCTTCCCCGTGGCCTCCTACCGGTAAATAAATACAATTTAAAAAATAGAGGCAGCTCACTGGTAAGTGCTGCTATTTGAGCTATTTTTAGAACAGGCCAGCGGGCCACTCATCTGGTCCTTACAGGCTATTGGTGACCCCTGCCATAAATGATGTAGAAATTATCATCTCATTGAAATAGCGTCAACAAATCATTAAAAAAAGTCAATACTCCGACGGAATCTCGAATGTGAGCAGCAAAACTTGTGACTGTGCTCAAAAATTACGATTTTTGAGGCTCAATGTGTTTGGCAGAGACAGAGTCATGAAAGGACTTCATACTTCCCTAACCAGGATCCAATGTACAAAAAATAAAATGACAATTCAAAGACATGCACCTGGGGATAGGTTGATTGGCAACACTAAATTGGCCCTAGTGTGTGAATGTGAGTGTGAATGTTGTCTATCTATCTGTGTTGGCCCTGCGATGAAGTGGTGACTTGTCCAGGGTGTACCCCGCCTTCCGCCTGATTGTAGCTGAGATAGGCGCCAGCGCCCCCCGCGACCCCAAAAGGGAATAAGCGGTAGAAAATGGATGGATGGATGATCTGGTACATTTTTAACCTGCATAAATCATGTAAAAAGCTAATAAAAACGGACAACAGCATTTCCCAACACAAAGAAGCGAAATACAATCTCAGGAATAAATTAAACCTTGTCAAGGCGAGATTGTTTTCCCGTGGTGCAAACGTAATGACACAATGACATGAATACTTGCCAAGACACGGGCTCCTCTGGTGACCAGCTGGGGAGGCGCAGAGAGCTCAGAAAGGTCCATACGGGCCAGGAGGCGGTACAGCCAAGTGTGGCAGCACATCCACTGGCTGAAGTTGGACACGAAGGCGAGGGGATACTGCGAGGAGTGCCAAGGACTTGAGCAGCTGATAGAAAAGACTTTATCGGTGATGATTTGTCCTCTGTCGCCACCCACCTGCTCGTGGAGGTACGCGTTAAACACGATCAAGTAGAAGTAGCGCTCCAAGCTCTGTCTGGTTCTGTTGAGGAAGTAGTCTTTGGTGCTGTTTCCCTGCAAGTCAACAGAAAAGAAAAAAACTTTTATGAGACCGATACAGCTCTAATTTAATATTATTTATCGCAAGTTGAATCCAGTCTCAGCGACCCCACAATAGTGTATTAGAAGTGTATCAATGTTGCAATTGAGACAGTTTAAAGGCCCGGGGCGGTATAGCTCGGTTGGTAGAGTGGCCGTGCCAGCAACTTGGGGGTTGCAGGTTCGATTCCCACTTCCGCCATCCTAGTCACTGCCGTTGTGTCCTTGGGCAAGACACTTTACCCACCTGCTCCCAGTGCCACCCACACTGCTTTAAATGTAACTTAGATATTGGGTTTCACTATGTTAAGCGCTTTGAGTCACTAGAGAAAAGCGCTATATAAATATAATTCACTTCACTTCACGGAGCCCTGCTGGGAACACAGAAATGTGTGTGTTTGTAGCTTTAATCCTAATTATTTGTGTTTCCGACAGAGGAAATATTGTGCATTTATTCACTTTTTACATATACACTGCAACTCTGCACTTGTCCAATGCAATAGATCAGGGGTGCCCACACTTTTTCTGCAGGCGAGCTACTTTTCAATTGACCAACTCGAGGGGATCTACCTCATTTATATATATCATTTATATTTATTTATTTATGAAAGAGACATTTTTGTAAACAAGTTAAATGTGTTTAATGATAATACAAGCATGTGTAACACATATAGATGTCTTTCTTTCACGGAGACAAAAATATAAGTTGGTGTATTACCTGATTCTGATGACTTGCATTGATTGGAATCAGACAGTAATGATGATAACGCCCACATTTTCAAATAGAGGAGAAAAAAAGTTGTCCTTCCTGTACAATACCACATGAAAGTGGTTGGTTTTTGGCATCTAATTCATCCAGCTTCCATACACTTTACAAGAAAAACATTGGCGGCAAATTCCGTAGCTTGCTTGATTGACATTCATGGCACCCGAGGGTCTTGTGAGATGACGCTGGCTGCTGCCAGTTCATTATTATGAAAAAATGACAGAGAGGAAGGCGAGAAACACTTTTTGTTTCAACAGACTTTCGCGCCGTCCCTTCCGTCAAAACTCCAAAGGCCGACTGCACATTTCCTATCTTCACAATAAAAGCCCTGCTTCATGCTGCCTGCGCTAACAAAATAAGAGTCTCATCACTTGTGCACGCCAGCTTTCTGAGGGATCACTTGTGCACGCCAGTTTTCCGAAACTCTGTATTTAGTTAGCGCAGGCAGCATGAAGCAGGGCTTTTATTGTGAAGATAGGAAATGTGCAGTCGGCCTTTAGAGTTTTGACGGAAGGTATGGCGCGAGAGTCTGTTGAAATAAAAAGTGTTTCTCGCCTTCCTCTCGGTCATATTTTCATAATAATGATCTTGCAGCAGCCAGCGTCATCTCACAAGACCCTCCGGTACCGTGAATGTCATTTAAGTGACGTCTTGGTGAAGATTGATGATCACTCATTTTTAGGTCTATTTTTTTTAAAAGCCTGGCTGGAGATGGACTGACACACCCCCCGCGGTCGACTGGTAGCTCGCCATCGACGTAATGGGCACCCCTGCACTACACCATGCCGCCCCCAATCATTGGTACTTTAACTTTATTACTGCAAACACTTGATTTCCTCCCAAAAGCACCAACCTGAATTTGGTAATCATCTCCAATCCCCTCCAGCTTGCTTTTGTTCTCATATATTGCTTCTTTAATGTTGTGCATTTCTGAGCACAGCGCTATAGCCCGGTCCACCTGGTCCACAGTAGGGGAGAAAAACACACTGAGTCTTTTGCACAGCTGGACAAGTGTAACAAATTATAAAGACTTTCATGGACTCACCTCCTCCATGACTTGCTGTCCGTTAGGCAGCCTGGCGATAAGAGACTGGATGAGGCGGAAAACTGGTTTGGGATCCTGAGATGCAGAGTCTTCAAGTCTGCAAAAAAAAAAAAAAAAAAGATTGTGTCACCTGTTTCCTATGATGTTTTGATTATGATAACCCAGCGTGCGCTCTCACTGAGGTGGCGGGCAGCGGTCACCCTTGAGTCGGTTCATGACCAGCGTGCCCAGGATCATGGCCAGGTTGGTGCGGCCGACGCCCACCTGGCAACTGAAGAGCAGAGCTGGCAGCTGCCGCGTGGCATCCTGTCCCAGAGACAAGCTGGGGCTCTCCTGCGATTTTAAAATTTGAATTTGAGATCGAAAACAAAAAAACGCCTCAGTGTTAAAGATGCACGGATAGGCAATTATATCATCCGCAATCACATCACCAAAGTCGTCAACCACCCGCCGTCCACCCGAACCGACATTTTATCAGGACCGTACACGCCCGCCAACCGCCCGCTGAAATACATCAGAGGTCGGCCGCCTTTACCAATCACAGAGCTATTTAAACCTGTTTCACAGAGTAATGAAGACAATTGGAGCCGCTAACGTTCTCGCGACTATCCAATAGCGTCATCCTGATAACAAGAATATGGGCGTGCTGTGAAGCCATTGCCTTAGACACCTTCAAAAACATGTACTAACCGACTATTAGTCCGGCAACATGTTGTGTGCAGCTTCCGCAATCACACATACAAGATTGAAAGGCATACTGGGTGACACAGAGTACACTGATGGTTGTGATACAAACAACTTTAACACTTACTAATATGCGCCACGCTGTGAAGCCACACCCAACAACAGTAACACAACATAAACGCAACACAACAAATACCCATAATCCTTTGTATCCGTGACACTGCTGATAATATTTTACACCCCCGCGCCCCCAACTCCGCCGACCTTATGAGGGTACCCATAATACAAAGGATTCTGGGTATTTGTTGTGCTGCGTTTATGTTGTGTTACTGTGAGGATGTTCTCCCGAAGTGTGTTTGTCGTTCTTAATTGGTGTGGCTTCACAGCGTGGCGCATATTACTAAGTGTTCAAAGTGTTTATATCACAACCATTAGTGTACTCTGTGTCACCCAGTATGCCTTGCAGTCGTGTGCGTGTTGCCGCGGAAGCCACACACAACATGTTGCTGGACTGACAAGTAGATCGTACATGTTGTAGTAGGCGAAAAAGCCAATGGCTTCACAGCACGCCCTAATACTTATTATCTGGGTGACTACCGGTAGTCATTCCGGAGAATAATAGCGTCTCTTATTGTCTTCTTCGCTTTATGACACGGGTCTTAAATGGCACTTTGATTGGCAAAGGATACCGATCACAGAACCATGCATATCAAATATTCCTGGATGGTTCAACCGCCACCCGCCCGAATCTAATTAAAATCTATTTTTTCGTCGCGTCAACCACCCGACCTGCGGTTTATCCGCGGACTCCGCGGATGAGACCGCAAACCGCGCATCTCTACTCACAATATTGTCTGAATGCTAAAAACGTTATGACAGACCGCCCCAGAAAACGGAACGGAATTATAACATTTTTTTTACTGAATGAGACATCCAGAATGTACATGAAAATAAAGAATGTGTAACTATGAAAGGTCAAACATATGAATGTCACACCCCCTCTCCATCGACCTTTTTTACAAATCAAGCAAAACGCAACAAAAATGCAACAAACACAGTGAAATATGAACGCGAGGAGTAAAAACAAAAAAAACACCTACAATCTGATATATCACTAAGTTTAAGAACTTTGTTGCAAAAATATCCTTCCGCGTCTGTCTCTGACACCCGCATTTCAGGCTGGCCGCTCTGGTAACTCTGTGGAAACGCTCCCCACCCACACGCCTCGTCTGAGCTGCTGTGACTTGAATTGCCATAGTAACTAATTAGATTACCATAGTAAATAATTAGATTACCATAGTAACTACTAGGGGTGTAACGGTACACAAAAATTTCGGTTCGGTACGTACCTCGGTTTAGAGGTCACAGTTCGGTTAATTTTCGGTACGGTAAGAAAACAACAAAATATACATTTTTGTGTTATTTATTTACCAAATTTGTAAACAATGGCATAACATACATACTACTTACGTATAAAATACTACACGGTCTAGCTCCATCTTATCTTGCCGATTGTATTGTACCGTATGTCCCGGCAAGAAATCTGCGTTCAAAGGATTCCGGCTTATTAGTGATTCCCAAAGCCCAAAAAAAGTCTGCGGGCTATAGAGCATTTTCCGTTCGGGCTCCAGTACTCTGGATCTGCGCTGCTGGTCCGCCTACGCTTGGGATGGTTTCCTGCTGGCTCCGCTGTGAACGGGACTCTCGCTGCTGTGTCTTGGAACCTCTTTGGACTGGAATCTCGCCACTGTGTTGTATCCATTGTGGATTGAACTTTCACAGTATCCTGTTAGACCCGCTCGACATCCATTGCTTTCCTCCTCTCCAAGGTTCTCATAGTCATCATTGTCACCAATGTCCCACTGGGTGTGAGTTTTCCTTTCCTTGCCCTTATGTGGGCCTACCGAGGATGTCGTGGTGGTTTGTGCAGCCCTTTGAGACACTCGTGATTTAGGGCTATATAAGTAAACATTGATTGATTGATTGATATATACACACAGGGTCCATTGCCAGGGTTAATGTGGTCAACATGTATAAAATAAAAACTAAATAAGATAAGGCTCAGAAAGTTTCTTAACAATACTTTCTACATATAAAGTGCTTTTTTTAATGATTGATTGATTAAGACATTTATTAGCCTGGCTAACTTGGCAGTAAGAGAATATATGGGCTCATTGTTCTTTCACCATAGAAGTGGGTCAAAATCTATTTTTAATGCAATATGGACTTAGATCTGCTGCTATAAAAACATTTGTTATTGCTTTAGCCCTGCCTGACTCGCTTGAATGTGACGCTTCAAATGGGTTAGCATGTTTTATGAGAGTAGCGTATGTGTGTGTATGGCCCTTTAATATGTAACAGCATGTGAGGTCAGTGAGTGTGTGGGCGAGCGAGGTGAGGGAGCTTGGCGTGAGAGCGGGAGTGGCTAGTGTTTTGTTGGATTAGCTGTGTGCAAGACCTCAATAAAGCCGCGAATTGCAACTAATTGCCGGACTCTTCATTTACCCTGGAGTCCGGAGCTGTGGAGACCCACTACCGGGTGGAGTGAAGGGTGTTGCCCCCGAGAATAAATCAGCCATGGAGGAGTGTCTACCCTGCGCTGCTCGACTACGGTCTGGGAGCCGGAAGAAGGAAAGGTGCAACACATGGTTGACGTGTTGTTAGAAGCAGCTGCTGAACAATCTCGGCAAACCTCCGTCCTCCATTGTTGTATCGCGCAGCTAAAGTGTTCCCAAACGGGAGATCTTAATGAGGCAGGAGGGTCTTCCAGCTCTGGCTTTTACATGTTGTCCTAGCCCCGTCGCTGCTAGTTCAATACACCTCCGAACCGAACCAAAACGGTTCAATACAAATACACGTACCGTTACACCTCTAGTAACTAGTATATCATGCTAAAGCGCAGATTCCAACCTTTGAAATGCTTTGTATAGTTTTTTTAGCCCTGCCTGACTCGCTTGAATGCGGTGGTGACGCTTCAAATGGGTTAGCATGTTTTATGAGAGTAGCGTATGTGTGTGTATGGCCCTTTAATATGTAACAGCATGTGAGGTCAGTGAGTGTGTGGGCGAGCGAGGTGAGGGAGCTTGGCGTGAGTGCGGGAGTGGCTAGTGTTTTGTTGGATTAGCTGTGTGCAAGACCTCAATAAAGCCGTGAATTGCAACTAATCGCCGGACTCTTCATTTACCCTGGAGTCCGGAGCTGTGGAGACCCACTACCGGGTAGAGTGAAGGGTGTTGCCCCCGAGAATAAATCAGCCCTGGAGGAGTGTCTACCCTGCGCTCCTCGACTACGGTCTGGGAGCCGGAAGAAGGAAAGGTGCAACACATGGTTGACGTGTTGTTAGAAGCAGCTGCTGAACAATCTCGGCAAACCTCCGTCCTCCATTGTTGTATCGCGCAGCTAAAGTGTTCAATCAATCAATCAATCAATGTTTACTTATATAGCCCTAAATCACTAGTGTCTCAAAAGGCTGCACAAACCACCACGACATCCTCGGTAGGCCCACATAAGGGCAAGGAAAACTCACACCCAGTGGGACGTCGGTGACAATGATGACTATGAGAACCTTGGAGAGGAGGAAAGCAATGGATGTCGAGCGGGTCCAACATGATACTGTGAAAGTTCAATCCACAATGAATCCAACACAGTCGCGAGATTCCAGTCCAAAGCGGATCCAACACAGCAGCGAGAGTCCCGTTCACAGCAGAGCCAGCAGGAAACCATCACAAGCGGAGGCGGATCAGCAGCGCAGAGATGTCCCCAGCCGATACACAGGCGAGCAGTACATGGCCACCGGATCGGACCGGACCCCCTCCACAAGGGAAAGTGGGACATAGAAGAAAAAGAAAAGAAACGGCAGATCAACTGGTCTAAAAAGGGAGTCTATTTAAAGGCTAGAGTATACAAATTAGTTTCAAGGTGAGACTTAAATGCTTCTACTGAGGTGGCATCTCGAACTGTTCCCAAACGGGAGATCTTAACGAGGCAGGAGGGTCTTCCAGCTCTGGCTTTTACATGTTGTCCTAGCCCCGTCGCTGCTAGCATGTGTACTCGTTCAATACACCTCCGAACCGAACCAAAACGTTTCAATCCAAATACACGTACCGTTACACCTCTAGTAACTAGTATATCATGCTAAAGCACAGATTCCAACCTTTGAAATGCTTTGTATAGTTCAAGACTGTCATACGGCAGTCATTTGAAAACATCACTGCACACCATAATGGCCGCCACAGTTTCCATCTTAAAGATCGATAAAAATTATTAGGGAATGTCTGGCGGTCCAGACTGAAAAGCTTAACGGGCCGCATGTGGCCCACCGTGCCTTCATTTGTCTAGGTCTGCACTATAAGCATCATCCATGGTCATAGACCTGAAGTACACACATTGTCCAAAATATAGCGGCAAATTTGTTGCAGTAAGTTTGTCAGATATTTATAAGACCCCGTGGACTGGATTCCTAGTCAAACTGTATGCGTCTCGTGGGTCAAACTGAAGACGCAGGCGGGAATATTCCAAGTATTAATTACAACACCACCGAATAAGGACTGGGGGACTCACCCTGAGTATGTTCACAAAAGCATCAATGTCTTCTTCCAGTGGGGCGCCCTCTACTGGTAGTGGTAATCTATAATATCTGAAGTAAAAAAGCATGACAAACGGGGTCTATAATGTAATCTGCAAGCATATTCACAGACGAAGAGGAACGACGTGAACCACCTGTAGGCCGGCATGGTAAACACGGGCCTCTTGTAGACCTCCTCGGTCACGTGGATGTCTTCCTCGCACGAGATGACCGTCTTCTGCGGCTCGTCCTTCAGGTACTCGATGTCGTTGTAGACGTAGAAGACGTTGTCGTTGAGTTTGGAAAAGTCATAGAGCTGCGGATAAAAAAAACAAATCTCATCCACTCAATAATAGGATATGTAGAAAACAATTTGAAATGAATAGCAAAGGGTTCAATCAATCAATCAATCAATGTTTATTTATATAGCCCCAAATCACAAATGTCTCAAAGGACTGCACAAATCATTACGACTACAACATCCTCGGAAGAACCCACAAAAGGGCAAGGAAAACTCACACCCAGTGGGCAGGGAGAATTCACATCCAGTGGGACGCCAGTGACAATGCTGACTATGAGAAACCTTGGAGAGGACCTCAGATGTGGGCAACCCCCCCCCTCTAGGGGACCGAAAGCAATGGATGTCGAGCGGGTCTAACATGATACTGTGAAAGTTCAATCCATAGTGGCTCCAAGACAGCAGTGAGAGTCCCGTCCACAGGAAACCATCTCAAGCGGATCAGCAGCGTAGAGATGTCCCCAACCGATACAGGCGAGCGGTCCATCCTGGGTCCCGACGAGCGGTCCATCCTGGGTCTCGACTCTGGACAGTCAGTACTTCATCCATGGTCATCGGACCGGACCCCCTCCACAAGGGAGGGGGGGACATAGGAGAAAGAAAAGAAGCGGCAGATCAACTGGTCTAAAAAGGAGGTCTATTTAAAGGCTAGAGTATACAGATGAGTTTTAAGATGAGACTTAAATGCTTCTACTGAGGTAGCATCTCGAACTGTTACCGGGAGGGCATTCCAGAGTACTGGAGCCCGAACGGAAAACGCTCTATAGCCCGCAGACTTTTTTTGAGCTCTAGGAATCACTAATAAGCCGTAGTCTTTTGAACGCAGATTTCTTGCCGGGACATATGGTACAATACAATCGGCAAGATAGGCTGGAGCTAGACCGTGTAGTATTTTATACGTAAGTAGTAAAACCTTAAAGTCACATCTTAAGTGCACAGGAAGCCAGTGCAGGTGAGCCAGTACAGGTATATATGTATGTATATATGTATATAAAGGTATATACAGTACAGGTATATATGTATGTATATATGTATATAAAGGTATATACAGTACAGGCGTAATATGATCAAACTTTCTTGTTCTTGTCAAAAGTCTAGCAGCCGCATTTTGTACCAACTGTAATCTTTTAATGCTAGACATGGGGAGACCCGAAAATAATACGTTACAGTAGTCGAGGCGAGACGTAACAAACGCATGGATAATGATCTCGGCGTCTTTAGTGGACAAAATGGAGCGAATTTTAGCGATATTACGGAGATGAAAGAAGGCCGTTTTAGTAACGCTTTTAATGTGTGACTCAAAGGAGAGAGTTGGGTCGAAGATAATACCCAGATTTTTTACAGAGTCACCTTGTTTTATTATTTGGTTGTCAAATGTTAAAGTTGTATTATTAAATAGAGGTCGGTGTCTAGCAGGACCGATAATCAGCATTTCCGTTTTTTGGGCATTAAGTTGCAAAAAGTTAGCGGACATCCATTGTTTAATTTCATTAAGACACGCTTCCAACTGACTACAGTCCGGCGTGTTGGTCAGCTTTAGTGTTGTACGGTATACCGGTATTAGTATAGTACCGTGATACTAATGAATCGTATTCGGTACTACACTGCCTTTTAAAGGTACCGGTCCCCCACCCCGCACCCCCGTCGTGACATTGCTGGTTTACAAGCAGAGGAGCATGTTCGGCAACGTAGAAACACGGAGTACTTAAAAGTAGAAAATGTGTGTAGACAGAAAAGGGAGAATGGATCTATTTTAGGCCCCATCCTGCTCGCTCTTTATCTCTTCCCTCTTGGAGATATTTTTAAGAAACATGGAGTGTTTTATCACTTTTATGCAGATGACTGCCAAATTTATATGGCGATTTCAAAAAGCCACGGCCCCCTGACACCACTTCTTAACTGTCTATGCGACGTCAAGGCTTGGTTAGCCCGGAATTTTTTAATAATGAATGAGGGAAAAACGGAAATTTTAGTTTTTGGTCCGGCCCTCACTGACTTGGGACCGTTGCAAAATGATGTGCGTCCCAAAGTCACCAGCCTTGGCGTCACTATAGACAGCCATTTTAAACTAGACAAACAAGTCAATGGCGTTTTAAAATCGTGTTTTTATCACCTTCGTCTTTTAGTAAAGGTTAAACCGTTTTTATCTTTCAACCTTTTTGAACAAGTGGTGCATGCTTTTATTTCAAGTGGCCTGGACTACTGCAATGCACTTTATGCTGGCATTAGCCAAAAAGCTCTCTCCCGGTTGCAGTTAGTCCAGAAGGCGGCAGCACGACTTTTAACAGGGGCCAGGAAACGCCAGCATATAACCCCAATTCTTCACAGTTTGCACTGGCTCCCTGTTCATTTTAGAAGTGATTTTAAAACATTGCTGTTTGTTTTTCAATCAATCAATCAATGTTTAGAATAGAATAGAATAGAATAGACAGTACTTTATTGATCCCTGGGGATCAATAAAGTACTTTTGGTACCGATACTAAAATATAGGTATCGGGTAGGGATGCACCGAAATGAAAATTTGCGGCCGAAGCCGAAACCGAATAAAATTTAAACGCTCGGCCGAATAATGAATGCAGTTTTTCAAAAAAAAATTATATTGCATAAATAGCCTAGAATACATTTTTAGACATGCTTTTCAAATAAAGTACATTTTTATTGAATATTGACATTTTTTTTAATATTCCAGTAGCCTTTGCTTTTCAAAAAAAGCACAGTTTTTCCATATTAGGCCTTCAAACAAAACATGCATTGCAAAAAAAAATAAAGTGCATTAAAGTGGATAAACTCACAACAAATGAATTATTGTCCTTTTGGCAAAAGTCTGCTTAGCCACAGTAGATATGCTAATAATGTAAACAGAAGGTTCAAGTAAATCTCAATTAAGTGTGTGCTTGTAACCTTTGATTGATTGATTGATACTTTTATTAGTAGATTGCACAGTTCAGTACATATTCCGTACAATTGACCACTAAATGGTAACACCCGAATACGTTTTTCAACTTGTTTAAGTCGGGGTCCACGTTAATCAATTCATGGTACAAATATATACTATCAACATAATACAGTCATCACACAAGTTAATCATCATAGTATGTACATTGAATTATTTACATTATTTACAATCCGGGGGGTGGGATGAGGAGCTTTGGTTGATATCAGAACTTCAGTCATCAACAATTGCATCAACAGAGAAATGTGGACATTGAAACAGTGTAGGTCTTATTTAGTAGGATATGTACAGCCAGCAGAGAACATAGTGAGTTCACATAGCATAAGAACAAGTATATACATTAGAAGTACATTTGAGTTGTTTATAATCCGGGGAGATGGGATGTGAATGGAGGAGGGTATTAGTAAAGTGTTGAAGTTGCCTGGAGGTGTTGTTTTAGAGCGCTTTTGAAGGAATATAGAGATGCACTTACTTTTATACCTGTTGGGAGTGCATTCCACATTGATGTGGCATAGAAAGAGAATGAGTTAAGACCTTTGTTGGATCGGAATCTGGGTTTAACCTGGTTTGTGGAGCTCCCCCTGGTGTTGTGGTTATGGCGGTCATTTACGTTAAGGAAGTAGTTTGACATGTACTTCGGTATCAGGGAGGTGTAGCGGATTTTATAGACCAGGCTCAGTGCAAGTTGTTTTACTCTGTCCTCCACCCTGAGCCAGCCCACTTTGGAGAAGTGGGTTGGTTTGAGGTGTGATCTGGGGTGGAGGTCTAAAAGTAACCAGACTAGCTCATTCTGGGATGTTTGGAGTCTGGATTTGAGGGTTTTGGAGGTGCTGGGGTACCAGGAGGTGCAAGCGTAATCGAAGAAGGGTTGAATGAGAGTTCCCGCTAGAATCCTCAAGGTGCTTTTGTTGACCAGAGAGGAGATTCTGTAGAGGAATCTCGTTCTTTGGTTAACCTTTTTGATCACCTTGGTTGCCATTTTATCACAGGAAAGATCAGCCTCTAGAATGGAACCTAGGCAGGTGAGCTCATCCTTCCTGGTGATAACAATGTCACCCACTTTTATAGTGAAGTCACTGACCTTCTACCTCATACACTTATACAGGTACACAACACATCCCAGGCCAGAACAGATTTGTCAATAACAGTACTTCAGCTTCAGAATAAAATGAAGGAAACTAAATATGTATAAAACAATTTTAATTTAATTTATTTTAATATAAATACCTTTAGCCCGGTCTATTTGCTACAATTCAAACATCCTGGTGAATGCGCCGGATATGGCTGCTGCCGTATGGGACCCTCTGAACTCCTGTGAGTGAAGTACAATCTTTTGTAACTTGAAATCCTCGTCTAGCCATTGTTCGGTTAAACTCAGCATGCTGGTGGGGCTGACATCCGTGCTCCATATGTCTGTCGTGAAGCTGAAGTGAACATCATTATCTTTAACCAAGAGCTCGTGGACACGGGCTGCAACACTGTCTTACATCTCCGGTAAGCACACATCAGAGAAATAGCGTCTGCTCGGTATCGTGTAACGGGGCTCAACGAGTCTCCGAAAGCCAATGTCCTCCACAACACAAAACGGTCGATCATCCAAAGCCATAAACTCCATTACCTTCTTTGTAATCCCGTTTGCTTTGGCACTGTCAGTGGCAAACTTTTTCGGCCGCAGCCGTCTCTCTCTCGTACTCGGCATGCTTTTCTGGGTGTTTGGCTTTTAAATGATCAATTAAAGCAGTAGTGCTGAAGGTCTTTGCTGAGGCACCTCCTCCAGACAATTCGGCTGAACTTTCGTTGCAAACTGCAATTATTTTGTCCCTTTCCGACACTTTAAAGGGGAACATTATCACAATTTCAAAAGGGTTGAAAACAATAAAAATCAGTTCCCAGTGGCTTGTTGTATTTTTTGAAGTTTTTTTCAAAATTTTACCGGTCCCGGAATGTCCCTAAATAAAGCTTCTTGAATTAGTACGCTTGCTTTTGTGGTCCTATTTTGTGTTTATCATATCGCGTTTTTGTGCTTGCCACCATCTTTTAGCATTCCATGCATATACTGATCTCTGGACCCTCTGCCAAAAGTTTCTTCTAGCTTATCTAGAACAGTGGTCCCCAACCACCGGGCCGCGGCTCGATTGGTACCGGGCCGCAGAACAATTTTTTGTATTTTTAATTTTTTTTTTTTTTTTTTTTTTTTAATTAAATCAACATAAAAAACACAAGATACACTTACAATTAGTGCAAACCCCCCAAAAAAATCCCTTTTTCATGACAAAAAAATACAATAAAATAAAATAAAAATAAATTATCAAGGGCAGCTACAAAAAGGTTGGGGACCACTGACTCAGGGGACCCTTTCACTTACCACCATCCTTAAATGGATATCGACTACTGTTGCAATCATAATATGGTATTGTGAATAAACCAGAAATTTGTCCTCTGCATTTAACCCATCCCCTTAATCACCCCCTGGGAGGTGAGGGGAGCAGTGAGCAGCGGCGGTGCCGCGCCTGGGAATAATTTTTGGTGATTTAACCCCCAATTCCAACTTTTGATGCTGAGTGCCAAGCAGGGAGGTAATGGGTCCAAAAAACGCAAAATTAAGTCTTTGTTACTTAGAACACGTTTCCCATACTAAAGTCTTACCAAAAACATAAAACTTTGTCTTGAATGTGTAAAAAAAAAAAAAAAGGAGGGTTCGGTGAATGCGCATATGAAACTGGTGGGGTTCGGTACCTCCAACAAGGTCAAGAACCACTGTTTTAAGGGTTTTGGTCCTAAATGATCTCAGTAAGATATTACAGCTTGTTGCTGAGATTTGATGATTTATATTGAGTAAAACATGCTTAAAACTAAAATATAAACTGTTGTAAAGCTGCGTCATCAACACTCACAAGTATAAAACTACTTTTTTTAAAGGGGAACATTATCACAATTTCAAAAGGGTTAAAAACAATAAAAATCAGTTCCCAGTGGCTTGTTTTATTTTTCGAAGTTTTTATCAAAATTTTACACCTCCCGGAATATCCCTAAAAAAAGCTTTAAAGTTCTTGATTTTCGATATTTGCGATGCGACTGTCCATTTCCCTGTGACGTCATACAGTGCTGCCAATACAAACAACATGGCGGCTACCACAGCAAGATATAGCGACATTAGCTCGGATTCAGACTCGGATTTCAGCGGTTTAAGCGATTCAACAATTTACGCATGTATTGAAACAGATGGTCGGAGTATGGAGGCAGATAGCGAAAACGAAATTGAAGAAGAAATTGAAGCTATTGAGCGAATAGCTATTGACGCTATTCGGCCACAGCGTGGGTGTACCTAATGAAGTGGCCCATAGCATGGCTGCCTTATTAGCATCGCCGGTAAAATGTGCGGACCAAACGATCAGGACTTTCGCATCTTGTGACACTGGAGCAACTCAAATCCGTCGATTGGTAAGTGTTTGTTTCGCATTAAATGTGGGTATCTAGTTTCAAATGTACATACAGCTAGCGTAAATAGCATGTTAGCATCGATTAGCGTAGCATGTTAGCATCGATTAGCTAGCAGTCATGCCGTGACCAAATATGTCTGATTAGCACATAAGTCAACAACATCAACAAAACTCACCTTTGTGATTTAGTTGACTTAATGGTTGCAAATGCATCTGCAGGTTATCCATACATCTCTGTGCCATGTCTGTCTTAGCATCGCCAGTCAAATGTGCAGACACTCTGGCAAATTCAATGGGGGTATGGCGGCAGATTTCTTGCCGGTGGTGCAACTTGAATCCCTCCCTGTTAGTGTTGTTACACCCTCCGACAACACACCGACCAGGCATGATGTCTCCAAGGTTCCAAAAAATAGTCGAAAAAACGGAACATAACAGCGCTGAGACCCGGTGTTTGTAATGTGAAAATGAATATGGCGGGTGTGTTACCTCGGTGACGTCAGATCGCTAAAAGGCCGATAAACAGAAAGGCGTTTAATTTGCCAAAATTCACCCATTTAGAGTTCGGAAATCAGTTAAAAAAATAGATGGTCTTTTTTCTGCACCATTAAAGTATATATTGACGCTTGCATAGGTTTGGTGATAATGTTCATCTTTAAAATATCTCCACACTGCTGACATTTTTCCAACGGCGCCGGGTTACAACGTCACCGCACGTTGGTTGATTTCGTCACCGCGTCAAAAAATTGCGTCACGCGCCACGGCTTTGCTTTTAACTCATTCCACCGAAGGGCGAATGTGGCTTTTTTTGCCATATTCGGCCAAATATATCCGGTTACCGATTAATCGGTGCATCCCTAGAATCGGGACAACACTAGAATAGCAGGTGGTGTGTTTGTCACCTCCTTCCTGATGGTGAGCTCCAGGTTTTCCACCTGCTCCTCTTCTTTCAGGCCATGGAGGTTCTCATGGAGGTTTTCCTTCCTCCTGGGGGTGTAAGGGGCGAAGTCTTCGCCGTTGCGCAGGAAGACCACCGGCTCCTCCCGCACGCAGAAGAAAATGACCTCCTTTGGAAACAAAAGACAAACATCAGCGACTTCATAGCTCGACTTTTACAAATGACTCCAAACACGGCTGCCACCTGGTGCCCTTGCCCTTGGAGCTTCTTCAGAACCTGTTTGAAACCATTCATGCTGGGCTGACCCATCCCGTACAGCGGGTAGGACCCATTGACTTGGCGGAAGTTGGGCGCCCCGCAGGTGCTGGTGGTACTCAGGACATCCGCTTTGCTGTACACATCTTGCACCATGAAGTACTCGCCCTAGGAAGACAGGTGAAAGAAGATCATGGTTAAGTTCCTGCTGCCCTCTAGTGGCTTCTTAGCTACCCCGCAGCATTGCGTCAGTCGACACTGTGGCTTTTTCTTCACTACTTTTTAGTGAGTGGAATATGTTACCAACGTAATTGCAGGGTAAGAAGTGTGTTGATTACTGTGCTTTTCTCTTCACTTTTTCCTCCAGTGATGGCACAAAAATGCAGTGGTAAAAAGGGAGTTTTTTGATTAGATTAAATTACCCAATATTTAGGTATTTTAGAGAAAGCAGGGAATTAGGCAAGATAATTTCAAAAGGGTTTCTGGAGATATCAGAAAATCAAATTTAATGTTTTTTGTTTTTTTTGTCCTGTCCAGCTTCTCAGGCAAACCATATAGTTGATGCAGATGCCCATATCTGCTGTACACATTTACTTTACAAGAGAGAAGTGTAGGATACTTCTATTGTTGCCTTATTTGTATTTGACTTTATTAAATGGATTTATATTATTATTTGGTGCAGCCGGGCCGGAGCAGGAGAGGATAGAAAGGGAGACATAGAGGTGGAAATTGGTGGGACGAAAGGGGGATAAGACAGAGACGACAACAACAACAGCAAACACAACAAAAACAACAATAGAACAACATCAGCAAATAGGATATGTACAAATATGGCGGGCGGACGGACGGACGGACGGACGGACAGACAGACAGACAGACAGACAGACAGACAGATAGATAGATAGATAGATAGATAGATAGATAGATAGATAGATAGATAGATAGATAGATCAATGTTTATGGGTAGACAGACAGACAGACAGACAGACAGACAGACAGACAGACAGACAGATAGATAGATAGATAGATAGATAGATAGATAGATAGATAGATAGATAGATAGATAGATAGATAGATAGATAGATAGATAGATAGATCAATGTTTATGGGTAGGTAGACAGACAGACAGACAGACAGACAGATAGATAGATAGATAGATAGATAGACGGATAGATAGATAGATCAATGTTTATGGGTAGGTAGACAGACAGACAGACAGACAGACAGACAGACAGACAGACAGACAGACAGACAGACAGACAGATAGATAGCTAGATAGATCAATGTTTATGGGTAGACAGACAGACAGACAGACAGACAGACAGACAGATAGATAGATAGATAGATAGATAGATAGATAGATAGATAGATAGATAGATAGATAGATAGATAGATAGATAGATAGATAGATAGATAGATAGATAGATAGATAGATCAATGTTTATGGGTAGGTAGACAGACAGACAGACAGACAGACAGACAGACAGACAGACAGACAGACAGACAGACAGATAGATAGATAGATAGATAGATAGATAGATAGATAGATAGATAGATAGATAGATAGATCAATGTTTATGGGTAGGTAGACAGACAGACAGACAGACAGACAGACAGACAGACAGACCGATCGATCGATGGATAGATCGATCAATGTTTATGGGTAGACAGACAGACAGACAGACAGACAGACAGATAGATAGATAGTACTTTATTTCTCCTTAAGGAATCAATAAAGTACTATTTAGTTATCTATCTAATAGAGTCTGCTTCTCTTTCTTCCTCTCTATTTATCTGCTTTCTTTTGTATTAGAAGTTATCATTACATATACCGTATTTTTTGGACTAGAAGTCGCAGTTTTTTTCATAGTTCGGCTTGTGTGTGAAATTATAAACACATCACTGTAAAATATCAAATAATATTATTTATCTCATTCGCGGAAGAGACGAAGAAAATGTCAGCAATCGTCACACACACGTCAACCAATAAGAATTCAGCGGGGGAGGGTCATGGCAGAAGTGCATTGTGGGTCATGGAATGCTAACAACTATATGCTATATGCTACTGCCGTAGCTATTAAAATGTATCATTTCATCGTTGGCGGTAATTTATAAAACCTGATAAGGGCTGAACAAAAATTGACGGAAAAGGAAATCATGTAGTGCAGATTACAAGCTGGATGTAGTGAAATATGCAGCAGAAAAGGACAAGAGGAAGCGGCGCATACCTTTGGAGTTGGCAGAGTTGTTTAGAAGCGACATCGAAGAAGAAGATTTCATGGGATTTATGGATTAGGAGTGACAGATTGTTTGGTAAACGTATAGCATGTTCTATATGTTATAGTTATTTGAATGACTCTTACCATAATATGTTCCTTCTCTGTTGGTTATTTATGTGTCATATAAAGTACACTTATTCAGCCTGACGTTCACTATTCTTATTTTATTTTAAATTGCTTTTCAAATGTCTATTCTTGGTGTTGTGTTTTATCAAATAAATTTCCCCCCAAAAATGCGACTTATACTCCAGTGCGACGTATATTTGTTTTTCCTTCTTTATTATGCATTTTCGGCGGGTGCGACTTATACTCCGGAGCGACTTATACTCCGAAGGATTCGGTATTATGAGACAAATATTGGCTACCTTATTCTTGTAATTATACACACTTCGATACACGAATCTCACTTGAGTTTTTGAGTTTCGGACCAACTTTAGAGTCAAATCTTTCAAAAAAAAAAGTGCTTGAAAATAATATTTAAAAGCCTTCTAGACCTGATGTTGGCGTTTATTCAGCCTGTTGTTCACTATCCTTCATTCTAAATTGCCTTTCAAATGTCTATTCTTGGTGTTAGATTTTCTCAAATAAATTTCCCCCAAAAATGCGACTTATACTCCAGTGCGACTTATATATGTTTTTCCGTCTTTATTATGCATTTTCGGCGGGTGCGACTTATACTCCGGAGCGACTTATACTCCGAAGGATTCGGTATTATGAGACAAATATTGGCTACCTTATTCTTGTAATTATACACACTTCGATACACGAATCTCACTTGAGTTTTTGAGTTTCGGACCAACTTTAGAGTCAAATCTTTCAAAAAAAAAAGTGCTTGAAAATAATATTTAAAAGCCTTCTAGACCTGATGTTGGCGTTTATTCAGCCTGATGTTCACTATTTATTTATTTTAAATTGCCTTTCAAATGTCTATTCTTGGTGTTGTGTTTTATCAAATAAATTTCCCCCCATAAATGCGACTTATATATGTTTTTCCTTCTTTATTATGCATTTTCGGCCGGTGCGACTTATACTCCAAAGCGACTTATACTCCGAAGGATTCGGTATTATGAGACAAATATTGGCTACCTTATTCTCTCAATTATACACACTTCGATACACGAATCTCACTTGAGTTTTTGAGTTTCGGACCAACTTTAGAGTCAAATCTTTCAAAAAAAAAAGTGCTTGAAAATAATATTTAAAAGCCTTCTAGACCTGATGTTGGCGTTTATTCAGCCTGATGTTCACTATTTATTTATTTTAAATTGCCTTTCAAATGTCTATTCTTGGTGTTGTGTTTTATCAAATAAATTTCCCCCAAAAAATGCGACTTATACTCCAGTGCGACTTATATTTGTTTTTCCTTCTTTATTATCCATTTTCGGCGGGTGCGACTTATACTCCGGAGCGACTTATACTCCGAATGATTCGGTATTATGAGACAAATATTGGCTACCTTATTCTTGTAATTATACACACTTCGATACACGAATCTCACTTGAATTTTTGAGTTTCGGACCAACTTTAGAGTCAAATCTTTCAAAAAAAAAAGTGCTTGAAAATAATATTTAAAAGCCTTCTAGACCTGATGTTGGCGTTTATTCAGCCTGTTGTTCACTATCCTTCATTCTAAATTGCCTTTCAAATGTCTATTCTTGGTGTTAGATTTTCTCAAATAAATTTCCCCCAAAAATGCGACTTATACTCCAGTGCGACTTATATATGTTTTTCCTTCTTTATTATGCATTTTCGGCCGGTGCGACTTATACTCCGGAGCGATTTATACTCCGAAGGATTCGGTATTATGAGACAAATATTGGCTACCTTATTCTTGTAATTATACACACTTCGATACACGAATCTCACTTGAGTTTTTGAGTTTCGGACCAACTTTAGAGTCAAATCTTTCAAAAAAAAAAGTGCTTGAAAATAATATTTAAAAGCCTTCTAGACCTGATGTTGGCGTTTATTCAGCCTGATGTTCACTATTTATTTATTTTAAATTGCCTTTCAAATGTCTATTCTTGGTGTTGTGTTTCATCAAATAAATTTCCCCCCAAAAATGCGACTTATACTCCAGTGCGACTTATATTTGTTTTTCCTTCTTTATTATGCATTTTCGGCGGGTGCGACTTATACTCCGGAGCGACTTATACTCCGAAGGATTCGGTATTATGAGACAAATATTGGCTACCTTATTCTCTCAATTATACACACTTCGATACACAAATCTCACTTGAATTTTTGAGTTTCGGACCAACTTTAGAGTCAAATCTTTCAAAAAAAAAAGTGCTTGAAAATAATATTTAAAAGCCTTCTAGACCTGATGTTGGCGTTTATTCAGCCTGATGTTCACTATTTATTTATTTTAAATTGCCTTTCAAATGTCTATTCTTGGTGTTGTGTTTCATCAAATAAATTTCCCCCCAAAAATGCGACTTATACTCCAGTGCGACTTATATTTGTTTTTCCTTCTTTATTATGCATTTTCGGCGGGTGCGACTTATACTCCGGAGCGACTTATACTCCGAAGGATTCGGTATTATGAGACAAATATTGGCTACCTTATTCTCTCAATTATACACACTTCGATACACAAATCTCACTTGAATTTTTGAGTTTCGGACCAACTTTAGAGTCAAATCTTTCAAAAAAAAAAGTGCTTGAAAATAATATTTAAAAGCCTTCTAGACCTGATGTTGGCGTTTATTCAGCCTGATGTTCACTATCCTTCATTCTAAATTGCCTTTCAAATGTCTATTCTTGGTGTTAGATTTTCTCAAATAAATTTCCCCCAAAAATGCGACTTATACTCCAGTGCGACTTATATTTGTTTTTCCTTCTTTATTATGCATTTTCGGCGGGTGCGACTTATACTCCGGAGCGACTTATACTCCGAAGGATTCGGTATTATGAGACAAATATTGGCTACCTTATTCTTGTAATTATACACACTTCGATACACGAATCTCACTTGAGTTTTTGAGTTTCTGACCAACTTTAGAGTCAAACCTTTCAAAAAAAAAAGTGCTTGAAAATAATATTTAAAAGCCTTCTAGACCTGATGTTGGCGTTTATTCAGCCTGATGTTCACTATTTATTTATTTTAAATTGCCTTTCAAATGTCTATTCTTGGTGTTGTGTTTTATCAAATAAATTTCCCCCCAAAAATGCGACTTATATTTGTTTTTCCTTCTTTATTATGCATTTTCGGCGGGTGCGACTTATACTCCGGAGCGACTTATACTCCGAAGGATTCGGTATTATGAGACAAATATTGGCTACCTTATTCTCTCAATTATACACACTTCGATACACGAATCTCACTTAAATTTTTGAGTTTCGGACCAACTTTAGAGTCAAATCTTTCAAAAAAAAAAGTGCTTGAAAATAATATTTAAAAGCCTTCTAGACCTGATGTTGGCGTTTATTCAGCCTGATGTTCACTATTTATTTATTTTAAATTGCCTTTCAAATGTCTATTCTTGGTGTTGTGTTTTATCAAATAAATTTCCCCCAAAAATGCGACTTATACTCCAGTGCGACTTATATATGTTTTTTTTCCCTCTTTATTATGCATTTTCGGCCGGTTTGAAACTTTGATTGAAACTTTTATTAGTAGATTGCACAGTACAGTACATATTCCGTACAATTGACCACTAAATGGTAACACCCGCATAAGTTTTTCAACTTGTTTAAGTCGGGGTCCACGTTAATCAATTACGGTCCGAAAAATCGTTGCATTTGAACAATTGTATTGTTGAAAATAGAGGTAATTATTGTTATTACTCATTATCAATAGTGCTATTTGCATTGGTATGTGTATTGCTCCATTTTTAGTGTAATAATGTACATTGCAAATAAATAGAGGGGAAGAAAGAGAAGATTATATTAACCTTGTAGATTGTTAATAGGTTAAGCATTGTCAGCATGCCATGTGTGTAATTTAATGCTTTTAAATGCCTTTTAATGTCACTTCAAATAAAAGTAATTCCCATGTCTTACTGTACATAATCATTATATATACCGTATTTCCTTGAATTGCCGCAAGGCATATAGTATGCGCCTGCCTTGAAATACAGCCGGATCAAACTCGCTTCGCAAAATAATTAGCGCATGCTTAGTATTACCGCCTGGTCAAACTCGTGACGTCACGAGTGACACTTCCCCTGTCATCATTTTCAAAATGGAGGAGGCAGATTTTAATACCGGTAATTTGAAATCGCATAAAGGGAAGAAGATTCAGAGCTATTCAGTAGGATTTAAGGTCCAAGCTTACATCACACTCAAATTTTTACTGCAGACCTTTGGTAAGTGCCGGAGTGAGAAGAGGTTTTAAAATAATTAGCGCATGCTTACTTTTACCGCATGCCTTTGGTAAGCGCAGGATTGAGAAGAGGTTTTAAATGTTTTCGGCCGAAATTTAGTGTTACATGTTTATTTTTTTAAATATTGTATTTCCTTGAATTGCCGCAGGGCATATAGTATGCGCCTGCATTGAATTACTGCCGCTTCCCAAAATAATTAGCGCATGCTTAGTATTACCGCCGGGTCAAACTCGTGACCTCACGAGTGACACTTCCCCTGTCATCATTTTCAAAATGGAGGAGGCTGATTTCAATACCGGTAATTTGAAATCGCATAAAGGGAAGAAGATTCAGAGCTATTCAGTAGGATTTAAGGTCCAAGCTTACATCACACTCAAATTTGTACTGCATGCCTTTGGTAAGTGAGAAGAGGTTTTAAAATAATTAGCGCATGCTTACTTTTACCGCATGCCTTTGGTAAGCGCAGGAGTGAGAAGAGGTTTTAAATTAATTAACGCCCCGGCAGCAATTCAAGGAAATACGGTAGTCAAAACCACCAAAAACACCACCTAGGGAGGTATTTAGGGCACGTCCAACCGGTAGCAGGCCACGGGGAAGACCCAGGACACGTTGGGAAGACTATGTCTCCCGGCTGGCCTGGGAACGCATCGGGATCCCCCGGGAAGAGCTAGACGAAGTGGCTGGGGAGAGGGAAGTCTGGGTTTCCCTGCTTAGGCTGTTGCCCCCGTGACCCGACCTCGGATAAGCGGAAGAAGATAAATAAATAAATAAATAAATGGGTTGTACTTGTATAGCGCTTTTCTACCTTCAAGGTACTCAAAGCGCTTTGATACTACTTCCACATTTACCCATTCACACACACATTCACACACTGATGGAGGGAGCTGCCATGCAAGGCGCCAACCAGCACCCATCAGGAGCAAGGGTGAAGTGTCTTGCTCAGGACACAACGGACATGACGAGGTTGGTTGGTTCTAGGTGGGATTTGAACCAGTGACCCTCGGGTTGCGCACGGCCACTCTGCCACTGCGCCACGCATGGATGGATGGATGGACGGTAGTCAAACGCTTACAACTGTCTAGTCTTGAATAGTTATTAACTGTTACGCTCTAGTAAATTATAAGTGGCTCACAAGACTGTTCAATCTAAGAGTTTTATTTTTCTGTAGCAGCTGCCAGTTGTGGTGGCGTCAGCAGAAGTTGCTTTGTTGGTCACGCCAAAGAAATGTGGCTCTGTTAACTGCTGCCAGCCCTTAATCGCCGACTTGTGATTAGCTTTTGGTACGTGTGATTTCACCGCGTTACATTTTTTATTGCCCCTGGACATTGGCGTTCAGTGCCTTTTAATGCAATGCAAGGCCTTAATCTTTGCAAAATCAATTTGATGACATTTAATGTTTTTTAATAACCCGCAGAACACTCTGTGTTTAAGCTTGGTGAGCATCTTAAGGTTTACTTGAAAAGTTCTGCTTTTTACTTGGCGCCACCTCAGAATGATACCAGTGATGAAGGATAGGATAATAATAAAATATGATCAATACAGTGTTCCCTCGCCCCTTCACGGTTCGCATTCTGCAGCCTCCGTGCAGTAGCAATGAGCACCATTGAGTACATTGAAATTTGAGTACGCATCAAAGTTTTCATGTTAAAATGTCGTATGTTTATGAAGTTGTTTTAAAAGTATAAGAAGTGTGTGAATGCGGAATGGGGGGCTTATAAAGTTTTGAAAGGGACAAGCAGTAGGAAAAGGGATGATAGGAAAATGCTTATAATTTTCATAGACCTCATACAATAAATTGTTTCTCTACTTGTCAGGAATTCCCATCCAACAGAGGGACCCAGCCCCTGTGATAATTGAGGGAACACTGTACAATAAACATGCAGACATTAATTTTTTACCAAGCAGAGGCTAACATAGATAGCACGGTGGTGCATTGGTTAGCGTATGTGCCTCACAATACGAAGGTCCTGAGTTCAATCCCGGGCACGGGATATTTCTGTTTGGAGTTTGCATGTTCTCCCCGTGCATGCTTGGGTTCCCTCCGGGTACTCTGGCTTCCTCGATTGGTTGATTGGCAACACTAAATTGGCCCTAGTGTGTGAATGTTTCAGGTCAGGACTCTGTGCAGGACAGTCAAGTTCATCCACACCAGACTCTGTCATCCATGTCTTTATGGACCTTGCTTTGTGCACAGTCATGTTGGAAGAGGAAGGGGCCCACTCCAAACTGTTCCCACAAGGTTGGGAGCATGGAATAGTCCAAAATGCTTTTGTATCCTATAGAATTCAAAGTGCCTTTCACTGGCCAAGCTCAATTCCTTTAAAACAACCCCATACCATAATTTATCCTCCACCAAATGTCATACTCAGCACAATGCAGTCCGAAATGTACCGTTCTCCTGGCAACCTCCAAACCCAGACTGGTCCATCAGATTGGCAGATGGAAAAGCGTGATTCATCACTCCAGAGAAGACGTCTCCACTGTATCCCACGCTTAGATGGCTTAGATGCAGCTGCTCGGCCATGGAAACCCATTCCATGAAGCTCTCTGCGTACTGTACGTGGGCTATTTGGAAGGTCACATGAAGTTTGGAGCTCTGCAGAAAGTCTTTGCACTATGCGCTTCAGCATCCGCTGACCCCTCTCTGTCAGTTTTCCTGGCCTACCGCTTGGTGGCTGAGTTGTTGTTGTTCCTAAACTCTTTCATTTTCTTATAATAAAGTTGATATTAGTTAATAAAGTGGATAAATATTTAGGAGTGAGGCAATTTCACGAATGGATTTATTGCACAGGTAGCATCCCATGACATATTCACGCTGGAAATCACTGAAAGCGGCTCATTCTTTCTCAAATATTTGTAGAAAGTCTCCATGCCTAAGTGCTTGATTTTATACACATGTGGCTGGGCCAAGTGATTAGGACACCTGAGTCTGATTATTTGGATGGGTGGCCAAATACTTTTGGCATATACCTGTATATATACATATATATTTATTTTGTGCATGCGTTTTTTGATTTGTTTTTTAACCCCTTTAAATTGATGTAAAGCATTTTGTGTTATAACTTTCCTGTGTATAAAACATGTTATATAGATAGTAGGGGTGTAACGTTGCGTGTATTTGTATTGAACCGTTTCGGTACGGGGGTTTTCGGTTCGGTACGGGGTTGTATCGAACGAGTTTCTGAGCTAAAGTTACTTTGCTTCTTCTGCCTCCGTCTCAGCACCCAGCATTGTCCCACCCACACAACCATCTGATTGGTTACATGTATAGCGGTAACAGCCAATCAGCAGTCCGTATTCAGAGCGTATTCAGAGCATTTACTAGGACACCCATGTCCTAGTAAATGTGTCTAAAAACATCTGAATCTGTCCCAATGCAATCGCCTTTTTTTTTTTTTTTTTTTTACTTTTTTCTTTTAATTTTATTTTTTTCTAGTCCTTTGCTATCAATATCATCATCCACGAATCTTTCATCCTCGCTCAAATTAATGGGGAAATTGTCGTTTTCTCGGTCTGAATAGCTCTTGTTGCTGGAGGCTCCCATTATAAGCAATGTGAGGATGTGAGGAGCCCTCACACTTGTGACATCATCGTCTGCGACTTCCGGTTAAAGGCAAGGCTTTTTTATTAGCGACCAAAAGTTGCGAACTTTATCGTTGATGTTCTCTACTAAATCCATCCATCCATCCATATTCCTCCGCTTATCCGAGGTCGGGTCGCGGGGGCAGCAGCCTAAGCAGGGAAACCCAGACTTCCCTCTCCCCAGCCACTTCGTCCAGCTCTTCCCGGGGGATCCCGAGGCGTTCCCAGGCCAGCCGGGAGACATAGTCTTCCCAACGTGTCCTGGGTCTTCCCCGTGGCCTCCTACCGGTTGGACGTGCCCTAAACACCTCTCTAGGGAGGCGTTCGGGTGGCATCCTGACCAGATGCCCGAACCACATCATCAGGCTCCTCTCGAGGGCGGTATAGCTCGGTTGGTAGAGTGGCCGTGCCAGCAACTTGAGGGTTGCAGGTTCGATTCCCGCTTCCGCCATCCTAGTCACTGCCGTTGTGTCCTTGGGCAAGACACTTTACCCACCTGCTCCCAGTGCCACCCACACTGGTTTAAATGTAACTTAGATATTGGGTTTCACTATCTAAAGCGTTTTGGGTCACTAGAGAAAAGCGCTATATAAATATAATTCACTTCACTTCACTTCGATGTGGAGGAGCAGCGGATTTACTTTGAGTTCCTCCCGGATGGCAGAGCTTCTCACCCTATCTCTAAGGGAGAGACCCAAACTCATTTGGGCCGCTTGTACCCGTGATCTTATCCTTTCGGTCATGACCCAAAGCTCATGACCATAGGTGAGGATGGGAACGTAGATCGACCGGTAAATTGAGAGCTTTGCCTTCCGGCTCAGCTCCTTCTTCACCACAACGGATCGGTACAACGTCCGCATTACTGAAGACGCCGCACCGATCCGCCTGTCGATCTCACGATCCACTCTTCCCTCACTCGTGAACAAGACTCCTAGGTACTTGAACTCCTCCACTTGGGGCAGGGTCTCCTCCCCAACCCGGAGATGGCACTCCACCCTTTTCTCTACTAAATCCTTTCAGCAAAAATATGGCAATATCGCGAAATTATCAAGTATGACACACAGAATGGACCTGCTATCCCCGCTTGAATAAGAAAATCTCATTTCAGTAGGCCTTTAAAGGTGAGAAAATAAGGCAATGTTTTTTAATAGTGAAGTATTTAAGTCTCACCTTAAAACTCATCTGTATACTCTAGCCTTTAAATAGACCTCCTTTTTAGACCAGTTGATCTGCCGCTTCTTTTCTTTCTCCTATGTCCCCCCCTCCCTTGTGGAGGGGGTCCGGTCCGATGACCATGGATGAAGTACTGGCTGTCCAGAGTCGAGACCCAGGATGGACCGCTCGTCGGGACCCAGGATGGACCGCTCGCCTGTGTATCGGTTGGGGACATCTCTACGCTGCTGATCCGCCTCCGCTTGAGATGGTCTCCTGTGGACGGGACTCTCGCTGCTGTCTTGGATCCGCTTGAACTGAACTCTCGCGGCTGTGTTGGAGCCACTATGGATTGAACTTTCACAGTATCATGTTAGACCCGCTCGACATCCATTGCTTTCGGTCCCCTAGAGGGGGGGGTTGCCCACATCTGAGGTCCTCTCCAAGGTTTCTCATAGTCAGCATTGTCACTGGCGTCCCACTGGATGTGAATTCTCCCTGCCCACTGGGTGTGAGTTTTCCTTGCCCTTTTGTGGGTTCTTCCTAGGATGTTGTAGTCGTAATGATTTGTGCAGTCCTTTGAGACATTTCAATCAATGTTTATCAATCAATCAATGTTTACTTATATAGCCCTAAATCACTAGTGTCTCAAAGGGCTGCACAAACCACCACGACATCCTCGGTAGGCCCACATAAGGGCAAGGAAAACTCACACCCGGTGGGACATCGGTGACAATGATGACTATAAGAACCTTGGAGAGGAGGAAAGCAATGGATGTCGAGCGGGTCTAACATGATACTGTGAAAGTTCAATCCATAATGGATCCAACACAGTCGCGAGAGTCCAGTCCAAAGCGGATCCAACACAGCAGCGAGAGTCCCGTTCACAGCGGAGCCAGCAGGAAACCATCCCAAGCGGAGGCGGATCAGCAGCGCAGAGATGTCCCCAGCCGATACACAGGCAAGCAGTACATGGCCACCGGATCGGACCGGACCCCCTCCACAAGGGAGAGTGGGACATAGAAGAAAAAGAAAAGAAACGGCAGATCAACTGGTCTAAAAAGGGAGTCTATTTAAAGGCTAAAGTATACAAATGAGTTTCAAGGTGAGACTTAAATGCTTCTACTGAGGTAGCATCTCGAACTGGGAGGGCATTCGGAAACGGAACGGATAACGCTCTATAGCCCGCAGACTTTTTTTGGGCTTTGGGAATCACTAATAAGCCGGAGTCCTTTGAACGCAGATTTCTTGCCGGGACATATGGTACAATACAATCGGCAAGATAGGATGGAGCTAGACCGTGTAGTATTTTATACGTAAGTAGTAAAACCTTAAAGTCACATCTTAAGTGCACAGGAAGCCAGTGCAGGTGAGCCAGTACAGATATATATGTATGTATATATGTATATAAATTATATACAGTATAGGTATATATGTATGTATATATGTATATAAAGGTATATACAGTATAGGTATATATGTATGTATATATGTATATGAAGGTATATACAGTACAGGTATATATGTATGTATATATGTATATAAAGGTATATACAGTATAGGTATATATGTGTGTATATATGTATATAAAGGTATATACAGTACAGGCGTAATGTGATCAAACTTTCTTGTTCTTGTCAAAAGTCTAGCAGCCGCATTTTGTACCAACTGTAATCTTTTAATGCTAGACATGGGGAGACCCCAAAATAATACGTTACAGTAATCGAGACGAGGCGTAACAAACGCATGGATAATGATCTCGGCGTCTTTAGTGGACAGAATGGAGCGAATTTTAGCGATATTACGGATTTGGGGATATATAAATAAACATTGATTGATTGAACAGTGAGGAGTGTTAGTATAGCAGGTTTGAAAAAGACGTTTTACTGAGAAAAAGTGATTGGTCAGCGTGGCGGTGGTGCAACACATCAAAGCCCCCAATAAAAAGGGTGACAACGTTCCCGCTACAATGGCTACCTCTCTCACCCCCGGCTCATAAAACAGCGCATGACAATGTTCCCGCAGCATACTGCAATTTGAGGGAGGCGAGATGAGTAATTCGGCGACGGCGCGGTGTTAAGTCCTTGCTCGTGTGTGTGTGTGGTCCGGCGTATCGTACCTGCACCAGGTAGTGCTCGGGCATGGCATCCGATATCCGCCCGACTTTGTAGTTGCTCTTGAGGATGTCATCGTGAATCTGAAACTCCTGCTTGCAGTTATACCTGTGAGGAAGCCAGAAGAAATCAGCGAGGTGAGATAAAGATAGGTCAATTTAATTACCCGGGACCTGTTGACAAAAGCCCTCACTGACAAATGAGATGATAACAGGAGCAAACATCGCAGGGAAAAGGCCGAGCGGGGGTTGATCAAAGGGGATTTACACCCAATTGAGAGAACGCAGATTCGGGGAGGGACTTACGTGATGACAACAGGTGCAACCTTGTTGGTGATAATGGACTTGGCCTTGTTGTTGTGGACGTTGACGCTCTGAAAGGGGCTGGCGCTGAGGGACTGCTGCTGGCTGTCGGCCATCGTCCCGTTGCTGTAGACGCTCTCAAGCAGCGACGTGACGGGCGGCGGCGCTGCGCTGGCAGTCGTACCCATGCTCCTCACGCAGCTGTAACATGACAATGCCAGGCAGTCAGGGACAGGAAGTAACAGCTAAGACATTTCGGAGAAGAAACGACAACAATTAGAAAAAGCCTGACATCTGCTTTGGAAAAAAAAAATGTATAAATCCAGTGGGGGTTTTGTAAAGCGTGTTGAGCTGTGTGAGAAATTTCAAGTCAACTCCCACACTGAGACGGTCTTCCCTCGCCACACACATTTTCAGGTTCATCCAATCACAGATCTTTTGGGGGTGAATGTATCAATCAATCAATCAATCAATGTTTACTTATATAGCCCTAAATCACTAGTGTCTCAAAGGGCTGCACAAACCACTACGACATCCTCGGTAGGCCCACATAAGGGCAAGGAAAACTCACACCCAGTGGGACATCGGTGACAATGATGACTATGAGAACCTTGGAGAGGAGGAAAGCAATGGATGTCGAGCGGGTCTAACATGATACTGTGAAAGTTCAATCCATAATGGATCCAACACAGTCTCGAGAGTCCAGTCCAAAGCGGATCCAACACAGCAGCGAGAGTCCCGTTCACAGCGGAGCCAGCAGGAAAGCATCCCAAGCGGAGGCGGATCAGCAGCGCGGAGATGTCCCCAATAGTACGTTACAGTAATCGAGACGAGACGTAACAAACGCATGGATAATGATCTCAGCGTCTTTAGTGGACAGAATGGAGCGAATTTTAGCGATATTACGGAGATGAAAGAAGGCCGTTTTAGTAACGCTTTTAATGTGTGACTCAAAGGAGAGAGTTGGGTCGAAGATAATACCCAGATTCTTTACCGTGTCGCCTTGTTTAATTGTTTGGTTGTCAAATGTTACAGTTGTATCATTAAATAGAGGTCGGTGTCTAGCAGGACCGATAATCAGCATTTCCGTTTTTTTGGCGTTGAGTTGCAAAAAGTTAGCGGACATCCATTGTTTGATTTCATTAAGACACGCCTCCAGCTGACTACAATCCGGCGTGTTGGTCAGCTTTAGGGGCATGTAGAGTTGGGTGTCATCAGCATAACAGTGAAAGCTAACACCGTATTTGCGTATGATGTCACCTAGCGGCAGCATGTAGATGCTGAAGAGTGCAGGGCCAAGGACCGAACCCTGGGGAACTTTATCAAGCAGATAGTGGTATAGCGCTGGGCGATATGGACTTTTTTTTAATATCTCTTAGGCCATATCACGATACACAATCTATATCTCGATATTTTGCCTTAACCTTGAACAGGGGTGTCAAACGTACGGCCCGCGGGCCAGATCAGGCCCGCAAACAGGTTTTATCCGAACCCGCTGGATGAGTTTGCCAAGCACAACAATGAGCCAAAAATGATTAAGGAATTAAAGGGGAACATTATCACAATTTCAAAAGGGTTAAAAACAATAAAAATCAGTTCCCAGTGGCTTGTTGTATTTTTTGAAGTTTTTTTTCAAAATTTTACCGGTCCCGGAATATCCCTAAATAAAGCTTTAAAGTGCCTTATTTTCGCTATCTTCGAAACCACTATCCATTTCCCTGTGACGTCATACAGTGCTGCCAATGTAAACAACATGGCGGCTACCACAGCAAGATATAGCGACATTAGCTCGGATTCAGACTCGGATTTCAGCGGCTTAAGCGATTCAACAGATTACGCATGTATTGAAACAGATGGTCGGAGTATGGAGGCAGATAGCGAAAACGAAATTGAAGAAGAAATTGAAGCTATTGAGCGAATAGCTATTGACGCTATTCGGCCATAGCGTGGGTGTACCTAATGAAGTGGCCCATAGCATGGCTGCCTTATTAGCATCGCCGGTAAAATGTGCGGACCAAACGATCAGGACTTTCGCATCTTGTGACACTGGAGCAACTTAAATCCGTCGATTGGTAAGTGTTTGTTTCGCATTAAATGTGGGTATCTAGTTTCAAATGTACATACAGCTAGCGTAAATAGCATGTTAGCATCGATTAGCTGGCAGTCATGCCGTGACCAAATATGTCTGATTAGCACATAAGTCAACAACATCAACAAAACTCACCTTTGTGATTTAGTTAACTTAATGGTTGCAAATGCATCTGCAGGTTATCCATACATCTCTGTGCCATGTCTGTCTTAGCATCGCCGGTAAAATGTGCAGACACTCTGGTACATTCAATGGGGGTCTGGCGGCAGATTTCTTGCCAGTGGTGCAACTTGAATCCCTCCCTGTTAGTGTTGTTACACCCTCCGACAACACACCGACGAGGCATGATGTCTCCAAGGTTCCAAAAAAAAAGTCGAAAAAACGGAAAATAACAGAGCTGAGACCTGGTCTTTGTAATGTGAAAATGAATATGGCGGGTGTGTTACCTCGGTGACGTCATCGCTAAAAGAGCGATAAACAGAAAGGCGTTTAATTTGCCAAAATTCACCCATTTAGAGTTCGGAAATCGGTTAAAAAAAATACATGGTCTTTTTTCTGCACCATCAAGGTATATATTGACGCTTGCATAGGTTTGGTGATAATGTTCCCCTTCAAACCGCTGTTCTAAATGTGTCCACTAGATGTTGCAATGGCAATTCTTCGTATCTTTGCAGATGAACTACAAATATCAAATATTGAAAATGAACAAACTACATAAAAAAACATTCTGTTATTAGATTTTGATATTATTTTTTTTATCTTTGTAGATTGAAAATTAACACCAATGAGTTGACTGATGAACATGATCACATAAAGTTAAAGTTAAATTACCAATGATTGTCATACACACACACTAGGTGTGGGGAAATTTGTCCTCTGCATTTGACCCATCCCCTTGTTCACCCCCTGGGCGGTGAGGGGAGCAGTGAGCAGCAGCAGTGCCGCGCCTAGGAATAATTTCTCGTGATTTAAACCCCAATTCCAACCCTTGATGCTGAGTGCCAAGCAGGCAGGTAATTGGTCCCATTTTATTAATTCTGATCGTATGAAATCCAGCCAGGTGAAAAAGCTGACTGGTACATCGAAAAACCAACGTCGAGGTGATCATATCAGTGGGAAAGGGGCAAAGATCCAACAGTGTTTGGCGGTCATACACGAGCAGTGAGGTGACAGAGACGAAAATAGACGCAAACAACACAAAAACGAACAGAGCTGACAGTGAGGGCGGCAGGGCAAAGCACATACTGGCGCCATCCCTCTGGAAACTCGGAAGTGACGTTACTCAAATAGTGAAAGGTAAGTGTTGTTTTTGTTTTTTTTTAGTAACCAGCAAGCACAGTACAGTTAGTAGAACAACTGTGTTTTATTACTGTGTATTTGATAGGTGCCGTCTGAAATTCAACTATTTATTTTATTTATATATATAATAAAATAAATATATATAGCTAGGATTCACTGAAAGTTAAGTATTTCATACATATATACATATATATGAAATATATATGAAATATAAAATGCTTGAGTTGGTGAATTGGCTGTAAGTATACTCTCCTCTTAATCATGCCCCCCCCCAACCACGCCTCTGCCCCACCCCCGACCACGCCCCCCCACCTCCCAAAATCGGAGGTCTCAAGGTTGGCAAGTATGGCGAAAGAAACCATTAAAAATAGGTCCTGTCTGTTAGCAGCCTACCATGTGAGTCAGCTTACCATCACACAAGCTGCAGGTATGAAACCACAAACTTCCAAACGACAAACATTTATCCATGAAAAAGAAAATGAGAAGCTGCACATGCTGTGTTTGATGTGTTTAAATTTGTTCTGTCTAGTCATGACTAGGGTTGTACTGTATACTAGTAAAGTATCGCGGTACTAACAAATCAAAAACGGTACTATACTCTGTTTGAAAAGTCGCCACATATTTTTTTTACAGGCATGTAAAAATGTAACTTAGATATCGGGTTTCACTATGTAAAAGCGCTTTGAGTCGCTAGAAAAAAGCGCTATATAAATATAATTCACTTCACACTTCACTAATTAATCGTTCCTACTTCCTGGAAATTAATTGACCACGGTATGGCCCCGAAACCGATTACCATGGATAAACAAGGGATTACTGTATATAATCTTACTATATCAATCAATCAATCAATCAATGTTTACTTATATAGCCCTAAATCACTAGTGTCTCAAAGGGCTGCACAAACCACTACGACATCCTCGGTAGGCCCACATAAGGGCAAGGAAAACTCACACCCAGTGGGACGTCGGTGACAATGATGACTATGAGAACCTTGGAGAGGAGGAAAGCAATGGATGTCGAGCGGGTCTAACATGATACTGTGAAAGTTCAATCCACAATGGATCCAACACAGTCGCGAGAGTCCAGTCCAAAGCGGATCCAACACAGCAGCGAGAGTCCCGTTCACAGCGGAGCCAGCAGGAAACCATCCCAAGCGGAGGCGGATCAGCAGCGCAGAGATGTCCCCAGCCGATACACAGGCAAGCAGTACATGGCCACCGGATCGGACCGGACCCCCTCCACAGGGGAGAGTGGGACATAGAAGAAAAAGAAAAGAAATGGCAGATCAACTGGTCTAAAAAGGGAGTCTATTTAAAGGCTAGAGTATACAAATGAGTTTTAAGGTGAGACTTAAATGCTTCTACTGAGGTGGCATCTCGAACGGTTACCGGGAGGGCATTCCAGAGCACTGGAGCCCGAACGGAAAACGCTCTATAGCCCGCAGACTTTTTTTGGGCTTTGGGAATCACTAACAAGCCGGAGTCCTTTGAACGCAGATTTCTTGCCGGGACATATGGTACAATACAATCGGCAAGATAGGATGGAGCTAGACCGTGTAGTATTTTATACGTAAGTAGTAAAACCTTAAAGTTACATCTTAAGTGCACAGGAAGCCAGTGCAGGTGAGCTAGTACAGGTATATATGTATGTATATATGTATATAAAGGTATATACAGTACAGGCGTAATGTGATCAAACTTTCTTGTTCTTGTCAAAAGTCTAGCAGCCGCATTTTGTACCAACTGTAATCTTTTAATGCTAGACATGGGGAGACCCGAAAATAATACGTTACAGTAGTCGAGGCGAGACGTAACAAACGCATGGATAATGATCTCAGCGTCTTTAGTGGACAGAATGGAGCGAATTTTAGCGATATTACGGAGATGAAAGAAGGCCGTTTTAGTAACGCTTTTAATGTGTGCCTCAAAGGAGAGAGTTGGGTCGAAGATAATACCCAGATTATTTACCGTGTCGCCTTGTTTAATTGTTTGGTTGTCAAATGTTAGAGTTGTATTATTAAATAGAGTTCGGTGTCTAGCAGGACCGATAATCAGCTACAGTCCAATAGAGGGCCAGGTTTAAAGCCAACGTCCTTCTCCGCTGAATAAACACTCAGCTTTGCACAAGAGCACGACAGATAAACAAACTCGTCTTCAGATTGGGGGGGGGGGGGGGGGCACAGCAGTGTCAGAGTGTCGGAACCGACGCTTGCGCCTCGATGCCACTTGCGATGCGCAGCAAAGCCAGGAACCAGCCGTCGCCCTGAGTACACACTAAATATTCAACAGCCAAGGCAGCAAAATACACACATACTAGTAGCCGTTTCTGCCGATCACAACATTTTGCATGTTAAAGACCCCAATACATAATAGCCCAGACACTTTGATCTGCTACATTAATCATTAAATTAACTTCATTGTTGTTGGCACCAAGTACAAGTGGTCGAAATACACATTTACTGAACTTGTTATCGCAAATAAATTAGTATGTACATATAGGGGATGTTTGCAACCTCAAGCAGCTGCCTGCTTGAGGTTGGCTGACCTGTACAGCTCCCGCTGTCTCAGGAAAGCACAGAGCATCCTGAAAGACCCATTCCACCCCGGGCACAGCCACCTGGAACTGCTACCCTCAGGCAGACGCTACAGGGTGCTAAAAGCCAGCACCAATAGACTAAAAAATAGCTTTTACCCAAGAGCCATAGTAGCACTAAACAGGCACTGAGTGTCCATATGTCCATCATGTCCTCATGTGTAATGTTTAAATGTTTTTCTATTTTTTTGGACTACAATGTGAAATAATGTTTTATGTATGTATACATAGATACATCTGTCATCTCTATCTTTTTTTTTTATTATTTATTTTTTGTTTATTTATTTATTTTTTTTTAATTTATACTACCATATTGTATATGCACCTTAGGAGGAGCTGCTCCAATTTCGTTGTTCTTTGAACCTGTTCATTGCAATAATGACAATAAAACTCTATTCTATTCTATTCTATTCTATTCTAGAGGGCGCTAACTTTCCAAAGTATTGTCAGCATTACATCGAGCCCTCTTACGCCTTTGAGCACCTAAACCAGGGGTCGACAATCCAAAATGTTGAAAGAGCCATATTGGACCAAAAATACAAAAAACGAATCTGTCTGGAGCCGCAAAAAATGAAAAGCCGTATATAAGTCTTATAATAAAGGCAACACATGACGTAAGTGTCTATATTAGCAATAATAGCCTACTATCAAAATGACTATGTGTCGCAGGCTGAAGCAAATCTTCGTTGACGGACATTTATTCTACACATTTTTACAACATTAGAAACCATTAGTAAATCAGAAGCTACTGAGAAGGTGAGATAACTTCTATAATTACTGGCTTTTAATGGCCAAAGGTAGGGTTGGGTATCGTTTGAATTCGAACGATTCCGATTCCGATTCTCTGTTTCGATTCCGATTCCTGACGATTCTCGGTTCCGATTCTTTCTATTAAAAAAAAAAAAAAAAAAAAAAAAAGTTTAGGATATTTTAAATGAGCTAGCTATCCTACTGTCACACCTATGGACCATGTTTTGATTTTGGACATTCAGTCACGTTTTGCACTTCCTGATTTTGTTTGTTTCCATGCCAACTCGTTAGTTTTCACCTGTCACGTCCCTGTTCTCAGCCTCACACCTGTTTTCACTAATGATCATAGCTATTTAAGTCACTCTTTTCCTTGTCTTCGCCCTGGGATCTTCACACTCGCACGCACCCTACCCATGCTGTTCCAACCTTCACGCCCTCGTCCACAGTTCCATGCCGTGTAAGTTTATGTATTTATGCCACAGTGCTAGTTTTGTTTTGTTTGTATATAGTCATGCCATCGTGCTGTTTCTGTTCATAGTTCACTCATGCCAACCGAGCAAGTGTTTTTGTTTCCTGTTCATATTTTGTAGCCAAGTTTTATACCTCCTTGCGAGCGCCCTTAGTTTGCTTATTTTTCTATTTAGTGTATAAATAAAGAATCATGTACCTGAATTCACGCCTGGCTCGTCCCATATTCCCTCTGCCTCGAAGGAGCACAAACAATCCAAGTCCAAGCTTGAGACCTACAGTCTTTCTGAATGAATCCATCCACCCATCCATCATCTTCCGCTTATCCGAGGTCGGGTCGCGGGGGCAACAGCCTAAGCAGGGAAACCCAGACTTCCCTCTCCCCAGCCACTTCGTCTAGCTCTTCCCGGGGGATCCCGAGGCGTTCCCAGGCCAGCCGGGAGACATAGTCTTCCCAACGTGTCCTGGGTCTTCCCCGTGGCCTCCTACCGGTTGGACGTGCCCTAAACACCTCCCTAGGGAGGCGTTCGGGTGGCATCCTGACCAGATGCCCGAACCACCTCATCTGGCTCCTCTCCATGTGGAGGAGCAGCGGCTTTACTTTGAGTTCCTCCCGGATGGCAGAGCTTCTCACCCTATCTCTAAGGGAGAGACCCAAACTCATTTTGGCGGCTTGTACCCGTGATCTTATCCTTTCGGTCATGACCCAAAGCTCATGACCATAGGTGAGGATGGGAACGTAGATCGACCGGTAAATTGAGAGCTTTGCCTTCCGGCTCAGCTCCTTCTTCACCACAACGGATCGGTACAACGTCCGCATTACTGAAGACGCCGCACCGATCCGCCTGTCGATCTCACGATCCACTCTTCCCCCACTCGTGAACAAGACTCCTAGGTACTTGAACTCCTCCACTTGGGGCAGGGTCTCCTCCCCAACCCGCAGATGGCATTTCACCCTTTTCCGGGCGAGAACCATGGACTCGGACTTGGAGGTGCTGATTCTCATTCCGGTCGCTTCACACTCGGCTGCGAACCGATCCAGCGAGAGCTGAAGATCCCGGTCAGATGAAGCCATCAGGACCACATCATCTGCAAAAAGCAGAGACCTAATCCTGCGGTCACCAAACTGAATGAAATAGTCTGATATTCTCCATCAATTTTAACTTTTTATGAACTTTACTATAAATTCCTCACAGGCCTGTATTCAACTACAATATAAATATGAAATCTATGAACTTGAATATAAATATTATAAATTATGAATACATTTTCACAGGCTTTCATCAAGAGAGCTTTATTTTTGAAAACCTCATGAAAAGACATTTCCACACACAAGTGTATGAAGCTGCAGGTACTTCAAAATGTTACCGTGCTCCCACTGATGGGCTAACCTGGTGCAGAAAAGCAAATAAACAATAAGAAACAACTTGCAAAACCCAGTCCTGATTAGCAGCAGGTACAGTATAAAATCAGAGACAGTTCTTGTTTAGTAAAATGAGCATATCCGCCTTCTCAGGCAGGATGTGTGAGCGTTCTGGACGGATAGTGTCTCCTGTCCAAGACGGGACACGCAGTTATTTGTACTCCATGAACTCGGAGGTGCTTCATCATGTTCGACGTGCACCCCCCTAAGCACCAAACAGTCCTGTCGCACGTGTTACATTTCGCCGATATTTCTTTTTTTTTTTAGTAAAATAAAGCCACACTTTCGACCGTCGACGCCCGCTATCCATGCTTGACTGATTCGCTCGGCTATGCTAACACTTCCGGCGCTTCTTCGTTGGTGTTCAGCGGCTTCTTCTTTCGGGTCGGCGGACTTATTCTTTTTTTCCGGTCGGCGGACTGGGTATCGAAACTAGGAATCGAAATTTAAACTTCTGAACGATCCCGGGAGAATCGGAAAGTTAGTCCCGTTTTCAATCGATACTCGATACCCAACCCTAGCCAAAGGTATATATGTGTGTGTCCAAGTTAAGGCTGTCTTCTTTCAATAGATTTATTTCAATATTTGGCAAGCCAGGTAATGTTTGCTGTGGTCTGGAACAACATGCCACATAAACAAGTATCTGAAATGCAGCCACTATTACATACATATAATGTGTCATGAGACATGCAAAATTTAATTATATACAAAGAGGATAAAAGTAAAGGAAATTAAATGAGCTCAAAAATACATACAATTGAGGTATAATGATGGAGGGCTGGGCGGGTTTGTCTCTGTGCGATATAGAAAATGACTATATTGTGATATACGAGTATACGTTCTCACGCAGTTGCTTTTAGCTGCTGGCATTACACTACAGCAGGGGTGCCCACACTTTTTCTGCAGGCGTGCTACTTTTCAATTGACCAACTCGAGGGGGTCTACCTCATTTATATATATCATTTATATTTATTTATTTATGAAAGAGACATTTTTGTAAACAAGTTAAATGTGTTTAATGATAATACAAGCATGTGTAACACATATAGATGTCTTTCTTTCATGAAGACAAGAATATAAGTTGGTGTATTACCTGATTCTGATGACTTGCATTGATTGGAATCAGACAGTAATGATGATAACGCCCACATTTTCAAATGGAGGAGAAAAAAAGTTGTCCTTTCTGTACAATACCACATGAAAGTGGTTGGTTTTTGGCATCTAATTCATCCAGCTTCCATACACTTTACAAGAAAAACATTGGCGGCAAATTCCGTAGCTTGCTTGATTGACATTCACGGCACCCGAGGGTCTTGTGAGATGACGCTGGCTGCTGCCAGTTCATTATTATGAAAAAATGACAGAGAGGAAGGCGAGAAACACTTTTTATTTTCGCGCCGTCCCTTCCGTCAAAACTCTAAAGGCCGACTGCACATTTCCTATGTTCACAATAAAAGCCCTGCTTCATGCTGCCTGCGCTAACAAAATAAGAGTCTCGGAAAGCTGGCGTGCACAAGTGATGTGCACGCCAGCTTTCTGAGGGATCGCTTGTGCACGCCAGTTTTCCGAGACTCTGTATTTAGTTAGCGCAGGCAGCATGAAGCAGGGCTTTTATTGTGAAGATAGGAAATGTGCAGTCGGCCTTTAGAGTTTTGACGGAAGGTACGGCGCGAGAGTCTGTTGAAATAAAAAGTGTTTCTCGCCTTCCTCTCGGTCATATTTTCATAATAATGATCTTGCAGCAGCCAGCGTCATCTCACAAGACCCTCCGGTACCGTGAATGTCATTTAAGTGACGTCTTGGTGAAGATTGATGATCACTCATTTTTAGGTCTATTTTTATTAAAAGCCTGGCTCGAGATCGACTGACACACCCCCCGCGATCGACGTAATGGGCACCCCTGCACTACAGGCTCTTCCCACTCTTCCTTGTCTCTCCTTCTCACACAGACATAAAACAAGCGCACCTTCTTACATACGTCACATACGTATACGCCTTCGCGGAGCAGGAGGTAGCAGCATGGGTAACGTTAGCTGTGGTTCGAGTGGTAATACGAGAGAAAGAAGGTGCGAATCTGGTAACAAATGAAGGAAGAATTAATTCCCAAGGAAAACAGCAGGGGGTCCATCGTCTGGTGATGGTTTGGCTTCAAGCGGGAATATGTCGAACAGACAACCGTAATTTGTCAAGTGTGGGGCAAAAGCGTTGCTACAAAAAGTAGCATTACTGCTAATATGTTGCATCATTTGAAAAGTCACCTGCAAGAGGATGAGGAGTGCTTACTCCGCATGTCAACATGTCCATGCGGGGCCACACCAACAAAATGCCGAGGCAACCATTTCCACATCAACACCGTATGAAAAAAATAGTCAACAACATAAGGAGATAACGTCCGCAGTAACCCACCACGTAGCAATTGGATTTCCTATTATGCAACTCATTTTTATTTGACAATTACTGAAATATATTGTGTGACATCATGCACAAAAGTGCACTTTATTTGTTTTAAACTGTTGTAGTGGCGTTCTGTATAAAAAGTACACTTTAATTTAGTGTTGTTTTGATATGTCATCTTAGTGACATCATGCACAAAAGTGCACTTTATTTGTTTTGAACTATTGTAGTGGTGTTCTGTACAAAAAGTGCACTTTATTTTAGTGTTATTTTAATATGTCATCTTAGTGACATCATGCACAAAAGTGCACTTTATTTGTTTTGAACTATTGTAGTGGTGTTCTGTACAAAAAGTGCACTTTATTTTAGTGTTATTTTAATATGTCATCTTAGTGACATCATGCACAAAAGTGCACTCATAGCTTGTTTTAAAATGTCTCTGACAATCTTGCACTTTCTGTTTTGAAATGACATGAATGTTTGTGCCACTGCTTAATAACTGTTTAATAAATACAGTTTTGCTAAATTGACTTAGTTGTGATTTCCCTCTCTGCATGAAAGTTTAAAATGAGCATATATTAAATCAGTATGAAGAAGAATGTTTTAATGTAGACACATAGAATCATCATACTGCTGTGATTATATGCATCAAGTGTTCATTCAAGGCTAAGGCAAAATATCGAGAAATATATCGTGTGTCGTGACATGGCCTAAAAATATTGAGATATTTAAAAAAGGCCATAATCGCCCAGCCCTATAATGATGCAATGTGTACATACAGCTAGTCTAAATAGCATGTTAGCATTGATTAGCTTGCAGTCATGCACTGACCAAATATGCCTGATTAGCACTCCAACAAGTCAATAACATCAACAAAGCGCACCTTTGTGCATTCACGCACAACAGGAAATTTTAGGTGGACAAAATGAGACAAAAGAAGAAGTGGAAGATTTTACACGTAAACTCACAGTCCACAGTATGGTGAGTTCAAGAACTGCAGAAATTAGTAGGACAAAACGTTGTTTACCAAATACTCTCATCAGTGAAGCATACACACAAACATATTAAACAGTGGGATTTCTAACAATTGGGAAGGTTTGTGTCGTGTTTATACTCAAACCACACAGGTCTCAGCTCAAGTGATCAACACGTCCGTGTCGATTACAGTCCGATTTTTTTAATGGTTATGGTTTAAATGTATTTCAAACATGCTATACAGATTGGCAAAAATGTTACTGTCGTTTTATGAAATTTGGATGGATTTCATTTGAGAGCAAAATGCGATGAAAGGGTTGAAATCCTTTTTCGCATTTGCCATTTAATTTGTCGCACCGTACAGCACTGAGAATACCGTGGTACTAGTGAATTAAAAAACGTTACTATACTGCCTTTGAAAAATACCAGTATTTGATTTTTTTCTGTGTATGACGACGCACCGTGGTGCCATTGCAGCCGTGCCAGAAACCTGAGGGTTGCAGGTTCGCTCCCCGCATCTGACATCCAAATTGCTGCCGTTGTGTCCTTGGGCAGGACACTTCACCCTTGCCCCCGGTGCCGCTCACACTGGTGAATGAATGACAGGTGGTGGTTGGAGGGGCCGTAGGCGCAAACTGGCAGCCTCGCTTCCGTCAGTCTACCCCAGGGCAGCTGTGGCTACAGATGTAGCTTACCACCACCAGGTGTGAATGAATGATGGGTTCCCACTTCTCTGTGAGCGCTTTGAGTATCTAATAATAGAAAAGCGCAATACAAAATCTAATCCATTATCCATCCATCCATCCATCTTCTTCCGCTCATCCGAGGTCGGGTCGCGGGGGCAGCAGCCTAAGCAGGGAAGCCCAGACTTCCCTCTCCCCAGCCACTTCGTCTAGCTCTTCCCGGGGGATCCCGAGGCGTTCCCAGGCCAGCCGGGAGACATAGTCTTCCCAACGTGTGCTGGGTCTTCCCCGAGGCCTCCTACCGGTTGGACGTGCCCTAAACACCTCCCTAGGGAGGCGTTCGGGTGGCATCCTGACCAGATGCCCGAACCACCTCATCTGGCTCCTCTCCATGTGGAGGAGCAGCGGCTTTACTTTGAGTTCCTCCCGGATGACAGAGCTTCTCACCCTATCTCTAAGGGAGAGACCCAAACTCATTTCGGCCGCTTGTACCCGTGATCTTATCCTTTCGGTCATGACCCAAAGCTCATGACCATAGGTGAGGATGGGAACGTAGATCGACCGGTAAATTGAGAGCTTTGCCTTCCGGCTCAGCTCCTTCTTCACCACAACGGATCGGTACAACGTCCGCATTACTGAAGACGCCGCACCGATCCGCCTGTCGATCTCACGATCCACTCTTCCCTCACTCGTGAACAAGACTCCTAGGTACTTGAACTCCTCCACTTGGGGCAGGGTCTCCTCCCCAACCCTTTTCCGGGAGAGAACCATGGACTCGGATTTGGAGGTGCTGATTCTCATTCCGGCCGCTTCACACTCGGCTGCGAACCGATCCAGTGAGAGCTGAAGATCCCGGCCAGATGAAGCCAACAGGACCACATCGTCTGCAAAAAGCAGAGACCTAATCCCGCGGTCACCAAACCGGAACCCCTCAACGCCTTGACTGCGCCTAGAAATTCTGTCCATAAAAGTTATGAACAGAATCCATTATTATTATTGTTATTATTATATGAACAGAGGCACATGTCGTGAGTCAGCACACGCACATACCACGTGCAAGCAGAAACAGTGTATAGACAGATAAGGGAGAATGGACATATTTTGGCTTTAAAACTATTGATAAAAGTAGGCATGTGATTTGAACTTAATGAAAAAGACTGAAAATAAGCCGGGGGACTGGGAACCTTCCCTGGCAAATTTCCGAGCAGCTTGCATTTTCCTTTTTTGTTTCTGCTTTAGTGGATCCCGCCTTGGATTTCATAGCCAAATTCTGTCTCTTCGACTCCCTCTCCAAGTGCAAAAATCATAAAGAGTACAAACAATGTTTATTCTGTTAGGTAACGTCCTTTATCTGAATAGCCATTTGTGATTTACAGCAAGAAATAACACATATTTTGCAGTCATGTTCTTTAGTGTTTCAAAATGATTCAACTATTCAATGTCACAATAGAAACAGTAAGAACAAGCAGCGTTGGTCGGGTCCGCCGTTGGCCGCCGCCGCCGCCGCTACTCAAGCCGTGATCTAAGTCAGACCAACAGAGGTTTTTATTTCATGTCTCTACGACATTTCTAACAGAAATTACTGGCAGTTTTGTCTGGGTTTTTTCCTAGGGGGCGCTAAGCGCAATTTAGATTTTTGAGGTTTGTTTTTTTGTTAGTTGTCAGTTTTTGCCAGTCCTGATGTGTGTGCAAAATTTGGTGAGTTTTGAAGCAGGTTAAGGGGGTCAAATTTACAGATTGGCGTTTCTGGATGTTGTTGATAAATGGCTTTCGCTTGGCATAGTATAGCTTTAACTTGCACTTTGAAGCATTTTAAGGGAGCCAAATATCAGTTCAAAAAGGCAAAAAAGGCATTTTTTTGCAAATATTTTGTTTTGAAGGGGTTTTTGCCAACTTCCTGTTGATTTTAGGTATAGAAGTGTTTTATGAAATGTAGGTCTAAGTCAGACCTACATAGAGGATTTTGTTTCATGTCTCTATGACATTCCTAACGGAAGTTACAAGCAGTTTTGTCTGGGTTTTTTCCTAGGGGGCGCTGGAGCGCAATTTTGACTTTTGGGGTTTGCTTTTTTATTAGATGGCAATTTTCGGCAGTCCTGATGTGTGTGTAAAATTTGGTGAGTTTTGAATTATGTTAAGGGGAATAATGAACAAAATGTCAGCTACTGTCTTGTTATGAAACACCAATGAAAATGACAAAAAAATAGCATTCAGACAGGCTGTACTGTAGCAAAAGTCATCCCGTCTGCCACAATAATGTGTGTTATTAAATGTGTCTTAATGTCGAGAGCAGTTTTTATTTGGGCTTACATGGTAAACGTTAAAAATAATGTTAATATCCAGACGCGTACATTTGTCCGAATGTAGCCAAGTAGAAGCATTGTGGGTTTCCTGGATGTCTTCTAATTCGCTAAAAGAAAAATCTAAGGAAGAGAATCCCTCTGCTATTTTCCACTATTTTTTATAAATATATAAATCGTCCGCTTGAATATTCCCTCTTCTCTCTTATCTCGTCGTCATTTGGGATGTGCGCGTCTGTTGTGACTTCCCTAACGGTCCCTTAACGTGGACCCCGACTTAAACAAGTTGAAAAACTTATCCGGGTGTTACCATTTAGTGGTCAATTGTCTGGAATATGTACTGTACTGTGCAATCTACTAATAAGAGGCATTCAATCAATCAATCAATCCTTTCCTGGTTCCATGACCCGCCCTATCTTGCCTCTGATTGGCCTGTCCGTAATGTTTTGCCCTAATCTTAACCAATCCTGATTTATCAGAGTAAACCAACAAACCAATCATGGATTTTCTAATACGTGAACCAACTAATCATCATTGATGTTTCCCTTATATCTTGTCCCCTGCCCGTGGAGTTCCTTCGCTACGTAGCTTCGATTTTTAAAGTAATAATTTTTAATGGAAAACCGTAGTTTTTACCACTGGATCATCAAAAACCCTACTTATTATGGGAAAATTGTAGTTGTTGGCAAGGATGGCAAAGAGACCAAGATCAAGGTTTCAACAAACACTGTAGGTCGGAAAAAAACGAAGACAAACAAAAAATACTTTTATAATATTTTTACAGAGATAAAAAAAGACGGATTTCAGACTGAAGAGGGAAAAATCACATGCCTGTAAAAGTGAATCAATGCACTGCTGTCATGATCCATGGTCCGGATCATGTTTTTGTATTTTCTGTTAGTTTTGGACTCCTTTAGTTCCTGTTAGTGACACCTGAGTTTGGATTGGTTGCCATGGCTGCTTATTGTTTTCACCTGCCTCTGGTGTTCCAAGTCATTATTTAAGCCTGTCTTTGTCAGTCAGTCGGCCTGGCGTCATTGTTTGCCTCATGCCTTGCCACGTACTGTAAGTCTTGTTAGTTTCATGCCACAGTTCTCTGAGTATTGCTTGTCCATAGTCCATGCTAAGTGTTAGTTTCTGTTTCCTGTGCTTAGTTTTTGTATTTTAGCTCCAAGTGCGATCAGCGCGTTGTGCTTTCGGCTTGTGTTCCTTTTTGTTTGTACCTCTTTGAGTTTTGGATTAAATAATGTTTTTACCTGCATGCCTTGTCCGGAGTAGTCCGTCTGCCTTCCTGGGAGAAAGACCTCGGAGTAAGCTGCGAAAACCACATCGTAACAACTGCGAAGTCCTCAATGCAGTGTTTTAGCTACTTCTAAATCACTAGCGGTGTAGCGATTGATCGATAGATGGATTATGTTCCTAAATTTCAAGTAAATCAAGTGTCCAAAAGATAGGAATCAATCCAAAATACTTTTAAAAGGGAATCCATCGATTTTATCAATATTATCCATACATTCATTTTATATTGCCTTTGTTCATAGTAGAAAAATGTAACAGTGGATTTAAGAACAGCAGACTTAACATAAAGGTTAACATTTAGGGCTGCGAATCATTGGGTGTCCCACGATTCGATTCAATATCGATTATTGGGGTCACGATTCGATTCAAAATCGTTTTTTTTTTTTTTCAATTCAACACGATTCTCGATTCAAAAAAGATTTTTTCCCGATTTAAAAGGATTCTCTATTCAGTCATTACATAGGATTTCAGCAGGATCCACCCCAGTCTGCTGACATTAAAAGGCAGAGTAGTAGATTTTTGTAAAAAGCTTTTATAATTGTAAAGGACAATGTTTTATCAACTGATTGCAATAATGTAAATCTGTTTTAACTATTAAACGAACCAAAAATATGACTTATTGTATCTTTGTGAAAACATTGGACACAGTGTGTTGTCCAGCTTATGAGATGCCATGCAAGTGTAAGCCACTGTGACACTTTTTATTTTTATTTTTATAAATGTCTAATGATAATGTCAATGAGGGATTTTTAATCACTGCTATGCTGAAATGATAACAAATATTGATAGTGTTGTTGATAATAGTCATTTTTGTTTCATTACTTTTGGTTTGTTCTGTGTGGTGTTTGTGTCTCCTCTCAATTGCTCTGTTTATTGCAGTTCTGAGTGTTGCTGGGTCAGGTTCGGTTTTGGAATTGGATTGCATTGTTATGGTATTGTTGTGTATTGTTTTGTTGGATTGCTAAAAAAATAAAAATAAAAAAAATAAAAAATTCAAAATAAAAATAATCGATTGTTTAAAAATGTTGCCAATCAACCTATCCCCAGGTGCATGTCTTTGGAGGTGGGAGGAAGCCGGAGTAGCCGGAGGGAACCCACGCATTCACTAAATTGGCCTTAGTGTGTGAATGTGAGTGTGAATGTTGTCTGTCTATCTGTGTTGGCCCTGCGATGAGGTGGCGACTTGTCCAGGGTGTACCCTGCCTTCCGCCCGATTGGAGCTGAGATAGGCACCAGCGCCCCCGCGACCCCGAAAGGGAATAAGCGGTAGAAAATGGATGTATGTTTAAAAATGAGAATTGATTCTGAATCGCACAACGTGAGAAATTCGAATCGATTTTTTCCCACACCCCTATTAACAATGTTTATAATAAAGACGTTAAACCAGTGGTTCTTAACCTTAATGGGGATACCGAACCCCACATGTGTCATATGTGCATTTACCGAACCCTTCTTTAGTAAAAAACTGGTGCACAAAATGAACCGTGCATGAACATCACCTTGGTCAAAGAACAAAAGCAACACAGTGCATGAACTCACAACAAATTACACACATGCAAATCAGTCTGACTTCTGCTGTTGCCGTATCCATAAAGCGGATAGGGAGAAACTTTTATTTACCCCTGAGTCGGGTGTGTCTTGACCGCCCCTGAGGCTGACTCACCGAACCCCTAGGGTTCGATGGAACCCAGGTTAAGAACTACTGCGTTAAACGTTAATTCTAAATGACGGAAAACTACATGCTTTGAAGAGGTAGTTCTGTTTAGTGTGACCTGTGCAAAGTGGCAAAGTGAACAGAGTCACGCAGGAGTTTGGGTGTCTGCATGTTGAGTGTCCAAACGTGAGTTGTGTGTTTGACTCCCTGAGTTTGATACCTCTTGTTAAGAAAGTGTCTGAGAGTGTATTGCCGACTGTGTCTCTCCTTCTCCACTGTGTGGCATTACTTTCAGCTACAGCACGTTTGCAAAGCCACAACTCATACAAACAAAACTTTGGACAAGTACATAAACCAAGACCTCATTAGCGGTGCACCGCTGAACTCGAGCACCTTGAATAGACTGAGCACCAAGTGGTGCAATCAATTCTTCTCTCCCCTTTGTTGAGTCTCGGGCCATCATGGACTGTCCACAAAACACCACTTTTACTTAAGGTGTGGCTCAAAAAAAGAAGACAAAATAGTATCAATTTAGGTAAAGCCAAAGGCTTATATGTAAGCAGGCCAAATCTATTTGAATCCTCACCACACACCAAACGCATCTTCTATCCCAAAGATACCAGAAAACATACAGCAACAATCCCTTTAAATTCTTACGTGAGACTCGCACTTCCCGACCCTTTCCTGCGCTGCTTGTTGTCCGCCATGGTCCCAGAAGGAGTGTGAGAACTAGGCATCGCATCCGTACAGAAACCTTCTCTCTGTTTTCGCCCGCCCACATCCCGAGCGCCTCGGTAGACGGCCCCTTTTTTTGTTTTTTTTTTGTTTTTGCGGGAGATCTGAAATGCCCTTCGCTTGGCACTGAGCTTTTCAGACGCCTCCTTTTGACAAACGGGGGGGGGGGGGGGGGGGGAGGGTCGAGTCATGCGAGACGTTCAGAATCCGTGCGGAGGAGGTGGCGGCCGCGGGAATGAGTGGCACATCTGGTGGCCACATGGCAAAATGTTGAGCTCCCTTTTCGCGGTGATATGAGACTATAAGCATTTAAGTCTCACCTTAAAACTCATTTGTATACTCTAGCCTTTAAATAGACCTCCTTTTTGGACCAGTTGATCTGCCGCTTCTTTTCTTTCTCCTATGTCCCCCCTCCTCAAGACGTGTTACCTGACAGCTCATCAGCCTTTCAGCTGCTAATTAGGCAGCCCTACTGGATGCTGCTTCTTTTTCTTTTTTTTTTTTAACTAATTATTAGGGTTTCTCATAGCGCAGGGGTGTCCAAACTTTTTCCACTGAGGGCCGCGGACTGAAAAAAAATCAAAGTATGCGGCGGCCATTTTGATATTTTTTTCTTTTTTAAAAGCAATACAAGTGGTTCTTAAATGGGGGTACTTGAGATTTTTCAAAAATATTCCAAAAATCGCAAAAATGCCAAAATCCTTTATAACAGTGGTCCCCAACCTTTTTGTATCCGCAGACCGGTCAACGCTTAATATATATTTATATATATATATTAAGAGACGAAGTAGTCTTGTGATTTTTCCCACACCTATATATATATATATATATATATATTTTTTTTTTTTTTTTTTTTAAGTCTCACCTTAAAACTCATCTGTATACTCTAGCCTTTAAATAGACCTTTTTAGACCAGTTGATCTGCCGCTTCTTTTCTTTCTCCTATGTCCCCCCCTTATTCAGGTGTTACCATTTAGTGGTCAATTGTACGGAATATGTACTGTACTGTACAATCTACTAATAAAAGTCTCAATCGATCAATCAATCAATCAGCAGACAAATTAGTAGCCTTTGTTTGCTTACTTACTACTAAAAGACAAGTTGTCTAGTATGTTCACTATTTATTCACTAGAGCGTTTTCCGTTCGGGCTCCAGTACTCTGGAATGCCCTCCCGGTAACAGTCCGAGATGCTACCTCAGTAGAAGCATTTAAGTCTCACCTTAAAACTCATCTGTATACTCTAGCCTTTAAATAGACCTCCTTTTTAGACCAGTTGATCTGCCGCTTCTTTTCTTTCTCCTATGTCCCCCCCTCCCTTGTGGAGGGGGTCCGGTCCGATGACCATGGATGAAGTACTGGCTGTCCAGAGTCGAGACCCAGGATGGACCGCTCGTCGGGACCCAGGATGGACCGCTCGCCTGTATCGGTTGGGGACATCTCTACGCTGCTGATCCGCTTGAGATGGTTTCCTGTGGACGGGACTCTCGCTGCTGTCTTGGAGCCACTATGGATTGAACTTTCACAGTATCATGTTAGACCCGCTCGACATCCATTGCTTTCGGTCCCCTAGAGGGGGGGGGGTTGCCCACATCTGAGGTCCTCTCCAAGGTTTCTCATAGTCAGCATTGTCACTGGCGTCCCACTGGATGTGAGTTCTCCCTGCCCACTGGGTGTGAGTTTTCCTTGCCCTTTTGTGGGTTCTTCCGAGGATGTTGTAGTCGTAATGATTTGTGCAGTCCTTTGAGACATTTGTGATTTGGGGCTATATAAATAAACATTGATTGATTGATTGACTATGCTGTACATGCACGTTCATGCAGTGGAATTCTATCAAGCAGGATTTTGAAGTGCTAAGAACGTTTGGATGTTACTCTGTATATCAGCTGCTAAGGCCAAAGGTGACTTTATCTTTCACTATGACTGCTGACAATCACATTTTTTTAATATATGTTCAGTTTTTTTAAATAGTTGAATCGCTAAAATGTGCCTATTGTCGATATTAGTATAAATCAGGCCTTGGCAATTATTTTGACTTGGGGGGCCAGATTTAGAGAAAAAAATGCGTCTGGGGGCCGGGATATCTACCGTATTTTTCCGAGTATAAGTCGCACCTGCCGAAAATGCATAATAAAGAAGGAAAAAATATATATAAGTCGCACTGGAGTATAATTCGCATTTTTGGTGGGAATTTATTTGATAAAACCTAACACCAAGAATAGAAATTTGAAAGGCATTTTAAAATAAAGAATGGTACGTTATATCAGTAGTTTCAAAGTCTTTTGATTTTCATTTAAAATTTTTGTTCTGGAAAATCCAGAAGAAATAATGATTTGTCTTTGTTAGAAATATACCTTGGTCCAATTTGTTATATATTCTAACAAAGTGCAGATTGGATTTTAACCTATTTAAAACATGTCATCAAAATTCTAAACTTAATCTTAATCAGGAAAAATTGCTAATGCCATCCATCCATTATCTTCCGCTTATCCGAGGTCGGGTCGCGGGGGCAACAGCCTAAGCAGGGAAACCCAGACTTCCCTCTCCCCAGCCACTTCGTCTAGCTCTTCCCGGGGGATCCCGAGGCGTTCCCAGGCCAGCCGGGAGACATAGTCTTCCCAACGTGTCCTGGGTCTTCCCCGTGGCCTCCTACCGGTTGGACGTGCCCTAAACACCTCCCTAGGGAGGCGTTCGGGTGGCATCCTGACCAGATGCCCGAACCACCTCATCTGGCTCCTCTCCATGTGGAGGAGCAGCGGCTTTACTTTGAGTTCCTCCCGGATGGCAGAGCTTCTCACCCTATCTCTAAGGGAGAGACCCCGCCTCATTTGGGCCGCTTGTACCCGTGATCTTATCCTTTCGGTCATGACCCAAAGCTCATGACCATAGGTGAGGATGGGAACGTAGATCGACCGGTAAATTGAGAGCTTTGCCTTCCGGCTCAGCTCTTTCTTCACCACAACAGATCGATACAGCGTCCACATTACTGAAGACGCCGCACCGATCCGCCTGTCGATCTCACCATCCACTCTTCCCTCACTCGTGAACAAGACTCCGAGGTACTTGAACTCCTCCACTTGGGGCAGGGTCTCCTCCCCAACCCGGAGATGGCACTCCACCCTTTTCCGGGCGAGAACCATGGACTCGGACTTGGAGGTGCTGATTCTCATTCCGGTCGCTTCACACTCGGCTGCGAACCGATCCAGTGAGAGCTGAAGATCCCGGTCAGATGAAGCCATCAGGACCACATCATCTGCAAAAAGCAGAGACCTAATCCTGCGGTCACCAAACCAGAACCCCTCAACGCCTTGACTGCGCCTAGAAATTCTGTCCATAAAAGTTATGAACAGAATCGGTGACAAAGGACAGCCTTGGCGGAGTCCAACCCTCACTGGCTAAATCGCTAAATCTCATGAAATCTTATACGTCTAGTCTCTTACGTGAATGAGCTAAATAATATTATTTGATATTTTACGGTAATTTTACCAAAATAATTAGCGCATGCTTAGTATTATCAATCAATCAATGTTTACTTATACAGCCCTAAATCACTAGTGTCTCAAAGGGCTGCACAAACCACTACGACATCCTCGGTAGGCCCACATAAGGGCAAGGAAAACTCACACCCAGTGAGACGTCGGTGACAATGATGACTATGAGAACCTTGGAGAGGAGGAAAGCAATGGATGTCGAGCGGGTCTAACATGATACTGTGAAAGTTCAATCTATAATGGATCCAACACAGTCGCGAGAGTCCAGTCCAAAGCGGATCCAACACAGCAGCGAGAGTCCCGTTCACAGCGGAGCCAGCAGGAAACCATCCCAAGCGGAGGCGGATCAGCAGCGCAGAGATGTCCCCAGCCGATACACAGGCGAGCAGTACATGGCCACCGGATCGGACCGAACCATTTCAGCTGACTACCTCTTTAAGCTCATCGAGAGAATGCCAAGAGTGTGCAAAGCAGTAATCAAAGCAAAAGGGTGGCTATTTTGAAGAAGCTGGATTATAAAAAATGTTTTCAGTTTTTTCACCTTTTTTTGCGAAGTACATAACTCCACATGTGTTCATTCATAGTTCTGATGCCTTCAGTGACAATCTACAATGTAAATAGTCATGAAAATAAAGAAAACGCAGAGGAGAAGGTGTGTCCAAACTTTTGGCCTGTACTGTATATCTGCAGTTTATAGTCCGGTGAGGCTAAAATATGTAAATCTATTTTTATTCTTCTAAAATTGTGTGAGTGCAGTCATTACGGTAATACGGTATTTGATAAGTCCATGCTAAAAACACACTCCTGTTTGTGTCTGTCTTGTTATTTGTGAGTCATTTTCAGCTTAGAAACCTTGTACAAAAATAAAATAAAGTTATCTGAGATTGGCAAAATACACATTTTGATTAGTTCAATCTCAGGCTGCAAGGATTAATCGATTAATTCCATTAGAAAATAGCTTTTATTTATATTATGTTGCTTGGGACAATTGTTTAATGAGTTAAATGAAAAGAAATGGACACAATCCAGATCGCAAGGTGTGCCTGGAACATTAGTTACGGTACACCTGCTGTAATAGAGTGTACAAACCCTGTTTCCATATGAGTTGGGAAATTGTGTTAGATGTGTAAAAAAAAAAAAAAAAAAAAAAAAAAGTGGAATACAATGATTTGCAAATGATTTTCAATCCATATTCAGTTGAATATGCTACAAATACAACGCATTTGATGTTTAAACTGATAAACATTTTTTTTGGTGCAAATAATCAATGACTTTAGAATTTGATGCCAGCAACACGTGACAAAGAAGTTGGGAAAGGTGGCAATAAATACTGATAAAGTTGAGGAATGCTCATCAAACACTTATTTGGAACATCCCACAGGTGTGCAGGTTAATTGGGAACAGGTGGGTGCCATGATTGGGTATAAAAACAGCTTCCCAAAAAATGCTCAGTCTTTCACAAGAAAGGATGGGGCGAGGTACACCCCTTTGTCCACAACTGCGTGAGCAAATAGTCAAACAGTTTAAGAACAACCTTTCTCAAAGTGCAATTGCAAGGAATTTTGGGATTTCAGCATCTACGCTCCATAATATCATCAAAAGGTTCAGAGAATCTGGAGAAATTACTCCACGTAAGCGGCATGGCCGGAAACCAACATTGAATGACCTTGACCTTCGATCCCTCAGACGGCACTGTATCAAAAACCGACATCAATCTCTAAAGAATATCACCACATGGGCTAAGGAACACTTCAGAAAACCACTGTCACTAAATACAGTTTGTCGCTACATCTGTAAGTGCAAGTTAAAGCTCTACAATGCAAAGCGAAAGCCATTTATCAACAACATCCAGAAACGCCGCCGGCTTCTCTGGGCCCGAGATCATCTAAGATGGACTGATGCACTGCCAAGCCACATTCAGCACTTGTTACAACAGCGTGGCTTCGTAAAAAAAGAGTGCGGGTACTTTCCTGGCCCGCCTGCAGTCCAGACCTGTCTCCCATCAAAAATGTGTGGCGCATTATGAAGCGTAAAATACGACAGCGGAGACCCCGGACTGTTGAACGACTTAAGCTCTATATCAAGCAAGAATGGTAAATCATTCCACTTTCAAAGCTTCAACAATTAGTTTCCTCAGTTCCCAAACATTTATTGAGTCTTGTTAAAAGAAAAGGTGATGTAACACAGTGGTGAACATGCCCTTTCCCAACTACTTTGGCACGTGTTGCAGCCATGAAATTCTAAGTGAATTATTATTTGCAAAAAAATAAAGTTTCTGAGTTTGAACATCAAATATGTTGTCTTTGTAGCATATTCAACTGAATATGGGTTGAAAAAGATTTGCAAATCATTGTATTCCGTTTATATTTACATCTAACACAATTTCCCAAATCATATGGAAACGGGGTTTGTACATGAAAGCTGTGGTGTGTGTGTTCCATAAACAGTGTGGCAGTGAACAGCAGAGAATAACATTTTTTTAAGGAATGCACACATGTAAAAAGTGCAATTTCAATGTTAACAATGTGTACTTATAAAAAAAATTATAATAATTAAGCTTGTAGCAAGTACAAAAAAAAGGCTGTGTTTGTCACCTTTATTGCTTAAAAAGGAGACCCCAAAGCATCCATCCATCCATTTTCTACCGCTTGGGGTCGCGGGGGTCTCATAGTCAGCATTGTCACTGGCGTCCCACTGGATGTGAATTCTCCCTGCCCACTGGGTGTGAGTTTTCCTTGCCCTTTTGTGGGTTCTTCCGAGGATGTTGTAGTCGTAATGATTTGTGCAGTCCTTTGAGACATTTGTGATTTGGGGCTATATAAATAAACATTGATTGATTGATTGACTGCAGGAACTTCGTATTGTGAGGCAGACGCACTAACCCCTCTGCCACCGTGAAGCCCCCATTCCCATTCAAGAGCAGACAAATATTACAGGGAGACAGAACAGGGATTAATTTGTTTGATTAATCATGCTTTGGGGTCTTGTGATGAGGTGGCAACTTGTCCAGGGTGTACCCCGCCTTCCGCCCGACTGTAGCTGAGATAGGCGCCAGCGCCCCCCGCGACCCCAAAAGGGAATAAGCGGTAGAAAATGGATGGATGGATGTATCTTATTCTATTCTATTCTAACACACTGTGTCCAATATTTTCCCAAAGATAAAAATAAGTCCTATTTTTGGTTTGTTTAATAGTTAAAACAAATTTACATTATTGCAATCAGTTGATAAAACCTTGTCCTTTACAATTATAAAAGCTTTTAACAAAAATCTACTACTCTGCTTGCATGTCAGCAGACTTGGGTAAATCCTGCTGAAATCCTATGTATTGAACGAATAGAGAATCCTTTTAAATCAATCAATCAATCAATGTTTACTTATATAGCCCTAAATCACTAGTGTCTCAAAGGGCTGCACAAACCACCACGACATCCTCGGTAGGCCCACATAAGGGCAAGGAAAACTCACACCCAGTGGGACGTCGGTGACAATGATGACTATGAGAACCTTGGAGAGGAGGAAAGCAATGGATGTCGAGCGGGTCTAACATGATACTGTGAAAGTTCAATCCATAATGGATCCAAAATCGGGGAAAAAAATCGTTTTGGAATCGAGAATCGTGTTGAATTGGAAAAAAAAAAATCGATTTTTAATCGAATCGTGACCCCAAGAATTGATATTAAATCGAATCGTGGGACACCCAAAGATTCGCAGCCCGCCTTGTTGTCGGCGAGCTTCTTCACAATATGAAGTCACCTATCCATCCATCATCTTCCGCTTATCCGAGGTCGGGTCGCGGGGGCAGCAGCCTAAGCAGGGAAGCCCAGACTTCCCTATCTCCAGCCACTTCGTCTAGCTCTTCCCGGGGGATCTCGAGGCGTTCCCAGGCCAGCCGGGAGACATAGTCTTCCTAACGTGTCCTGGGTCTTCCCTGTGGCCTCCTACCAGCTGGACGTGCCCTAAACACATCTCTAGGGAGGCGTTCGGGTGGCATCCTGACCAGATGCCCGAACCACCTCATCTGGCTCCTCTCGATGTGGAGGAGCAGCGGCTTTACTTTGAGTTCCTCCCGGATGGCAGAGCTTCTCACCTTATCTCTAAGGGAGAGACCCAAACTCATTTGGGCCGCTTGTACCCGTGATCTTATCCTTTCGGTCATGACCCAAAGCTCATGACCATAGGTGAGGATGGGAACGTAGATCGACCGGTATATTGAGAGCTTTGCCTTCCGGCTCAGCTCCTTCTTCACCACAACGGATCGGTACAACGTCCGCATTACTGAAGACGCCACACCGAAGTCACCTAGAAAAAGCCAAAAGCTGCAATTAAACCCCCTGCGAATGTACGTTGGAACAACCATCACTAATTTTAGCATGTCAAGGTCTGACGAGCGAACAGCACGGCAGCCGGGGCGGAGACTTGAGGAAAAAATAGCCCTGAGTCATAAACATCCTCCTGAAGAGTGACTGGAGGCAACGTATCAGAGAGGCAGTTTGTCCCTACATGTCAACCAGAGCAGCCCTGCACAGTTCACGGGGCCAACAAAAACTTCCTCTGGCAATATGGAGTTGGATTCACCCCAAACAATAACAACATTGGTGCGGCGTGAATGGAGTAAACAGCACAGAGCTGCTCTTGAGTGTCCCCTTTATTCCCGGTGGTATAAACACCATGGCGACTGGAACCTCCTGCCAGCACCGCTCCATTCAGAGAGGCCCCCCACCCCCCATTTAAAATTCACCCAGTGTCCCAACTTTGGTTGCGGTGTCGTCTTTGGACAAAAAGGGGCGCAGACAGGAAAGAGCGCGCAGCTGCAGGATGCATCTGTTGGTGGGCCGAGGAAGGATGCAGTGCACTCATTCACAGATGCAGAGCTTCAAGAGACATTTTCTTCAATCTTTCCACGCCACTTCCCATGCCAAGACTGTGGAAAAAGTCCTCATTTGTGGGCGTGTTCGGATTTGGGGACCATAGACTAACTAGACAATTGAATGGGTTGTACTTGTATAGCGCTTTTCTACCTTCAAGGTACTCAAAGCGCTTTGACACTACTTCCACGTTTACCCATTCACACACACATTCACACACTGATGGAGGGAGCTGCCATGCAAGGCGCCAACCAGCACCCATCAGGAGCAAGGGTGAAGTGTCTTGCTCAGGACACAACAGACGTGACGAGGTTGGTACTAGGTGGGAATTGAACCAGGGCCCCTGGGGTTGCAGACGGCCACTCTTCCACTGCGCCACGCCGTCCCTACGCAAGACACTTTCTTAAAGGGGAACATTATCACAATTTCAAAAGGGTTAAAAACAAAAAAAAATCAGTTCCCAGTGGCTTGTTGTATTTTTGGAAGTTTTTTTCAACATTTTGCCGGTCCCTGAATATCCCTAAATAAAGCTTTTAAGTGCCTTATTTTCGTTATCTTCGAACCCACTATGCATTTTCCTGTGACGTCATACAGTGCTGCCAATGTAAACAAACAACGGGAATACCACAGCAAGATATAGCGACATTAGCTCGGGGGAAGAGTGGATGGTGAGATCGACAGGCGGATCGGTGCGGCGTCTTCAGTAATGCGGACGTTGTACCGATCCGTTGTGGTGAAGAAGGAGCTGAGCCGGAAGGCAAAGCTCTCAATTTACCGGTCGATCTACGTTCCCATCCTCACCTATGGTCATGAGCTTTGGGTCATGACCGAAAGGATAAGATCACGGGTACAAGCGGCCAAAATGAGTTTGGGTCTCTCCCTTAGAGATAGGGTGAGAAGCTCTGCCATCCGGGAGGAACTCAAAGTAAAGCCGCTGCTCCTCCACATCGAGAGGAGCCAGATGAGGTGGTTCGGGCATCTGGTCAGGATGCCACCCGAACGCCTCCCTAGGGAGGTGTTTAGGGCACGTCCAGCTGGTAGGAGGCCACGGGGAAGACCCAGGACACGTTGGGAAGACTATGTCTCCCGGCTGGCCTGGGAACGCCTCGGGATCCCCCGGGAAGAGCTAGACGAAGTGGCTGGGGAGAGGGAAGTCTGGGCTTCCCTGCTTAGGCTGTTGCCCCCGCGACCCGACCTCGGATAAGCGGAAGAAGATGAATGGATGGATAGCTCGGATTCAGACTCGAATTTCAGCGGCTTAAGCGATTCAACAGATTACGCATGTATTGAAACAGATGATTGGAGTATGAAAGTATTGAAGAAGAAACTGAAGCTATTGAGCGAATAGCTATTGATGCTATTCATAGCCATAGCATGGCCGAATAGCTGCGTTAGCAACGCCGGTAAAATGTGCGGCCCAAACGATCAGGACTTTCGCATTTTGTGATAATCGAGCAACTTAAATCCGTCGATTGGTAAGTGTTTTTTTTCGCATTAAATGTGGGTGGAAAGAAACGTAATATAGTTGCAAATGCATCTGCAGGTTATCCATACATCTCTGTGCCATGTCTGCACCGGTAAATAGCATGTTAGCATCGATTAGCATAGCATGTTGGCATCGATTCGCACAGCATGTTAGCAACGATTAGCTGGCAGTCAACATCAACAAAACTGACCTTTGTGATTTCGTTGACTTTATCGTTGCAAATGCATCTGCAGGTTTTCCATACATCTCTGTGCCATGTCTGCTTTAGCACCGCCGGTAAATAGCATGTTAGCATCGATTAGCGTAGCATGTTAGCATCGATTAGCGCAGCATGTTAGCATCGATTAGCGTAGCAAGTTGGCATCGATTCGCACAGCATGTTAGCAACGATTAGCTGGCAGTCAACATCAACAAAACTCACCTTTGTGAATTCGTTGTTTTTATAGTTGCAAATGCATCTGCAGGTTATCCATACATCTCTGTGCCATGTATGCTTTAGCACCGCCGGTAAATAGCATGTTAGCATTGATTAGCGTAGCATGTTAGCATCGATTAGCTGGCAGTCACGCCGCAACCAAATATGTCTGATTAGCACATAAGTCAACATCAACAAAACTAACCTTTGTGATTTCGTTGACTTTACCATTGCAAATGCATCTGTAGATTATCAATCAATCAATCAATCAATGTTTACTTATATAGCCCTAAATCACTAGTGTCTCAAAGGGCTGCACAAACCACTACGACATCCTCGGTAGGCCCACATAAGGGCAAGGAAAACTCACACCCAGTGGGACGTCGGTGACAATGATGACTATGAGAACCTTGGAGAGGAGGAAAGCAATGGATGTCGAGCGGGTCTAACATGATACTGTGAAAGTTCAATCCATAATGGATCCAACACAGTCGCAAGGTTATCCATACATCTCTTTGCCATGTCTGTCATCGCCGGTAAAATGTGGAGACACTTTGGTACATTCAATGGGGGTCTGGGGGCAGACACTTTCGCATCTTCGGGCCAGTGGTGCAACTTGAATCCCTCCCTGTTAGTGTTGTTACACCCTCCGAAAACACACCGACGAGGCATGATGTCTCCAAGGTTCCAAAAAATAGTCGAAAAACGGGAAAATAACAGAGCTGAGACCCAATGTTTACAATGTGTTGAAAATGAAAATGGCGGCTGTATTACCTCGGCGACGTCCCATTCTACGTCATCGCATCCAGAGCGATAAACAGAAAGGCGTTTAATTCGCCAAAATTCACCCATTTAGAGTTCGTAAATCGGTTAAAAAAATATATGGTCTTTTTTCTGCAACATCAAGGTATATATCGACGCTTGCATAGGTCTGGTGATAATGTTCCCCTTTAAATGAAGATGGCTCCAAAAAATTGTCGATTTGCACATTTGTGTACTTTGTATAGTGCAGGGGAAATTATGTGGTTGCAGCGCAGATACGAAAAAAAGTCCAGCAGAAATAGGGTTAAAAAAATGCATGGAGACAAGAGGGAAACATTAAAGAACACGAAGGGCATAAAATACATTGAAAAGCGCCGCCATTTCTGCATACAGCTCTCTCGGCCAAAGGCAAAACCCAGTAACTCAATTTTGGTCAAAACTGAGCTGATAGTATTTTTGGAGTTCCTAGGTGATATGCTTTACATTATGCGATATTGTAATTTAATCCGTAAGTAAGCTGTTACGCGCATGGCAGGACCTAGCAACTACCACATAACTGCGTGGATACAACAGAAAAACCTAGTATCTCAAGGGACCAATCGGAGCTTCTTGGTCAGTCGCTTTATTGTCTTTAATGGGACATTTGCACGAATGGGGGCCGACGGTCAACCTGATTATGTGATGTGATGGCACGAGGGGATATTTGGAAGATTGGCCCAGGACGTTGCAAACACCTTCATTCAATGTATTGTTCTTGATTCTTCCCCTTGCATACTCTTTTGGGCAGATAACTGTGGAGGTCAAAATAAAAACTGGACGCTGTACACGGCTCTTGCCCAATGTGCAAACACAGAATGGGGCCCACCCGAGATTGTGATAAAATATCTGGAGAAAGGGCCCACGTTCGTGAGAGCAGATTCAATCCATGGCTCAATCGGCAAGAAAATGAAAACTCAAGAAAACATCTAAACGTTTGATGACTTTGTAGATCTTTGTAAGACAGCATCAAGATAGATTGGTTTTCCTTTGTTTTCTCAAAATCAGCTAGAAGTGAGTTACTAGGTTTTGCCTTTGGACGGGAGAGATACGAAAGTAAAACACAACGAAAAACCAAAATATAGAAGCAAGAGTCGACTCCGTTCTATGCTGCCCACTAGTCAATGTCCAACCACGCCAATAAACCAGAATCCGTCCAGGGAGACGTGTTAATTCAGCCACTCTGCAAAAAGTCAGTGTTCAAAAACAAGAATAAAAAATTACAAAAATGAGGGGTATTTTATTGAACTAAGCAAAATTATCTGCCAATAGAACAAGAAAATGTGGCTTGTCAAGACTTACCAAAATAAGTAAAATTGGCGAACCTCAATGAACCCAAAAATACCTTATAATAAGTATATTATCTCTAATAACAACTGTACTACTATATGAGTATGTATTTTCTATTGTTTTATTGAAAATAAAACGGCAAAGTCCATTTGGGAGTCATCTGTTTTAATATGTGTCAGTCATGATTTTTTTTCCATGCTTGAAATAACAAATTATTAGTTTAAAAAAGTAGTTTTATACTTGTGAGTGTTGATGACAAAGCTTTTCAAAAGTTGATATCCGAGTTTCAAGCATGTTTTACTCAATAACGGTCATCAAATCTCAGGTGGTAGCGGGGGTGTATATTGTAGCCTGGAAGAGTTAGGGCTGCATGGGATTCTGGGTATTTGTCCTGTTGTGTTATGGTGTGGATGTTCTCCCAAAATTAGTTTGTCATTCTTGTTTGGTGTGGGTTCACAGTGTGGCATATATTTGTCACAATGTTAAAGTTTTTTTTTACGGCCACCCTCAGTGTGACCTGTGTGGCTGTTGATCAAATATGTCTTGCAATAACACACGTGCTGGCAGGGGTATTTGTTGACGAACCCCAAGATGCAGAGATGTAGGCGGGCATGGAGTGAGCAAACATGATTTTAATATAAATACTAAGACAAAACCAAAGGGTTCAAACCAAAAGCGCGCACTTGGGCGGATAAAAGACAAAAGGCCTTTAGCATAGAAGCTAACAAGAAACAAAAAGGAACTTTAGCATGGAAGCTAGAGGATAACAAACAGAAATACTGGAAATAGCTATGGCTAACAAAAACAGCTTACCGCTACGACGACCAGGACAAGATGTAGCACAACAGGTAATAGCTGAAATAATGCCAGACACGACAGGTAGCAAAGACACAAGAGTGACATGAGGCAACGACAATACCAATGACCATACAATGATCCAGCAACTGACACAAGAAAAAGGATAAACAAATAGGAGCTGGCTGATTGGCAACAGGTGTGGCCAGATGCCAATCAGCCGCAGCTGAAGGGGAACACAGCACTCAGGGAACAAGACAGGAAGCTGACAAAATAAGAGCACTAGACAGGTAAATACTAAACACACTGAGGAGGAACACAGCACTCAGGGAACAAGACAGGAAGCTGACAAAATAAGAGCACTAGACAGGAAATACTAAACACACTAAGGAGGAACACAGCACTCAGGGAACAAGACAGGAAGCTGACAAAATAAGAGCACTAGACAGGAAATACTAAACACACTGAGGAGGAACACAGCACTCAGGGAACAAGACAGGAAGCTGACAAAATAAGAGCACTAGACAGGAAATACTAAACACACTGACGGGGAACACAGCACTCAGGGAACAAGACAGGAAGCTGACAAAATAAGAGCACTAGACAGGAAATACTAAACACACTGAGGAGGAACACAGCACTCAGGGAACAAGACAGGAAGCTGACAAATTAAGAGCACATGACAGGAACTAAAAGACAGGAAATACTAAACACAGAGGAAAAAACTAAAACATAGACAAACTGTCAGGGGCAAGCCTGACACGTGCGTCTTAAATAGCCAGATTCAACATATAACTAGGCGTGCACGCTGTTTGTACAGGATCTAGGTGGCGCTAGAGACAGTGCTATCATGGCACCCCCTGAATATTGTTGGTTGGGAGATAATCGACAGGAATTCTAGAGAATGGATGCCCCTAAAACTCAGGGTTCTCCCGGGAAAATTGGGAGAATTGGCAAGTATGACGCTGCCAAGCGCCGTTCATGCGTTCATATTAAACTCGCGGGCCGCACCAGCATTAAATTGTCATATCAAGGTGCGGGCCGCAAAATAACACCTCGCGGGCCGCATGTTTAAGACCCCTGCTCAAACATAAAATCTGCTTTGTGAGAAGAACTATCCTATCAGACAGAAAATAAGAAAATGTCACCCTTACTTGAGATATTTCATCTTACTTAGATTTCAGTTTTTGCAGTGCAGGGCTGGTGAAGCTCATCCATCCCAACGCTAACTCCGCAGCCCCGTCTTTTGTGAAGTGAAGTGAATTATATTTATATAGCGCTTTTCTCTAGCGACTCAAAGCGCTTTACATAGTGAAACCCAATATCTAAGTTCCATTTAAACCAGTGTGGGTGGCACTGGGAGCAGGTGGGTAAAGTGTCTTGCCCAAGGACACAACGGCAGTGACTAGGATGGCGGAAGCGGGAATCGAACCTGCAACCCTCAAGTTGCTGGCACGGCCACTCTACCAACCGAGCTATACCGCTTCTCCTCCGGTCTCTACAGCTGGTCTCCGGGGAAAACATGGCCATGGCTAAAACGCTCCCCCCGAGGTGGAAGTTTGCAAAAAAGCACCGCAGAAGTCACGAAAATGCCCCCGACAAAAAGAAACAAGAGGAAACCTTCTAGGATAACCGTATTTGGAAATGTGTAAAATTGGCTTTTAAAGACGAAGTTTTTGATAGTGTGGTACATACTCTTATTGTTCGAGGAAAAAAGACGGGTGCTTTGGCATGACGATCCCATTTTGAGAGAATGAAAAATAGAGAATGTCCGATAATGGCTTTTTTGCCGATATCCGACATTCCGATATTGTCCAACTCTTAATTACCGATTTCAATATCAACCGATCCCGATATATACAGTCGTGGAATTAACACATTATTATGCCTAATTTTGTTGTGATGCATTAAACAATGTAACAAGGTTTTCCAAAATAAATCAACTCAAGTTATGGAAAAAAAAAATGCCAACACGGCGCTGCCATATTTATTATTGAAAGTCACTAAGTGCATTATTTTTTTTAACATGCCTCAAAACAGCAGCTTGGAATTTGGGACATGCTCTCCCTGAGAGAGCATGAGGAGGTTGAGGTGGGGGTAGCGGGTGATGCATATTGTAGCGTCCCGGAAGAGTTAGTGCTGCAATGGGTTCTGCGTATTTGTTCTGTTGTTTTTATGTGCGGATGTTCTCCCGAAATGTGTCATTCTTGTTTGGTGTGGGTTCACAATGTGGCGCATATTTGTAGCAGTCTTAAAGTTGTTTATACGGCCACACTCAGTGCGACCTGTATAGCTGTTGACCAAGTATGCGTTGCATTCACTAGTGCGTGTGAAAAGCCGGAGGTATTATGTGATTGCGCCGGCACGCCCCCAAAATTGTTGTCTGGGTGGAAATTGGGAGAATGGTTGCCCCAGGATATTCATATCGCCCAGGCCCACCCCAAACACACGTCAAAAGTGGCCAAAGAATGGCTAAATCAGGCTAGAATTAAGGTTTTAGAATGGCCTTCCCAAAGTCCTGACTTAAACCTGTGGACAATGCTGAAGAAACAAGTCCAAAACCAACACATTTAGCTGAACTGCACCAATTGTGTCAGGCGGAGTGGTCAAAAACTCAACCAGAAGCTTGTCAGAAGTTTGTGGATGGCTACCAAAAGCGCCTTATTGCAGTGAAACTTGCCAAGGAACATGTAAGCAAATATTAACATTGCTGTATGTATACTTTTGACCCAGCACATTTGCTCACATTTTCAGTAGACCCATAACAAATTCATAAAAGAACCAAACTTCAAGAATGTTTTTTGTGACCAACAAGTTTGGTATGTGCTCCAATCACTCTATCACAAAAAAATAAAAGTTGTAGAAATTATTGGAAACTCAAGACATCCATGACATTATCTTCTTTACAAGCGTATATAAACTTTTGACCAAGTCTGTATATCTGCGGCTTATAGTCCGGTGCGGCTACTATAAGGAAGAAAAAAAATACTAAAACATTTATTGGGTGCGCTGTGTAGTCCGGAAAATACGGTATATTCTATCATAACAACAACATGACTATAACTTGTTCGTTGCTTCTGTTGGACTTAGAGCTGGGCGATACATCGATATACTCGATATATCACGTGTTTATCTCTGTGCGATATAGAAAATAACTATATCGTGATATTCGAGTATACGTTCTCACGCAGTTGCTTTTAGCTGCTGGCATTACACTACAGGCTCTTACCGCTCTTTCTTGTCTCTCCTTCTCACCGACATAAAACAAGCGCACCTTCTTACATACGTCACATGCGTATACGCCCTCGCGGAGCAGAGAGGTAGTGGCATGGGTAACGTTTGCTGTGATGCGAGTGGTAATACGAGAGAAAGAAGGTCCCAATCTGGTAACAAATGAAAAACAGCAGGGGGTCCATCGTCTGGCGATGGTTTGGCTACAACTGGAATATGTCGAACAGACAACCAGAATTTGTCAAGTGCGGGGCAAAAGCATTGCTACAAAAAGGAGCATTACTGCTAATATGTAGCATCATTTGAAAAGTCACCTGCTAGAGAATGAAGAGTGTTTACTCCGCATGTCAACATCTTCATTCGGTGCCACACTAAAAAAATGCCGAGGCAACCATTTCCACATCAACACCGTATGAAAAAAATAGTGAACAACATAAGGAGATAAAGTCCGCAGTAACCCACCACATAGCGATTTGATTTCATATTATGCAGCTCATTTTTATTTGACAGTTATTGAAATATCTTGTGTGACATCATGCACAAAAGTGCACTTTATTTGTTTTAAACTGTTGTAGTGGCATTCTGTATAAAAAGTACACTTTAATCTAGTGTTGTTTTGATATGTCATCTTAGTGACATCATGCACAAAAGTGCACTTTATTTGTTTTAAACTGTTGTAGTGGCGTTCGGGTCAAAAAGTGCACTTTAATTTAGTGTTGTTTTGATATGTCATCTTAGTGACATCATGCACAAAAGTGCACTTTATTTGTTTTAAACTATTGTAGTGGCGTTCGGGTCAAAAAGTGCACTTTAATTTAGTGTTGTTTTGATATGTCATCGTAGTGACATCATGCACAAAAGTGCACTTTATTTGTTTTAAACTGTTGTAGTGGCATTCTGAATAAAAAGTACACTTTAATTTAGTGTTGTTTTGATATGTCATCTTAGTGACATCATGCACAAAAGTGCACTTTATTTGTTTTAAACTGTTGTAGTGGCGTTCGGGTCAAAAAGTGCACTTTAATTTAGTGTTGTTTTGATATGTCATCTTAGTGACATCATGCACTAAAGTGCACTTTATTTGTTTTAAACTATTGTAGTGGCATTCTGTATAAAAAGTACACTTTAATCTAGTGTTGTTTTGATATGTCATCTTAGTGACATCATGCACAAAAGTGCACTTTATTAGTTTTAAACTATTGTAGTGGCGTTCGGGTCAAAAAGTGCACTTTAATTTAGTGTTGTTTTGATATGTCATCTTAGTGACATCATGCACTAAAGTGCACTTTATTTGTTTTAAACTATTGTAGTGGCATTCTGTATAAAAAGTACACTTTAATTTAGTGTTGTTTTGATATGCCATCTTAGTGACATCATGCACAAAAGTGCACTTTATTTGTTTTAAACTATTGTAGTGGCGTTCGGGTCAAAAAGTGCACTTTAATTTAGTGTTGTTTTGATATGTCATCTTAGTGACATCATGCACAAAAGTGCACTCATAGCTTGTTTTAAAAAATGTCTCTGACTAACTTGCACTTTCTGTTTTGAAATGACATGAATGTTTTGCTTAATAACTGTTTAATAAATACAGTTTTGGTCAATTGACTTACTTGTGATTTCCCTCTCTGCATGAAAGTTTAAAAGTAGCATATATTAATGTAGTATGAAGAAGAATGTTTTAATGTAGACACATAGAATCATCATACTGCTGTGATTATATGCATCAAGTGTTCATTCAAGGCTAAGGCAAAATATCAAGATGTATATCGTGTATCGTGACATGGCCTAAAGTAATCGAGATATTAAAAAAAGGCCGTATCGCCCAGCCCTAGTTGGACTGTTTTGTATGCACGCGCTCTTTCCATGTACGTGTGGACGGGACAGTAAACACCAATAATTTTTTGGAGGGCCGGTAAATTTATTTTCCCCTGGGGGGAGGGGTTGCCCACATATGAGGTCCTCTCCAAGGTTTCTCATAGTCACTGTCACCGACGTCCCACTGGGGTGAGTTTTTCCTTGCCCTTATGTGGGCTCTGTACCACGAATGCCGTTTTGGCTTGTGCAGACCTTTGAGACACTTGTGTTTTAGGGCTATATAAATAAACATTGATTGATTTGATTATTTCTTGCATAAAATTAGACAATTTTAAAACAAAGGTGTTTTGTTCAACCAATGGCAACATAAGCTAGTGTTTTTGTTTATTATATGCAAACAGCACCTTTAAAGGCCTACTGAAAGCCACTACTACCCACCACGCAGTCTGATAGTTTATATATCACTGATGAAATATTAACATTGCAACACATGCCAATACGGCCTTTTTAGTTTACTAAATTGCAATTTTAAATTCCCCGCGGAGTTTCTTGTTGACAACGTCGCGGAATGATGACATATTAGCGCAGCACCATTTGCGGCTAAAAGTCGTCTCGTTTCATCGCGCAATTAAACAGTATTCTGGACATCTGTGTTGCTGAATCTTTTGCAATTTGTTCAATTAATAATGGAGAAGTCAAAGTACAAAGATGGAGTTGGGAAGCTTTAGCCTTTAGCCACACAAACACACGGTGATTCCTTGTTTAAAATTCCCGGAGGTGAAGCTTTACTATGGATCAGAGTGGTCAAGCGAACATGGATCACGACTACATGTCAACCGGCAGGTTTCGGTGAGAAAATTGTGGTAAAAAGTCGCCTCTTACCGGAGATCAGCTGAGCTTGTGCCGTCCATGCAGCTGACGTCGACTTTCCCTCAGAGACTGGCCTCAAGACTCCCGTGGACACACCCCTCCGACTATCAGGTACTATTTAATCTCACTAACACACTAGCAACACAATAGAAAGATAAGGGATTTCCCAGAAATATCCCAGTAAATGTGTCTAAAAACATCTGAATCCGTCCCAATGCAATTGTAGTCCTTCGCTATCAATATCATCATCTATGAATCTTTCATCCTCGCTCAAATTAATGGGGAAATTGTCGTTTTCTCGGTCCGAATAGCTCTTGCTGCTGGAGGCTCGCATTATAAACAATGTGAGGACGTGAGGAGCCCTCACACTTGTGACGTCATCGTCTGCAAGGCTTTTTTATCAGCACCAAAAGTTGCGAACTTTATCGTGGATGTTCTCTACTAAATCCTTTCAGCAAAAACATGGCAATATCGCAAAATGATCAAGTATGACACATAGAATGGACCTGCTATCCCCGAAAATCTCATTTCAGTAGGCCTTTAATTATGCGTCAACAAAGTCCTGAAAATGACAAGCCAGCGCCTTGCTGATGGAGTGTCGCGTGCACCTTGACAGGAAGTGCTCGGTCGTATAGTTGCTGCAACTTCCCCCCCCCTAAGTTGGTTGTGCACGCGTGCCACCGGACATTGCCAGTTCCTGCGCTTGAACAAGGACGGAAATGAGCTCAGCGCTTCCTTCTTTTTGGCACATTGTTACCCATGTGGTCGAAGTGGTACAAAATATTTTTTTTTTTTTGCACGCGGCCACAATAACAACTCGACTCTGCAACTGGCATAAATCACGGGGCGGCGCTTCCGCCTGCTTTCGTGACAGCTCAATGACAAGCTGCTAAAAAAAGGGCTGACGGTTCTATTTTTAAAAGCAACTGCCTGTAATTTATTTCATTTCAAGACGGCAATTTTTACCCCGACCAGGATTTCAAGGCAGCCTGACTGCGAACATTCCGCTCGCGACCGCCTGCAACGCAATTTTGCGGTGATTCTGTTGAGCCCGAAAATGCCGGGTCACTGCTTCCCTGGAGCCAAAGAAACATCCCCAAGCATCACATGCCATGACGGACATAATACGTTTCATCAGAGCGGTTCGGTTTTTCTCACAAAACCGACAGTGTTAGTACTTAGCACAAGAGAAGGGTTGTAAAGTATCAGGATTGTACCTAACACTCGGCTCCAGACTCCATTATCCCAGAACCTCTTTGGAATAAGTAGGTGGCTTCGAAAAAAAAAAGGAGGCAAAAAGGGTCTCAGTCGGACATCCTTGCTGCTGGCATCTCTGTGATGAGTCTGCTCATTAAACTACAGCAGGAGGCGGGCGGTCTTGTCCTCAAAAAGCCCCGTCAGTGGACGCGTCCTTTTGAGGGAGGACAGATTCCTCAGCAAGAGGAGGAGGAAGAGGCGGCACAGCGGTTGTTTTTTTCGGTATTGGTGCAGGTGTTGCAGCGGTGTGCATGCGCCGGCGAGTGTGTGCTGAATGTGTGAAAAGGATGCGGGGGCAGACCCGGAGAGGCTTACTCATCCTCCCCGCTGCGGTCCGTCCAATGGCGACACGATGCCTCCCACACATGGCAGAACCCTTTTTAACAAGGCCTCTCCAAACAACTTCAATTTCAAGCCTCAAACCAATCAAGACTAGAGATGTCCGATAATGGCTTTTTTGCCGATATCCGATATTGTCCAACTATTAATTACCGATTCTGATATGAACCGATACCGATATATACCAGGGTTTCCCACACATTCATTTATTTGTAGAATTACGGCCGCCACAAATAAAAATAAAAAAAAACATTTATATATATGTATAGATTGATTGATACTTTTGTTAGTAGATTGCACAGTACAGTACATATTCCGTACAATTGACCACTAAATGGTAAGTTTTTCAACATGTTTAAGTCGGGGTCCACGTTAATCAATTCATGGTATATTCACTGTATATATGTATATATAAAGTATATATATATATATATATATATATATATATATATTTATTTTTTGTTTTTAAAAAAAGTTTTCGGCTTTTGACTCGCTCGGCCGCTCATAATCAATCAATCAATCAATGTTTACTTATATAGCCCTAAATCACGAGTGTCTCAAAGAGCTGCACAAACCACTACAACATCCTCGGAAGAACCCACAAAAGGGCAAGGAAAACTCACACCCAGTGGGACGTCAGTGACAATGATGACTATGAGAACCTTGGAGAGGAGGAAAGCAATGGATGTCGAGCGGGTCTAACATGATACTGTGAAAGTTCAATCCACAATGGATCCAACACAGTCGCGAGAGTCCAATCCAAAGCGGATCCAACACAGCAGCGAGAGTCCCGTTCACAGCGGAGCCAGCAGGAAACCATCCCAAGCGGAGGCGGATCAGCAGCGCAGAGATGTCCCCAGCCGATACACAGGCGAGCAGTACGTGGCCACCGGATCGGACCGGACCCCCTCCACAAGGGAGAGTGGGACATAGGAGAAAAAGAAAAGAAGCGGCAGATCAACTGGTCTAAAAAGGGAGTCTATTTAAAGGCTAGAGTATACAAATGAGTTTTAAGGTGAGACTTAAATGCTTCTACTGAGGTGGCATCAAAAGCAATGGGACTCTGTCTGTGAATGGAGCTTGTAGTTACATATTATACAAATATGTAAATATGATATAAATATGTACATAAAGTGTTGTAATTATATTCCAACTACGCGTTCTTCTTGCCTCTCGCCCCCATCCCCCTCCCCCCATCGCTCAAACCACACCACCATAAATAGATGCCTGACCTGTGGGAAACACTGTATACAGTCGTGGAATTAACACATTATTATGCCTACCGTGTTTCCTTGAATTGACGCCGGGGCGCTAAATAATTTAAAACCTCTTCCCACTCCTGCGCTTACCAAAGGCATGCGGTAAAAGTAAGCATGCGCTAATTATTTTAAAACCTATTCCCACTCCAGTTCTTACAAATAGTCTGCAGTAAAAATTTGAGTGTGATGTAAGCTTGGACCTTAAATCCTACTGAATAGCTCTTAATCTTCTTCCCCTTATGCGATTTGAAGTTATCGGTATTGAAGTCAGCCTCCTCCATTTTGAAAATGATGACAGGGGAAGTGTCACTCGTGACATCACAAGTTTGACCCGGCGGGCTATAGAGCGTTTTCATTTCGGCTCCAGTACTCTGGAATGCCCTCCCGGTAACAGTTCGAGATGCCACCTCAGTAGAATCATTTAAGTCTCACCTTAAAACTCATTTGTATACTCTAGCCTTTAAATAGACTCCCTTTTTAGACCAGTTGATCTGCCGTTTCTTTTCTTTTTCTCCTATGTCCCACTCTCCCTTGTGGAGGGGGTCCGGTCCGATCCGGTGGCCATGTACTGCTGGCCTGTGTATCGGCTGGGGACATCTCTGCGCTGCTGATCCGCCTCCGCTTGGGATGGTTTCCTGCTGGCTCCGCTGTGAACGGGACTCTCGCTGCTGTGTTGGATCCGCTTTGGACTGGACTCTCGCGACTGTGTTGGATCCATTATGGATTGAACTTTCACAGTATCATGTTAGACCCGCTCGACATCCATTGCTTTCCTCCTCTCCAAGGTTCTCATAGTCATCATTGTCACAGACGTCCCACTGGGTGTGAGTTTTCCTTGCCCTTATGTGGGCCTACCGAGGATGTCGTGGTGGTTTGTGCAGCCCTTTGAGACACTAGTGATTTAGGGCTATATAAGTAAACATTGATTGATTGATAATACTAAGCATGCGCTAATTATTTTGGGAAGCGAGTTTGACCCGGCAGTAATCCAAGGCAGGCGCATACTAAATGCCCTGCGGCAATTCAAGGAAATACGGTAATTTTGTTGGATGCATTAAACAATGTAACAAAGGTTTTCTAAAATAAATCAAACTCAAGTTATGGAAAAAAATGCCAACATGGCACTGCCATATTTATTATTGAAGCCACAAAGTGCATTATTTTTTTTAACATGCCTCAAAACAGCAGCTTGGAATTTGGGACATGCTCTCCCTAAGACAGCATGAGGAGGTTGAGGTGGACGGGGTTGGTGTTGGAGGGGGTGGGGGGTTTTATTGATTGATTGATTGAAACTTTTATTAGTAGATTGCACAGTTCAGTACATATTCCGTACAATTGACCACTTAATGGTAACACCCGAATAAGTTTTTCAACTTGTTTAAGTCGGGGTCCACGTTAATCAATTCCTGGGAGTGGCAAGGGGTGTATATTGCAGCATCCCGGAAGAGTTAGTGCTGCAAGATGTGATATAGAAAATGACTATATCGTGATATTCAAGTATACGTTCTCACGCAGTTGCTTTTAGCTGCGGGCATTACACTACAGGCTCTTCCCGCTCTTTCCTGTCTCTCCTTCTCACAGACAAGCGGACCTTCTTACATACGTCACATACGTGTACGCCCTCGTGGAGCAGAGATGTAAGAGCATTAGCTGTGATGCTAGCGGAGCCATGCGAGTGGTGATACAAGAGAGAGAGAGAAGGTGGAAATGAAGGAAAAATTAATTCCCAAGAAAAACAGCAGGGGGTCCATCGTCTGGCGGTGGTTTGGCTTCAAGCGGGAATATGTCGAACAGACAACCGTAATTTGTCAAGTGTGGGCCGACAGCGTTGCTATAAAAAGTAGCATTACTGCTAATATGTAGCATCATTTGAAAAGTCACCTGCTAGAGAACGAAGAGTGCTTGAAACTCCGCATGTCAACATTTCCGTTCGGTACCACACGCCCACACCATCAAAATGCCGAGGAAAACATTTACAACAGAATTTCAGAACGTCCGTAGTAACCTACCAAAATGTCTTCAGTAATGCGGACGTTGTACTGATCCGTTGTGGTGAAGAAGGAGCTGAGCCGGAAGGCAAAGCTCTCAATTTACCGGTCGATCTACGTTCCCATCCTCACCTATGGTCATGAGCTTTGGGTCATGACCGAAAGGATAAGATCACGGGTACAAGCGGCCCAAATGAGTTTGGGTCTCTCCCTTAGAGATAGGGTGAGAAGCTCTGCCATCCGTAAAGCCGCTGCTCCTTCACATCGAGGTGGTTCGGGCATCTGGTCAGGATGCCACCCGAACGCCTCCCTAGGGAGGTGTTTAGGGCACGTCCAACCGGTAGGAGGCCACGGGGAAGACCCAGGACACGTTGGGAAGACTATGTCTCCCGGCTGGCCTGGGAACGCCTCGGGATCCCCCGGGAAGAGCTGGACGAAGTGGCTGGGGAGAGGGAAGTCAGGGTTTCCCTGCTTAGGCTGCTGCCCCCGCGACCCGACCTCGGATAAGCGGAAGAAGATGGATGGATGGATGGAAACCTACCAAATAGCGAAGGACGAACACTATTTGATTTCCTATTATGCAGCTCATTTTTATTTGACACTTAAAATGTCTTTGACAATCTTGCACTTTCTGTTCTGGAAATGACATGAATGTTTGTGCCGCTGCTTAATAATTGTTTAATAAATACAGTTTTGGTCGGTTAAACTTAGTTGTGATTTCCTTCTCTGCATGAAAGTTTAAAATGAGCATTATTTAATGCAGTATGAAAAAGAATGTTTTAATGTAGACACATAGAATCATCATACTGCTGTGATTATTTGCATCAAGTGTTCATTCAAGGCCAAGGCAAAATATCGAGATGTATATCGTGTATCGTGACATGGCCTAATAATATCAAGATATTAAAAAATAGGCCATATCGCCCAGCCCAAGTTCTGGGTATTCGTTCTTTCGTGTTTATGTTGTGTTACGATGCGGATGTTCTCCCGAAATATGTTTGTCGTTCTTGTTCGGTGCGGGTTCACAGTGTGGCGCATATTTGTAACAGTGTTAAAGTTGTTTATACGGCCACCCTTAGTGTGACCTGTATGGCTGTTGATCAAGTATGATAAATGATAAATGGATTGTACTTGCATAGCGCTTTTCTACCTTCACGGTACTCAAAGCGCTTTGACACTACTTCCACATTCACACACTGATGGAGGGAGCTGCCATGCAAGGCGCCAACCAGCACCCATCAGGAGCAAGGGTGAAGTGTCTTGCTCAGGACACAACGGACGTGACGAGGTTGGTATTAGGTGGGAATTGAACCAGGGACGCTCGGGTTGCGCACGGCCACTCTCCCACTGCGCCACGCCGTCCCTGTATAAAGTATGCCTTGCCTTCACTCGTGTGTGTAAAAGCATACTTGCCAACCCTCCCGAAATTCAGCGCCTCTCGCAAAAACCTCCCGGGACAAATTTTCTCCCGAAAATCTCCTGAAATTCAGGCGGAGCTGGAGGCCACCCCCCTCCAGCTCCATGCGGACCTGAGTGAGGACAGCCTGTTTTCACGTCTGCTTTGCTACAATATAAACAGCATGTCTGCCCAATGACGTTATAACTGTAGAATGATCGAGGGAGAGTTCTTGCTTTCTTATGTGGGTTTATTGTTAGGCAGTTTCATTAACGTCCTCCCAGCGCAGTCACAACACACAACAACAGCAGTCACGTTTTCGTCTACGGTAAAGCAGTTCGTCTGCCGTAAACAGCAATGTTGTGACACTCTTAAAGGCCTACTGAAACCCACTACTACCGACCACGCAGTTTGATAGTTTATATATCAATGATTAAATATTAACATTGCAACACATGCCAATACGGCCGGTTAAGTTTACTAAATTACCATTTTAAATTTCCCGCTGAGTTTCCTGGTGAAAATGATGACGCGTGTTTGTGACGTTATTGGTTGGAGGGGACATATTAGCGCAGCACCACTTACGGCTAAAAGTCGTCTCTTTTCATCGTGCAATTACACAGTATTTTGGATTCCTGTGTTGCTGAATCTTTTGCAATTTGTTCAATTAATAATGGAGAAGTCAAAGTAGAAAGGTGGAGGTGGGAAGCTTCAGCCTTTAACCACACAAACACACGGTGTTTCCTTGTTTAAAATTCCCGGAGGTGAAGCTTTACTATGGATCAGAGCGGTCAAGCGAACATGGATCGGCAGTTTTCTGTGAGTAATTGTGGTAATGAGTCTGCTCTTACCGGATATCAGCGGAGCTTCTGTCCTGCTGCAGCTTCGTGACTTAATAAAGAGACTCTGGCGTCAACCCTTCCGACTTTAAGGTACTATTTAACTCACTAAAACACTAGCAACACAATAGCAGATAAGGGATTCTCCAGAATTATCCTAGTAAATGTGTCTAAAAACATCTTAATTGCTTTCACTGCCCTCGGCTATTTTTTATTTATTTTCTATGTCTTCACTCTGAATTTCCTCATCCACGAATCTTTCATCCTCGCTCAAATTAATGGGGAAATTGTCGATTTCTCGGTCCGAATAGCTCTAGCTGCTGCTGGATATGATTGTAAACAATGTGAGGATGTGAGGAGCCCTACAACCCGTGACGTCACGCGCACATCGTCTGCTACTTCCGGTGAAGGCAAGGCTTTTTTATTAGCGACCTAAAGTTGCGAACTTTATCGTCGATGTTCTCTACTAAATCCTTTCAGCAAAAATATGGCAATATCGCGAAATGATCAAGTATGACACATAGAATGGACCTGCTGTCCCCGTTTAAATAAGAAAATCTCATTTCAGTAGGCCTTTAAAACATAAACAACACATCACAATACTACTTACGACACAAATAATCTAAATGCTTGCAACACTGGTCATCAAACCATGACTCACTGAGGTTTTAATCCATATCGCCGAACCCAAGAAGAAAGTTTTTTTTTTTTGTTATTTCTTCATTATGTTGGACCTGCTATCCCCGTTTAAATAAGAAAATCTCATTTCAGTAGGCCTTTAATGGCGCTTTGTACTTCTCCCTACGTCCGTGTACACAGCGGCGTTTTGAACAGTCAGAAATTGTACTTTCTGAAACCGATACCGATCATTTCCAATATTACATTTTAAAGCATTTATCGGTCGATAAAATCGGCAGTCCGATATTATCGGACATCCCTAATCAAGACCACCGGCCAGGAAGAGGGGGATGGGGGGAAGGGGTGGACAATAGACAACATGACGTGAGGAAGCCTAATTTGCTACGACGCTCTAATTACTCCATTCATTAGCGGTGAGTCCGTGCCGTGTTGGAGGCAAACAGGCTTACAGCTGGGCAAATACTCCCACTTTAAGCTTGGATCAATTCATCCTGCAGGGTCCCGTTTCACTTAAACATCTGGACGGATGATTTCAACACTCTGACACTACACCAGGGGTAGGGAACCTATGGCTCTAGAGCCAGATGTGGCTCTTTTGATGACTGCATCTGGCTCTCGGATAAATCTGAGCTGACACTGCTTAACACAATAAGTAATGAATAATTCCACTTGAAATCACAGTTAAAAATAACGTTCAAAATATAAAAAATGCTCATGCATTTGAATCCATCCATCCTTTTTTCTACCGCACCTGTTCAAGAAGTTGCCTTAAAAGGTAAGAAATAATGTATTTATTATTGGTTAGTGTAGGGCTAGCCCTCTTTGGGGTTCTTCAACAAGGCCCAGGTGGGCCATTTACACACCTGTCGCTGATTTCGAGGCCGGTCTTGGCAACACACCTGTGGAGGAGGATTGTGATTGGCGCACTGTTAAGAGTGGAAGTCAGCGAGACAGTCCACCCTCAGACGGGGGCGTGGCATGTGCTGGCTGAGAGACACAGCTGTCAGATGATTAGTTGGCGCAGGTGGTGCGTGTTAGACTAATCATCCGTTGTCCTTAAAAGTGAGCGGCCGGGTGCAGCAGTCGAGTTCAGACTGGAGAGACGGAGAAGTCAAGAGAACTGTGTAAGACAAAACTGAGCGACTGAAAAGTGGCTACTGACCTGTATTGCAAATTGTGGGATTAAAAACTTCTTTCAGCGGACCTATGTGAGTAGAAAGCTTACAACGCCGCTTCGCTGCAGACCCGCAGGCCACGCCCCCTCCTAAGTTAGCTTCAGAATAACAACGTTATTACAAAGAATAAGAGACCTATTGTACTCTAGAAATGTTGGTCTTAATTAAAAATGCACACTTTTAGTTGTGTTCAGTGCTAAAAAATATATTATGTGGCTCTTACATAAATACATTTGAAAATATTTGGCTTCTTGGCTCTCTCAGCCAAAAAGGTTCCCGACCCCTGCACTACACGATCAAGCAAGTACAAAAGAGAAAAAAAACTAAAAGCTGCCACACCTGTTCCTTACTTCCTTCCTTCCTTCCAAATGAAGACACTTGCAGCACACTTAGTAAGGACTATGAATCAATACGAGTGGTTCTCCACAATCATAAAATCCCTACTACACACCAGAGTTGGACACTTTGCAGTAGGTCCTGTTGGTTCACAGCTTGAGTGGGCGGCTAGTGTGGGTGCAAAGAGGCAAATTTGCTTAGCACATTAATAGAACGACTGTGTGGTGATTAGTATGGCTGTGAAGCTTCGGGCACCAGACGATTCGATTCAGAATCGATTATTTTTTTAAATCAAAATCGCTACTTTTTTCATAACATTTGATGCCAGTTCTACGATTAACTATATATACCTCCATAAAATACATAGGCAGCTCTAATAAATGTCTATATTACTTAACCCTTGTTTGGTGTTCAGGTCTGAGGCACCCGTTTTCATTTTTTATTGAAAGAAAAATGATACAATTAATTAATTTTTCAAACTGAGACTCACTGACTTTGGCTCATTTTCTGTGAATATCAGAATACATTAAATGACCACACACCATACACCCCCCCCCACGCATTTCTATTACATATAAGATGTCCAAGTCCACTGGACCTGGGGCTAATAGAAGTGTGTGTACCACACACAACACACACACACAGCAGGCCTAGACAGGAGGAGGAGAGAGTGTAGGTACACAGAACATCAAAGGGTCAAATGTGCGAGAAAATGAGAGCAGACAGTGTTGGCAAACAATGTTACAACCTTGTGTGGGAACCGCAGGTGCAGAAACAGAAAAGAAGGCAGAGAAATTTTTCCGTGCAACGTTCATATTGTTGTTACTCAGCTAGCGTTTGTGGGTCTGATGGACCCGTTGCATCTTGTGGCTTTTAATGCCTCACAATCAAACACTTTTATGTCAAAATACTGAACAGATGTTTATTGGGATAAGGTAAAAATCTGTTCAGTATTTTAAGGCAGTGGTTCGCAACCTTTTTTCAGTGATGTACGCCCTGTGAAAATTGTTTTAATTCAAGTACCCCCTAATCAGAGCAAAGCATTTAAGTAAAATACAGCACTATGTCATCAGTTTCTGATTTATTAAATTGTATGACAGTTCAAAATATTGCTAATTTCTAGTGGTCTTACTATTTGGAAAAAAAGATATACAAATAACTAAGAACTTGTTGAAAAATAAACAAGTGATTCAATTTATAAATAAAGATTTCTACATAATCATCAACTTAAAGTGCTCTCTTTGGGGATTTTAATAGAGATCCATCTGGATTCATGAACTGAATTCTAAACATTTCTTCACAAAAAAAGAAATCTTTAGCATCAATATTTATGGAACATGTCCACAAGAAATCTAGCTGTCAACACTGAATATTGCATTGTTGCATTTCTTTTCACAGTTTATGAACTTACATTCATATTTTGTTGAAGTATTATTCAATAAATATATTTATAAAGGATTTTTGAATTGTTGCTATTTTTAGAATATTTTTGAAAAATCTCACGTACCCCTTGGCATACCTTCAAGTACCCCCAGGGGTACACGTATCCCCATTTGAGAACCACTGTTTTAAGGCACTGAAATTCGGGAGTCTCCTGGGGAAAATCAGGAGGGTTGGCAAGTATGACTGAGAGACGCAACAACTCTGTACTTCTCCCTACGTCCGTGTACCACTCCCAACAGCGGCGTTTTAACAAGTCATAAATGTTACTTTTTGAAACCGATACCGATAATTTCCGATATTACACTTTAAAGCATTTATCGGCCGATAATATCGGCAGTCTCTAGTTACAAAGGCTCCTAATTTGGCTGCCGATGTATGCCATAACACATTTTTTCATTTCCACTTGTATTATTTGGTCAGAAGTATTATTAATCCACTTGTTAATATCTGGTTTCTTTCTGCTGTTACATGGTTTTATCTACACTTTTGTTAAAACGTAATAATGACTTATTCTTGGTTGCTTGGATACTTTATATTAGTTTTAAGTGATACTACAAAATTGGGTATTAATCCAACGGAGTAAGTCTTGGTCATACCAATGCCGATACTTTTTCAATGCCATTAAAGGATTCCATTTTTTATCACAATTATAATCAGACAAAAACACAAGATAGCCGTCTAACAATATCAATTAAGTATTAAAAGTTATTTCCTACTACTGGTTGTGAAATAAATCCTTAGGTCTTTGTTCTTAAAGCCCTCCTGTGTCCAGGGACATACTTCCTAAGTTTGTAAACGATAACAAAAACGAGAAAATATTTTTTTGACTTGGTAGATTGTGCCCCCTCGTAAGAAACAAAAGACGAATGCAACGACTGCGAGAGAGTACAGTACTGTGGCGGCAGCGGTGCTAACATGGTATGTATTTATTTTTATTTTTTGTTTTTGTTCAGTCATCGGTGGAGCTCAGGAAAGTATTTGAATGTTGTTTTTAATATTGTTGTGCAGCACTTTGGAAACATTTTGTTGTTTAAATGTGCTATATAAATAAAGTGGATTGGATGGTATGAACACAAGAGGGAAACATTAAACAACATCAAAGACATAAAAGACATTAAAGGAGTACAGAGGAGATGCAAACAGCTGCCACTTCAGGGGTGCTATTTCTACATACAGCTATAAATGTAAAACAAAGGAATAAATAAGAGCAACAAATAATACATGTTGCGTACATACTATTGCACCATGCATAGACAAATAACTAAACAAAACAAACACATTTCAACCTACTTCGATATTTGCATTCTTCCACCCCTCTTTGTTCACAGTCAAGAGTGCTACCTTACAGTTAGGGGTTAGCACATCTTCCTACAGTGTGTAGTGCAGTATGTTTAGCTATTTTTCATCCCCCAGTGATAATGGTACTTATAGGAAACACGGTTTATTTGCCACCATGGAGGCAACGGTTGCTGGCTTATACAGATGCGCGGGATAGGCAATTATATCGTCCGCCACCGCATCACCAAAGTCGTCATCCACTCGCAATCCACCCGAACCAACATTACATCAGAACCGTACCCGCCCGCCAACCGCCCGCTGAAATACATCAGAGGTCGGCTGCCTTTACCACTCACAGAGCTATTTAAACCTGTTTCACAGAGTAATTAAGACAATTGGAGCCGCTAACGTTCTCGCGACTATCCAATAGCGTTCATCCTGATGACAAGAATATGGGCGTGCTGTGAAGCCATTGCCTTAGACACCTTCAAAAACATGTACTAACCGACTATTAGTCCGGCAACATGTTGTGTGCAGCTTCCGCAATCACACATACAAGATTGAAAGGCATACTGGGTGATACAGAGTACACTGATGGTTGTGATATAAACAACTTTAACACTTACTAATATGCGCCACGCTGTGAAGCCACACCAAACAAGATTGACAAACACATTTCGGGAGAACATCCTCACAGTAACACAACATAAACGCAACACAACAAATACCCAGAATCCTTTGCATCCATGATAATTCCTGACTATTTTATACACCCCGCTAGCGGCAACCACCCCCCCCCCCCCCCCGTGCGTCGGTAAGATGGGCGGGGTTGGGGGGCGCGGGGGTGTAAAATATATTCGGGAAGTGTTACAGACACAAAGGATTCTGGGTATACCCAGAATTTTACACCCCCCCCCACACACACACACACCTTACCGACGCACGGGGGGTGGGGGTGGGGGGGTGGCGGGGTTTGCTGCTAGCGGGGTGTATAAAGTAGTCAGCTAGTGTCACGGATAAAAAGGATTCTGGTTATTTGTTGTGTTGCGTTTATGTTGTGTTACTGGGAGGATGTTCTCCCGAAATGTGTTTGTCAATCTTGTATTGTGTGGCTTCACAGCGTGGCGCATATTACTAGGAGTGTTAAAATTGTTTATATCACAACCATTAGTGTACTCTGTGTCACCCAGTATGCCTTGCAGTCGTGTGTGTGTGTCTGCGGAAGCCACACTCACCATGATGCTGGACTGAGAAGTAGATCGTACATGTTGTAGTAGGCGACAAAGCCAATGGCTTCATAACACGCCCTAATACTTATTATGACTGCCGGCAGTCATTCTAGAGAATAATAGCGTCTCCTATTGTCTTCTTTGCCTAATGACACAGGTCTTAAATGGCACTTTGAATGGCAAATGATACCGATCCCAGAACCATGTATATCAAATATTTCCGGATGGTTCAACCGCCACCCGCCCGAATCTAATTAAAATCTATTTTTTCGTCATGTCACCCGCCCGACCCGCGGTTTATCCGCGGACTCCGCGGATAAACCGCGCATCTCTACTGGCTTAGAACAGGCTCTGCACTGTGGAGAGACATTCGCTGCTCGGTAGAATGCAACAGTGCGTTGAGGAAGGTCAAATTTCCAGGGTGGCGCTACGACCTGCTCAGTGGCCCTGTGGTTTTAGTGTCCGCCCTGACATCGGAAGGTCGTGAGTTCGAACCCCGGCCGAGTCATACCAGAGACTATAAAAATGGGACCCATTACCTCCCTGCTTGGCACTCAGCATCAAGGGTTAGAATTGGGGGTTAAATCACCAAATTTTTACCAAGCGCGGCCACCGCTGCTGCTCACTGCTCCCCTCACCCAGGGGGTGAACATGGGGATGGGTCAAATGCAGAGGATAATTTCACCACACCTAGTGTGTGTGTGTGATACAGTGGTACTTTACCTTTAACTTTAAAGGCCTACTGAAACCCACTACTATCCACCCCACTGTCTGATAGTTTATATATCAATGATGAAATATTAACAATGCAACACATGCCAATACGACCTTTTTAGTTTACTAAATTGCAATTTAAATTTTGCACGAGGTATCCTGTTGAAACCGTCGCGGTATAATGACGTCACGGATTGTAGAAGACATTTGGTTCCAGCCCCATCCCAGCTATAAGTGGTCTGCTTTAATCGCATAATTACACAGTATTCTGGACATCGGTGTTGCTGAATCTTTTGCAATTTGTTTAATTAATAATGGAGACCTCAAAGAAGAAAGATGTAGGTGCGAAGCGGTTTTAATAGCGGCTGCCTTTAGCAACACAAACACAGCCGGTGTTTCCGTGTTTACATTCCCGAAGGTGAAGCTTTACCATGGAACAGAGCGGTCAAGCGAACATAGTTCTCTACCACATGTCAACCGGCAGCTTTCGGTGAGAAAATTGTGGTAATAAATCGGCTCTTACCATAGACATGAGCGGAGCTTACGTTGTTCCTCGTGCACCTGTCAAAGAGGCAGCTGCGGACTGTCTTGCCTCCTCCGACCGGCATCCCCCGAACGTGGGATGCTTCCACCGTGGAGGAGAAAAAAAGCTCAGCCCGGCCTCCTCGAGAAACGTGGCTTACCTCAGAGACACTGGCGGTCACAACACCCGTGGCCAGACCCCTCCGACTTTCAGGTACAACTATATAATCTCACTAAAACACGTGTTACACAATAAGCAGATAAGGGATTTTCCAGAATTATCCTACTAAATGTGTCTAATAACATCTGAATCGCTACCACTGCCCTGTCTTTTTTTTTCCTAGTCCTTCGCTCTCACTATCCTCATCCGCGAATCTTTCATCCTTGCTCAAATTAATGGGGAAATTGTCGCTTTCTCGGTCCGAATCGCTCTCACTGCTAGTGGCCATGATTGTAAACAATGTTCAGACGTGAGGAGCTCCACAACCCGTGACGTCACGCACACATCGTCTGCTACTTCCGGTACAGGCAAGGCTTTTTTATTAGCGACCAAAAGTTGCGAACTTTATCGTCGATGTTCTCTACTAAATCCTTTCAGCAAAAATATGGCAATATCGCGAAATGATCAAGTATGACACATAGAATGGACCTGCTATCCCCGTTTGAATAAAAAAATCTAATTTCAGTAGGCCTTTAAAAGCATCGTCACAATATAACGATTTAAAGGTCTATCATCGGCCAAATTTATATCATTTCTATGGTATATCGTCTATATCCCGCATTCCTAGTAGTACATGGTATTTTATTTATTTATTTCTTTTTATTAATCAATCCAACAATACAATACACAAAAATACCATATTAATTGAATGCAAACCCGACACAGCAATATTCAGAATAGCAATAAACAGAGCAATTGAGAAGACACACAAACATGACAACAACAGCATCAATATTAGTAACAATTTCAACATAGCAGTGATTAAAAATCCCTCATTGACATTATCATTACAGACATCCATCCATCCATTTTCTACCGCTTGTTCCCTTTCAGGGTGGCGGGGGGCGCTGGCGCCTATCTCAGCTACAATCGGGCGGAAGGCGGGGTACACCCTGGACAAGTCGCCACCTCATCGCAGGGCCAACACAGATAGACAAGACAACATTCACACTCACATTCACACACTAGGGACCATTTTTTTTTTTAGTGTTGCCAATCAACCTATCCCCAGGTGCATGTCTTTGGAAGTGGGAGGAAGCCGGAGTACCCGGAGGGAACCCACGCATTCACGGGGTGAACATGCAAACTCCACACAGAAAGATCCCGAGCCTGGATTTGAACCCAGGACTGCAGGACCTTCGTATTGTGAGGCAGACGCACTAACCCCTCTGCCACCGTGGCAGTATGTGTTATTTTATTATATTTAATATATTTTTAATGTATTATTTTGCTGTTTAAAAAGGTGAACTGCACTTTTTTGGGAATATATCCTATCATTCACAATCCTTATGTAAGACAAAACATTTTTAATGTATTCTAAATAGTAAATAAATGCAGTCAAAAGTGAGATTACAATGGAGCCTATGGGAGCCACTGTATTGTACAAATGATTACATCTATTTCCATTCTTTCTTTCTTTCATGCTTCAGGTTTGAGGAGAACTGTCATAAGAAAGAGGATGTATTTGCATGACAGGATACACCCTCTTGTGAAACGTCTCTGGTCTGTCTCAGAACGGGAACCAGCAGAGCCTGGCGGCACATATTACACCACAGACGGCTTGTCGACATAAAGAAAGTGCCAAAAAGAAATAGTAGAAATGTGCACACTTTAAAAATGAACCTCCTAAATGTGCTTAAAGGGGAACATTATCAGCAGACCTATGCAAGCGTCAATATATACCTTGATGGTGCAGAAAAAAGACCATTTATTTTTTTTAACCGATTTCCGAACTCTAAATGGGTGAATTTTGGCAAATTAAACGCCTTTCTGTTTATCGCGCTGGAGGCGATGACGTCAGAATGTGACGTCGCCGAGGTAACACAGCCGCCATTTTCATTTTCAACACATTACAAACACCGGGTCTCAGCTCTGTTATTTTCCGTTTTTTCGACTATTTTTTGGAACCTTGGAGACATCATGCCTCGACGGTGCGTTGTCGGAGGGTGTAACAACACTAACAGGGAGCGATTCAAGTTGCACCACTGGCCCGAAGATGCGAAAGTGGCAAGAAATCTGCCGCCAGACCCCCATTGAATGTGCCGGAGTGTCTCCACATTTTACCGGCGATGCTAAGGCAGACATGGCACAGAGATGTATGGATAACCTGCAGATGCATTTGCAACGATAGTCAACAAAATCACAAAGGCGAGTTTTGTTGATGTTGACTGCCAGCTAATCGATGCTAACATGCTACGCTAATCGATGCTAACATGCTATTTACCGGCGGTGCTAAAGCAGACATGGCACAGAGATGTATGGATAACCTGCAGATGCATTTGCAACGATAGTCAACAAAATCACAAAGGCGAGTTTTGTTGATGTTGACTGCCAGCTAATCGATGCTAACATGCTACGCTAATCGATGCTAACATGCTATTTACCGGCGGTGCTAAAGCAGACATTGCACAGAGATGTATCAATAACCTGCAGATGCATTTGCAACAATAGTCAACAAAATCACAAAGGCGAGTTTTGTTGATGTTGACTGCCAGCTAATCGATGCTAACATGCTACGCTAATCGATGCTAACATGCTATTTACCGGCGGTGCTAAAGCAGACATTGCACAGAGATGTATCAATAACCTGCAGATGCATTTGCAACGATAGTCAACAAAATCACAAAGGCGAGTTTTGTTGATGTTGACTGCCAGCTAATCGATGCTAACATGCTACGCTAATCGATGCTAACATGCTATTTACCGGCGGTGCTAAAGCAGACATTGCACAGAGATGTATCAATAACCTGCAGATGCATTTGCAACGATAGTCAACAAAATCACAAAGGCGAGTTTTGTTGATGTTGACTGCCAGCTAATCGATGCTAACATGCTACGCTAATCGATGCTAACATGCTATTTACCGGCGGTGCTAAAGCAGACATTGCACAGAGATGTATCAATAACCTGCAGATGCATTTGCAACGATAGTCAACAAAATCACAAAGGCGAGTTTTGTTGATGTTGACTGCCAGCTAATCGATGCTAACATGCTACGCTAATCGATGCTAACATGCTATTTACCGGCGGTGCTAAAGCAGACATTGCACAGAGATGTATCAATAACCTGCAGATGCATTTGCAACGATAGTCAACAAAATCACAAAGGCGAGTTTTGTTGATGTTGACTGCCAGCTAATCGATGCTAACATGCTACGCTAATCGATGCTAACATGCTATTTACCGGCGGTGCTAAAGCAGACATTGCACAGAGATGTATCAATAACCTGCAGATGCATTTGCAACAATAGTCAACAAAATCACAAAGGCGAGTTTTGTTGATGTTGACTGCCAGCTAATCGATGCTAACATGCTACGCTAATCGATGCTAACATGCTATTTACCGGCGGTGCTAAAGCAGACATTGCACAGAGATGTATCAATAACCTGCAGATGCATTTGCAACGATAGTCAACAAAATCACAAAGGCGAGTTTTGTTGATGTTGACTGCCAGCTAATCGATGCTAACATGCTACGCTAATCGATGCTAACATGCTATTTACCGGCGGTGCTAAAGCAGACATTGCACAGAGATGTATCAATAACCTGCAGATGCATTTGCAACGATAGTCAACAAAATCACAAAGGCGAGTTTTGTTGATGTTGACTGCCAGCTAATCGATGCTAACATGCTACGCTAATCGATGCTAACATGCTATTTACCGGCGGTGCTAAAGCAGACATTGCACAGAGATGTATCAATAACCTGCAGATGCATTTGCAACGATAGTCAACAAAATCACAAAGGCGAGTTTTGTTGATGTTGACTGCCAGCTAATCGATGCTAACATGCTACGCTAATCGATGCTAACATGCTATTTACCGGCGGTGCTAAAGCAGACATTGCACAGAGATGTATCAATAACCTGCAGATGCATTTGCAACGATAGTCAACAAAATCACAAAGGCGAGTTTTGTTGATGTTGACTGCCAGCTAATCGATGCTAACATGCTACGCTAATCGATGCTAACATGCTATTTACCGGCGGTGCTAAAGCAGACATTGCACAGAGATGTATCAATAACCTGCAGATGCATTTGCAACGATAGTCAACAAAATCACAAAGGCGAGTTTTGTTGATGTTGACTGCCAGCTAATCGATGCTAACATGCTACGCTAATCGATGCTAACATGCTATTTACCGGCGGTGCTAAAGCAGACATTGCACAGAGATGGATCAATAACCTGCAGATGCATTTGCAACGATAGTCAACAAAATCACAAAGGCAAGTTTTGTTGATGTTGACTGCCAGCTAATCGATGCTAACATGCAACGCTAATCGATGCTAACATGCTATTTACCGGCGGTGCTAAAGCAGACATGGCACAGAGATGTATGGATAACCTGCAGATGCAGTTGCAACTATATTATGTTTCCTTCCACCCACATTTAATGCGAAACAAACACTTACCAATCGACGGATTTAAGTTGCTCCCGTGTCAAAAGATGCGAAAGTCCTGATCGTTTGGTCCGCACATTTTACCGGCGATGCTAACGCAGCTATTCGGCCATGCTATGACTATGAATTCGCTCAATAGCTTCAGTTTCTTCTTCAATACTTTCATACTCCAACCATCCGTTTCAATACATGCGTAATCTGTTGAATCGCTTAAGTCGCTGAAATCCGAGTTTGAATCCGAGCTAATGTCGCTATATCTTGCTGTGGTATTCCCATTGTTTGTTTACATTGGCAGCACTGTATGACGTCACAGGGAAATGGCCAGTGTCTTCGCAGAGAGCGAAAATAAGGCACTTTAAAGCTTTATTTAGGGATATTCCGAGACCGGTAAAATTTTGAAAAAAACTTCAAAGAATAAAACTGATTTTTATTGTTTTTAACCCTTTTGAAATTGTGATAATGTTCCCCTTTAAAATGTAGCATTACAATGTAACTATTACTGCCATCTCAGGAAAAATGGTCCTCTTTTGCTATGTTAACTAAGTTTTTAGGCAATGTTGAGGTTTTTTTTTTTTTTTTTTTGCATGATCCAGCAAAATAAACAACTTTTGTACGGTTTCCCATACATTCATTTAAATAGATTTGGTGCTACTTGTTAACCCTTAGGTCATTAACACACTATAATGGGACTGTCTGTGAACAGTGTTTCCCATACAATTATTTACATTTGGAATGACTAAAATATATCTGGTGTTTCACATTCCACATTTATAAAAAAAAAAAAAAAATTAGGTTGCAAATAAAATAATTAGCTGTATTGTAAGGATAAGATCACGGGTACAAGCGGCCGAAATGAGTTCGGGTCTCTCCCTTAGAGATAGGGTGAGAAGCTCTGCCATCCGGGAGGAACTCAAAGTAAAGCCGCTGCTCCTCCACATGGAGAGGAGCCAGATGAGGTGGTTCGGGCATCTGGTCAGGATGCCACCCGAACGCCTCCCTAGGGAGGTGTTTAGGGCACGTCCAACCGGTAGGAGGCCACGGGGAAGACCCAGGACACGTTGGGAAGACTATGTCTCCCGGCTGGCCTGGGAATGCCTCGGGACGAAGTGGCTGGGGAGAGAAAAGTCTGGGCTTCCCTGCTTAGGCTGCTGCCCCCGCGACCCGACCTCGGATAAGCGGAAGTAGATGGATGGATGGATAAAATAATTAGCTTTTTTTATTTAAATGTTTCTGCGATGAAGTGGCGACTTGTCCAGGGTGTACCCCCCTTTTCGCCCGATTGTAGCTTAGATAGTCTCCAGCAACCCCAAAAGGGAATAAGCGGTAGGAAATGGATGGATGGATGGATGGATTTAAATGTTTCCTTTTTGTTTGCGTTTTTTGCATTACAAGATGGTAATATTTGTCATTGCAGGTAATATACAGTATGTCCTGCCCTTTCCTGGCAACAATGGTTGCCAAACTAAATTGTTTTTCTAAATCAGAGTTTGAAATTTGACACAACAGGCTTCCATAGCTCGTCAGCAAACAGTGCAGAGCAGTTGGTCTAGTACGGGGGTCAGCAACCCGCGGCTTTTTAGTGCCGCCCTAGTCGCTCCCTGGAGCATTTTTTTTTTTAAAGTTTGAAAATGTGAAAAAGATGGGGAAATTATTTTTTGTTTGTTTGAGGACAAACATGACACAAACCTTCCCAATTGTTAGAAAGGCCACTGTTTAATATGTTTGTGTGTATGCTTCACTTATGAGAGTATTTGGTCAACATCCGTTTTGTCCCACTACTTTCGGCGGTTCTTGAACTCACCACTGTGAGGCAACAGTTTGTTTACATGTAAAATCTTCCACTCCTTTGTCTCATTTTGTCCACCAAAAGTTTTATGCTGTGCGTGAATGCACAAAGGTGCGCTTTGTTGATGTTATCAAATTGTTGGAGTGCTAATCAGGCATATTTGGTCAGTGCATGACCGCAGGCTAAACAATGCTAACATGCTATTTAGGCTAGCTGTATGAACATATTGCATCATTATGCCTCATTTGTAGCTATATTTGAGCTCATTTAATTTCCTTTACTTTTATCCTCTTAGTATATCATTTAATCTTGCATGTCTCATGACACATTATCTGCATGTAATATCGGCTGCATTTCTGATTTGTGTGCCATGTTGTTCCAGACCACAGCAAACGTTACCTAGCTTGCCAAATATTTTAATAAATCTTTTAAAAGAACACAGCCTGCCGTTTCCTCTAACTTGGACACACACATATATACCTTTGGCCGTGAAAAAACAGTAATTTCCAGGAGTTGTCCCACCTTCTAAGTAGCCTATGATTTACTCATTGTTTCTAATTTTGTAAAAATGTGTAGAATAAATATTACATTTCAACATTTCTGTAAATGAAGATTTTCATCAGCCTGCCACACATAGTCATTCTGATAGTAGGCTATCATAGCTAATATCAATCAATGTTTACTTATATAGCCCTAAATCACTAGTGTCTCAAAGGGCTGCACAAACCACTACGACATCCTCGGTAGGCCCACATAAGGGCAAGGAAAACTCACACCCAGTGGGACGTCGGTGACAATGATGACTATGAGAACCTTGGAGAGGAGGAAAGCAATGGATGTCGAGCGGGTCTAACATGATACTGTGAAAGTTCAATCCATAATGGATCCAACACAGTCGCGAGAGTCCAGTCCAAAGCGGATCCAACACAGCAGCGAGAGTCCCGTTCACAGCGGAGCCAGCAGGAAACCATCCCAAGCGGAGGCGGATCAGCAGTGCAGAGATGTCCCCAGCCGATACACAGGCAAGCAGTACATGGACACCGGATCGGACCGGACCCCCTCCACAAGGGAGAGTGGGACATAGAAGTAAAAGAAAAGAAACGGCAGATCAACTGGTCTAAAAAGGGAGTCTATTTAAAGGCTAGAGTATACAAATGAGTTTTAAGGTGAGACTTAAATGCTTCTACTGAGGTAGCATCTCGAACTGTTACCGGGAGGGCATTCCAGAGTACTGGAGCCCGAACGGAAAACGCTCTATAGCCCGCAGACTTTTTTTGGGCTTTGGGAATCACTAATAAGCCGGAGTCCTTTGAACGCAGATTTCTTGCCGGGACATATGGTACAATACAATCGGCAAGATAGGATGGAGCTAGACCGTGTAGTATTTTATACGTAAGTAGTAAAACCTTAAAGTCACATCTTAAGTGCACAGGAAGCCAGTGCAGGTGAGCCAGTACAGGTATATATGTATGTATATATGTATATAAAGGTATATACAGTATAGGTATATATGTATGTATATATGTATATAAAGGTATATACAGTACAGGTATATATGTATGTATATATGTATATAAAGGTATATACAGTACAGGCGTAATGTGATCAAACTTTCTTGTTCTTGTCAAAAGTCTAGCAGCCGCATTTTGTACCAACTGTAATCTTTTAATGCTAGACATGGGGAGACCCGAAAATAATACGTTAAAGTAGTCGAGGCGAGACGTAACAAACGCATTGGTTATTGATCTCAGCGTCTTTAGTGGACAGAATGGAGCGAATTTTAGCGATATTACGGAGATGAAAGAAGGCCGTTTTAGTAACGCTTTTAATGTGTGCCTCAAAGGAGAGAGTTGGGTCGAAGATAATACCCAGATTCTTTACCGTGTCGCCTTGTTTAATTGTTTGGTTGTCAAATGTTAGAGTTGTATTATTAAATAGAGGTCGGTGTCTAGCAGGACCGATAATCGGCATTTCCGTTTTTTGGGCGTTGAGTTGCAAAAAGTTAGCGGACATCCATTGTTTAATTTCATTAAGACACGCCTCCAGCTGACTACAGTCCGGCGTGTTGGTCAGCTTTAGGGGCATGTAGAGTTGGGTGTCATCAGCATAACAGTGAAAGCTAACACCGTATTTGCGTATGATGTCACCTAGCGGCAGCATGTAGATGCTGAAGAGTGCAGGGCCAAGGACCGAACCCTGGGGAACTCCACACGTTACCTTAACATAGTCCGAGGTCACATTGTTAAGGGAGACACACTGCATCCTATCAGTAAGATAAGCGTTAAACCAAGACAGGGCTAAGTCTGACATACCAACTCGTGTTTTGATACGTTCTAATAAAATATTATGATCGACGGTATCGAAAGCAGCGCTATAGACACTTACGTCATGTGTTGCCTTCATTATAACACTTATATAAGACTTTAAATTTTTTGTGACTCCAGACAGATTGGCTTTTTGTATTTTTGGTCCAATATGGCGAAGTTAGCATCAATATTTGTTTTCAGACTTTAGTGACTATACACCTGTAAGAAGAAATATATTTGTGGTTTTAGGTCCATTTTGTTAGGTTATAATCTCATTTGTTGAAGTTTAAAATGATCGAGAGGCTAGCGCCATAGAGCAAGTGCCACCTTTGTCCTGTATGATTGAATTGCTTTTTATCAGTTAATACCAAACTGTATTTTTGATTGATTTATCATGATTTCTACATGCATGTGTATATTAATCATATTATTTAGTCTTACAATAACTTCATTGTGGAGACTATCAATAAACAACCTCAAGTTGGAAGTTTTTTTCCATCCCTATTTTGAAAGAATGTTTACATATCTGTCTAAAGTGAAGTGAAGTGAATTATATTTATATAGCGCTTTTCTCTAGTTACTCAAAGCGCTTTTAAATAGTGTTAGATTTAAACCAGTGTGGGTGGCACTGGGAGCAGGTGGGTAAAGTGTCTTGCCCAAGGACACAACGGCAGTGACTAGGATGGCGGAAGCGGGGATCGAACCTGGAACCCTCGAGTTGCTGGCACGGCCACTCTACCAACCGAGCTATCATACGTAAGGCCCGCGGACATGATTGGTTTTATCCGACCCACGGGATGAGTTTACAAAATATAAAAATTACCGGTAGTTGAAATTTTTGAATGAAAGAAACTGCTGTTTTAAATGTGTCCACGAGATCAGTGTTTTTCAACCACTGTGCCGCGGCACACTAGTGTGCCGTAAAATACAGTCTGATGTGCAGTGGGAGATTATTGAATTTCACCAATTTGGGTTAAAAATATTTTTTGCAAACCAGTAATTATAGTCTGCAAATGATGTGTTGTTGTTGAGTGTCGGTGATGTCCAGAGCTCGTCAGGGTAACCGTGTAATACTCTTTCATACCAGCAGATGGTAGCGGGTAGCTAAATACTTTCTAGATGTCGGAAACAGCGGGAGCGTGAAGGTAAAAATGTGTCTAATGCTTAAATCAAAAACAAACAAAAGGTGAGTGCCCCTGAGAAAAGGCATTGAAGATTAGGGAAGGCAATGGAGAACGAAACTAAAACTGAACTGAATGCTGGACAACAGCAAAGACTTACTGACGGCAAAGACGGCGTCCACAATGTACATCCGAACATGAAATGACAATCAACAATGTCCCCACAAAGAAGGATAAAAACAACTTAAATATTCTTGATTGCTAAAACAAGGTAGATGCGGGAAATATGGCTCAAAGGAAGACATGAAACTGCTACAGGAAAATACCAAAAAAAGAAAAAAAGCCATCAAATTAGGAGTGGAAGACAAGAACTAAAACATTACACACGGGAAAACAGCTAAAATCTCCAAATGAGTCACGGCGTGATGTGACAGGTGGTGACAGTACACCTACTTTGAGACAAGAACTATACTGATGCATGCTTGGTTATGATTTAAATTCATATCTAACAATTGTGACAACAACTTTTTACTGTCAACTGAGTTTTGTTTTTTAATGATTTTTGCTGGTGGTGCGCTTCCGGATTTTTCTCAACGCAAAAAAATGTGCCTTGGCTCAAAAAAGGTTAAAAAACACTGCACTTGCTGTCTCAATAGCATTTATTTGTATCTTTGAAGTTTATTCTACACATGTAAAAAATAAAATAAACCACAGGTTAGTTCACCAGTCTTAAAAAATGAACAAACTACGTAAATAACATCCTTTAATTAGATTTTTATATAATTATTTTATCTTGATAGATTGAAAATTAACACCAATGAGTTGACGGATGAACATTATCACATAATTTATTAAGAAAATATAAATAACGACAAATAAAGATAGAATACTACAAACCGCAACATGTAAGTGTTAAAAAAATACAACAACAACATTAGCATTTGTGCATTTTCTGAATGTGCTTGTTCTATTTTTAAACAGTTGTCTTTATTTTTAAGTTATCATGCAGTGATTTTACCAGCCCTGGCCCACTTGGGAGTAGATTTTTCTCCATGTGGCCCCAGATCTAAAATGAGTTCGACACCCCTGGTTTAAACAAATTCCAACATTCAGGGAGGGCAAAATATTATATGTAAATAAAATAATTGAAAATTACAGTAAAACAGTAATTATGCAACAAGATATGTCAATACTAGTAACATAAAAGATTTGCCTTGAAATATAAACAATTTTTTTGCCTTTTAAAAAAGTATGCGCCATAACCAAATATGTCAATTATGTGACGATGTCATTTTGACCACGCACCCACCGCCACAAATTCCCGTTCTTTGTGAAACACCTGCAAAGGCAAACGACGTTGTTTCTCTCCTACGGCGGCCATCCCGATTGCGTGCGAATGCCTAAGACCAATTATGCAAATTCAACGATGACATCATAACGTTGTGTAAACCGGCAGAAATACAGTGTAGTCCTGTGTGAAACACATATTATGAAGCTTGTATTTATGTTCATTTTATTTATTTATTTTTTTGTCCTGTCCAGCTTCTCAGGCAAATCATATAGTTGATTAGATTAGATTAGATTAGATAGTACTTTATTTATTCCGTCAGGAGAGTTCCTTCAGGAAAATTACAATTTTCAGCACAATCCCATTCAAGATCAGACAAACATTACAGGGAGACAGAACAGGATCGCTGACGGGTCTGCCGACTTCCAGCGCCCCTTACAAAAAAGATGAGATACAGGTAAACATGGGGGGCGGGGGGAAGAAAAGAATAGAAGATTAAAATAAAATTTTAAAAAAATAAAAAAATAAAAAAATAATTTAAAAAATCGGTCTTAGCCTGGGCCCTGGAGTGGGTGATGTTTATGTTCATTAAAAAAAACTATTATTTTGTATTTTGTCCTGCAGTCCTGGGTTCAAATCCAGGCTCGGGATCTTTCTGTGTGGAGTTTGCATGTTCTCCCCGTGAATGCGTGGGTTCCCTCCGGGTACTCCGGCTTCCTCCCACTTCCAAAGACATGCACCTGGGGATAGGTTGATTGGCAACACTAAATGGTCCCTAGTGTGTGAATGTGAGTGTGAATGTTGTCTGTCTATCTGTGTTGGCCCTGCGATGAGGTGGCGACTTGTCCAGGGTGTACCTTGCCTTCCGCCCGATTGTAGCTGAGATAGGCGCCAGCGCCCCCCGCGACCCCGAAAGGGAATAAGCGGTAGAAAATGGATATTATTTTGTATTTGTATATTATTAACAAGAGTGGGTTGAATGTTTTAGGCTTCTTAACAGATTTTGAATATTTTTTATTTTAGAATTGCATGAGCGATCCATATTTAGACCATGGGCTGCATGTCGGAAAAATAAACTCCCTTTCCCATACCTAATCAGCGCAGCATCATTTAAAACCACTTGATGGGGGGTGGCTGTTCAACATCAAGCAGGAATAAAACAGCTTAATCATTTCTATGCTCGTCAAATCCATTCATCTTGAGGAGTTTCACCTCTCAAGCTTGATTAAATTGCTGGTTGGAAGCACCAGTTTGGGTTCTGCCAACCCCCCCCCCCCGCCGACCTCGGCCCGCTCCCCTTCCAAGGACGTGAGGAAAGGTGATAAGAATGGTCCAAAACATCAAAGCGCATCATGTGATTTGTCCTCATTCTGACCCTATGCTAAAGTAGATGTCGGCATAGGGCATGGGGCGGCATAGCTCAGTTGGTAGAGTGGCCGTGCCAGCAACTTGAGGGTTGCAGGTTCGATTCCCGCTTCCGCCATCCTAGTCACTGCCGTTGTGTCCTTGGGCAAGACACTTTACCCACCTGCTCCCAGTGCCACCCACACTGGTTTAAATGTAACTTAGATATTGGGTTTCACTATGTAAAGTGCTTTGAGTCACTCGAGAAAAGCGCTATATAAATATAATTCACATTCACATGTCTCCTGTTTGTGACATTAGTGGCGCCCCCTGTAAGTTCTGGTCAAAATGCTCTTAAAAAAAACAACCTTCTAGCATACATATAATATAGACATCTTCAAAGTTGTATCATCATTAGATACATTCTCAATGACTCATAGGCATTTATTGCTAAGTCTCAAGACGTTTCGTTTAGTGGCGGCCATTAGGGATGTAACGGTACGTGTATTTGTATTGAACCGTTTCGGTACGGGGGTTTCTGTTCGGTTCGGAGGTGTACCGAACGAGTTTCCACACGGACGTATTAGGTAGCGCACCGCACGTTGTGTAAACAATGCAGAGCGAGGCACAACACACGGCAGGCAAGCAGCGACCGGGCTAGGACAACATGCAAAAGCCAGAGCTGGAAGACCCTCCTGCCTCGTTAACATCCCCCCTCTGGGAACACTTCGGCTTTGCGGTGCGATACAACAATGGAGTGAAGTGAAGTGAGTTATATTTATATAGCGCTTTTCTCAAGTGACTCAAAGCGCTTTACATAGTGAAACCCAATATCTAAGTTACATTTAAACCAGTGTGGGTGGCACTGGGAGCAGGTGGGTAAAGTGTCTTGCCCAAGGACACAACGGCAGTAACTAGGATGGCACAAGCGGGAATCGAACCTGCAACCCTCAAGCGGGAATCGAACCTGCAACCTTCAAGTTGCTGACACGGCCACTCTACCAACCGAGCTAAGCCGCACCACAAACTGAACTGAACTGAACCGGATATTAATAATTAATTGTGTTGTCATTTTTGTGTTTGCACCTTTACTTTAGTTAGTAGTGTTCTTTCTAGTGGGATTAAAGATTGACATAATATATTTATTAATTAGCCAACGAGGGTACAGGGTTCGCAATATAAGGCGCCATAATGCATGGGCTTACCTCGGCTGAAGCCCAGGAGCCCCTCGCCAATCAGAGGGCCCCGATTTTGGCGGCGTAATGCAATGATTGGTGTTTATAGCTGTTAATCACCAACAGTTCAGCTTTGCCTAGAGATTGTGTGCAGAGGCAAATCTTCCTCAGCCCTAAGGCCCACACTTAGGTTAAGTCGGGCCTGGCCGCAAATACACTAACCAATGAAGTTGCGTCGAGGGCCACAAGACGTGAGCCTGGACCAAGAGTTTGAGACCCCTGACAAAGACACAGAGTACAATATATGAGGGCGGAGGTTTGCCGACATTGTTCAGCAGCAGTAGGGCATGCTTCTGCCAACACGTCAAACATGCTAACCTCTTTGAAGCGGCACCACCACCTAGTCAACCTCGCTTTAAGGAAGAGAAAGAGGAGCGTGGTGCAAACACCATTCAAGTAGACTCTCCTCGGCCAGCCAGGCAGGGCTGAAGCAATAACAGAGGTTTTTATGCACTTAAGATGTGACTTTAAGGTTTTACTACTTACGTATAAAATACTACACGGTCTAGCTCCATCCTATCTTGCCGATTGTATTGTACCATATGTCCCGGCAAGAAATCTGCGTTCAAAAGACTCCGGCTTATTAGTGATTCCTAGAGCCCAAAAAAAGTCTGCGGGGTATAGAGCGTTTTCCGTTCGGTGTCCAGTACTCTGGAATGCCCTCCCGGTAACAGTTCGAGATGCTACCTCAGTAGAAGCATTTAAGTCTCACCTTAAAACTAATCTGTATACTCTAGCCTTTAAATACACCTCCTTTTTAGACCAGTTGATCTGCCGCTTCTTTTCTTTCTCCTATGTCCCCCCCTCCCTTGTGGAGGGGGTCCGGTCCGATGACCATGGATGAAGTACTGGCTGTCCAGAGTCGAGACCCAGGATGGACCGCTCGCCTGTATCGGTTGGGGACATCTCTACGCTGCTGATCCGCTTGAGATGGTTTCCTGTGGACGGGACTCTCGCTGCTGTCTTGGAGCCACTATGGATTGAACTTTCACAGTATCATGTTAGACCCGCTCGACATCCATTGCTTTCGGTCCCCTAGAGGGGGGGGGGGTTGCCCACATCTGAGGTCCTCTCCAAGGTTTCTCATAGTCAGCATTGTCACTGGCGTCCCACTGGATGTGAATTCTCCCTGCCGAATGGGTGTGAGTTTTCCTTGCCCTTTTGTGGGTTCCTCCGAGGATGTTGTAGTCGTAATGATTTGTGCAGCCCTTTGAGACATTTGTCATTTGGGGCTATATAAATAAACATTGATTGATTGATTGATTTATAGCAGCACATTTTAGACCATACATCCATTCATTTCCTACCGCTTGTCCCGTTCGGGGTCGCGGGGCGTTGCTGTATTGCAGGGGCGCTCACACTTTTTCTGCAGGCGAGCTACTTTTCAATTGACCAAGTCGAGGGGATCTACCTCATTCCTATTTATAATTTATATTTATTTATTTATGAAAGAGACATTTTTGTTAACAAGTTAAATGTGTTTAATGATAATACAAGCATGTTTAACACACATAGATTATTTTCTTTCATGAAGACAAGAATATAAGTTGGTGTATTACCTGATTCTGATGACTTGCATTGATTGGAATTAGACAGTGGTGCTGATAACGTCCGCATTTTCAAATGGAGGAAAAAAAAAGTCCTCCTTTCTGTCCAATACCACATGAAAGTGGTTGGATTTGGCATCTCATTTGTCCAACTTGCATACTCCTTTTTAAACACTTTGTTATGAGAGTAGCATATGTGTGTGGCCCTTTAATGTCTGGCAGCAGGTGAGTGACGTCAGTGAGTGTGCGGGTGGGCAAGCAAGTGAGAAAGCGGTCGCTGAGGGCGGGGGAGAAATACATTGGCATCAAACTCCGTAGCTTGTTAGCTTTCTGAGACTCTTATTTTGTTAGCACAGGCAGGATGAAACAAGTCTTTTATGGTGAAGACAGGAACTGTGCAGTCGGTCTTTAGAGTTTTGACAGTAGGTACGGAGTCTCTAGAAATAAAATGTGTTTCTCTGCGTCCGCCCTGTTAGTGATTTTTTTCTTAAATATGAGCTCGCAGCAGCCAGCGTCATCTCACAAGATCCTCGGGTGCCGAGAATGTCAAACAACTGACGAAAGTGAAGTCTTGGTATGATTGATGATTGCTCATTTTTATGTCTATTTTTTAATGCCTGGCTTGAGATCGACTGACACACCCTCCGAGATCGACCAGTCGATCGCGATCGACGTAATGCCCACCCCTGCTGTATTGCATTAAAACTAGATTTTGACCCACTTCTATGGTGGAAGAACAATAAGCCCATATATCCTCTTACTGCAAAATTAGCCAGGCTGGGGGAAAGTTAATCTGAGGCTGAGTTGACTTGAAACTGTTTAATGTTGCACTTTTTATATGTAGAAAAAAAGTTTTATCATTTTATTTCTTCCGAGCAACAATTGGAGGCAGTTTAATGTTGTTTAAAGTGGACCCCGACTTAAACAAGTTGAAAAACTTATTGGGGTGTTACCATTTAGTGGTCAATTGTACGGAATATAACTTGTACTGTGCATTGACGATTTTAGTTTAGTTTATTAAGGATCCCCATTAGTTTACACCGCAGTGGAGACTATTCTTCCTGGGGTCCAGGCAAAAAACATCACACAACCACAGAACAAACGATTAAAATGCAGTACAACATGATCCAATAATAAATTGTCATAATACAAAAATAGCAACAACAAAGAACCAAAAAATACTAATAAATGTGGTTACATAATAATTTTCATACCAAAGATAAAAATAGCAATATAAAAATAGATACACTGTATACATTTTTGCAAAAATAAAACAAAGAACCAATGGCCTAAAATATACACATTAGTGTACCAAATACAAACAATAAGTGACGAAAAAGTATCATCCATCCATTTTCTGCTGCTTATCCCATAATCAATAAAATACTCAATAGTCAATAAAAACAGTCATGACATTAGGTACAATCTAGAATAATCTCTTTACGCAATACTTCTCCTTTTAGTTTATTCTTAAAGCCCACTATGCTGGTGATTGATAGCAGATATTGTGGAAGTCTATTCCAGTAAGTGATTGCCCGATACATTACAGTCTTTTTCAAAACATCACTTTTGGGTTTAAGACGGGTGAGAGCACCTCTTTGGGCTAGCCTGGTACCGTAGTTGTGACTGTCACTAGCCTGGTACCGTAGTTGTGACTGTCACTAGCCTGGTACCGTAGTTGTGACTGTCACTAGCCTGGTACTGTAGTTGTGACTGTCACTAGCCTGGTACCGTAGTTGTGACTGTCACTAGCCTGGTACCGTAGTTGTGACTGTCACTAGCCTGGTACCGTAGTTGTGACTGTCACTAGCCTGGTACTGTAGTTGTGACTGTCACTAGCCTGGTACTGTAGTTGTGACTGTCACTAGCCTGGTACCGTAGTTGTGACTGTCACTAGCCTGGTACTGTAGTTGTGACTGTCACTAGCCTGGTACCGTAGTTGTGACTGTCACTAGCCTGGTACCGTAGTTGTGACTGTCACTAGCCTGGTACTGTAGTTGTGACTGTCACTAGCCTGGTACCGTAGTTGTGACTGTCACTAGCCTGGTACCGTAGTTGTGACTGTCACTAGCCTGGTACCGTAGTTGTGACTGTCACTAGCCTGGTACTGTAGTTGTGACTGTCACTAGCCTGGTACTGTAGTTGTGACTGTCACTAGCCTGGTACCGTAGTTGTGACTGTCACTAGCCTGGTACCGTAGTTGTGACTGTCACTAGCCTGGTACTGTAGTTGTGACTGTCACTGGCCTGGTACTGTAGTTGTGACTGTCACTAGCCTGGTACTGTAGTTGTGACTGTCACTAGCCTGGTACAGTAGTTGTGACTGTCACTAGCCTGGTACCGTAGTTGTGACTGTCACTAGCCTGGTACCGTAGTTGTGACTGTCACTAGCCTGGTACCGTAGTTGTGACTGTCACTAGCCTGGTACTGTAGTTGTGATTGTCACTAGCCTGGTACCGGAGTTGTGACTGTCACTAGCCTGGTACTGTAGTTGTGACTGTCACTAGCCTGGTACCGTAGTTGTGACTGTCACTAGCCTGGTACTGTAGTTGTGACTGTCACTAGCCTGGTACTGTAGTTGTGACTGTCACTAGCCTGATACCGTAGTTGTGACTGTCCCTGGCAAGCAAGAGCTGAGAATACAGATATGAGGGTTTATGGTATGTATAGATGTTTTTTAAAAATAGAATCAAACTACAAGCCAGTCTTTCATCAACTTTCATCCATGACAATTCATGATGCATGATCTCATTGCCAGTCCTAAATGAGCAATGGAGAGCTAGTCTGGCAGCTCTGTTTTGGGTAAGCTGGATTTTATTTAGATTTTATTTATTATTTTTATTGACGTCGTCAATGTTCTCTACTAAATCCTTTCAGCAAAAATATGGCAATATCGCGAAATGATCAAGTATGACACATAGAATGGACCTGCTATCCCCGTTTAAATAAGAAAATCTCATTTCAGTAGGCCTTTAAATGACAGCGCAGATATGTTTTGACACATTTGCCATCCATCATCCATCATCTTCCGCTCATCCGAGGTCGGGTCGCGGGGGCAGCAGCCTAAGCAGGGAAACCCAGACTTCCCTCTCCCCAGCCACTTCGTCTAGCTCTTCCCGGGGGATCCCGAGGCGTTCCCAGGCCAGCCGGGAGACATAGTCTTCCCAACGTGTCCTGGGTCTTCCCCGTGGCCTCCTACCGGTTGGACGTGCCCTAAACACCTCCCTAGGAAGGCGTTCGGGTGGCATCCTGACCAGATGCCCGAACCACCTCATCTGGCTCCTCTCGATGTGAAGGAGCAGCGGCTTTACTTTGAGTTCCTCCCGGATGGCAGAGCTTCTCACCCTATCTCTAAGGGAGAGACCCAAACTCATTTGGGCCGCTTGTACCCGTGATCTTATCCTTTCGGTCATAACCCAAAGCTCATGACCGTAGGTGAGGATGGGAACGTAGATCGACCGGTAAATTGAGAGCTTTGCCTTCCGGCTCAGCTCCTTCTTCACCACAACGGATCGATACAACGTCCGCATTACTGAAGACGCCGCACCGATCCGCCTGTCGATCTCACGATCCACTCTTCCCTCACTCGTGAACAAGACTCCTAGGTACTTGAACTCCTCCACTTGGGGCAGGGTTTCCTCCCCAACCCGGAGATGGCACTCCACCCTTTTCCGGGCGAGAACCATGGACTCGGACTTGGAGGTGCTGATTCTCATTCCGGTCGCTTCACACTCGGCTGCGAACCGATCCAGCGAGAGCTGAAGATCCCGGTCAGATGAAGCCATCAGGACTACATCATCTGCAAAAAGCAGAGACCTAATCCTGCGGTCACCAAACCGGAACCCCTCAACGCCTTGACTGCGCCTAGAAATTCTGTCCATAAAAGTTATGAACAGAATTGGTGACAAAGGGCAGCCTTGGCGGAGTCCAACCCTCACTGGAAATGTGTCCGACTTACTGCCGGCAATGCGGACCAAGCTCTGACACTGATCATACAGGGAGCGGACCGCCACAATCAGACAGTCCGATACCCCATACTCTCTGAGCACTCCCCACAGGACTTCCCGAGGGACACGGTCCAATGCCTTCTCCAAGTCCACAAAGCACATGTAGACTGGTTGGGTAAACTCCCATGCACCCTCAAGAACCCTGCCGAGAGTACAGAGCTGGTCCACAGTTCCACGACCAGGACGAAAACCACACTGTTCCTCCTGAATCCGAGGTTCGACTATCCGACGTAGCCTCCTCTCCAGTACACCTGAATAAACCTTACCGGGAAGGCTGAGGCTGAGGACACATTTGCACTCTTTTTAATTTGGGGTGTCCTGATTTTCATCAACATACATGAAAGAAAGGTCATTTAATGACACATAAGGCCATTTTAAACTGTATTCTAAAAATGTGTGGTGTGTGTAGCAGAGGTGAAAGGTCATGGGGGGGGGTGTATGCCCCACGCTGCAAACCCAACCCCCTCTTTTACTTTGACTACTTTCCTTTAAGAACACATTTACTCTTTTATTGTTGAATATGCCGCAAATAGCTCAGGTAATATCACTCCACTAGAAATGACTTAGGTGGGGGGAAAAAGGTGTTAGCTTAGCATCCTGCTAGCGAGATGAAAGATAGCTTCTAAGCGAGTATGTCAACTTTTCAAAGACAAGCTAACTCACCATCGCAGCTCACGGCGCGGAGAAAAACCTCGACAAAAACACACGTTTCTTCGGACACTCCGACCGGATGGAGCGAGAGGTCGCCTGCAACTAAGTCACTCATTGATTTTTTTTTTTTTTTTTTGAGGGTCCTTTCTTCGCAAAGGAGGCAAAAAAAAAAAAAAAAAAAGCACTTTTTTCACTGTGAGAGAGAAGTCTATGTGCGCATGCGCAGGAGTCCTTAACGGAGGCTGTTGCTAGGGAGAAAAAGAAGAAAATTATTAGAATTATTAAAGACGTCATTATTCAACACAAATAATGATATTTAAATATTAATTAGGCATTGAATATTTTGCATGAATGAAACATTAAAAACACCAGAATTGTATTAATTTTATCTGTTTTTTGTAATTATTGTCTTTTCTTACTCTTTCAATCAATCAATCAATCAATGTTTACTTATATAGCCCTAAATCACTAATGTCTCAAAGGGCTGCACAAACCACCACGACATCCTCGGTAGGCCCACATAAGGGCAAGGAAAACTCACACCCAGTGGGACATCGGTGACAATAATGACTATGAGAACATGATACTGTGAAAGATCAATCCATAATGGATCCAACACAGTCGCGAGAGTCCAGTCCAGAGCGGATCCAACACAGTCGCGAGAGTCCAGTCCAAAGCGGATCCAACACAGCAGCGAGAGTCCCGTTCACAGCGGAGCCAGCAGGAAACCATCCCAAGCGGAGGCGGATCAGCAGCGCAGAGATGTCCCCAGCCGATACACAGGCGAGCAGTACATGGCCACCGGATCGGACCGGACTCCCTGCATCAACGAGAGTGGGACATAGAAGTAAAAGAAAAGAAACGGCAGATCAACTGGTCTAAAAAGGGAGTCTATTTAAAGGCTAGAGTATACAAATGAGTTTTAAGGTGAGACTTAAATGCTTCTACTGAGGTAGCATCTCGAACTGTTACCGGGAGGGCATTCCAGAGTACTGGAGCCCAAAATGAAAAAGTTCTACAGCCCGCAGACTTTTTTTGGGCTTTGGGGATCACTAATAAGCCGGAGTCCTTTGAACGCAGATTTCTTGCCGGGACATATGGTACAATACAATCGGCAAGATAGGATGGAGCTAGACCGTGTAGTATTTGTTTCTGCTGGATCTACTCTCTATTTCAGTGGTTCTCAAACGGGGGTACTTGAAGGTATGCCAAGGGGTACGTGAGATTTTTTTTAGAAATATTCTAAAAAATAGCAACCATTCAAAAATCCTTTGTAAATATATTTATTGAATAATACTTCAACAAAATATGAATGTAAGTTCATAAACTGTGAAAAGAAATACAACAATGCAATATTCAGTGTTGACAGCTAGATTTTTTGTGGAAATGTTCCATAAATATTGATGTTTTTGGTGAAGGAATGTTTAGAATTAAGTTAATGAATCCAGATGGATCTCTATTACAATCCCCAAAGAGGGCACTTTAAGTTGATGATTACTTCTATGTCTAGAAATCTTTATTTGTAATTGAATCACTTGTTTATTTTTCAACAGGTTTTTAGTTATTTTTATATCTTTTTTTCCAAATAGTTCAAGAAAGACCACTACAAATGATCAATATTTTGCACTGTTATATCAATCAATCAATCAATGTTTACTTATATAGCCCTAAATCACTAGTGTCTCAAAGGGCTGCACAAACCACTACGACATCCTCGGTAGGCCCACATAAGGGCAAGGAAAACTCACACCCAGTGGGACGTCGGTGACAATGATGACTATGAGAAACCTTGGAGAGGACCGCACATGTTGCTTTCGGTTCCCCTCTAGGGGAACCGAAAGCAATGGATGTCGAACAGGTCTAACATGTTCAATCCATAGTGGATCCAACACAACTGTGAGAGTCGAGTCCAAAGTGGATCCAACACAGTAGAGAGTCCCGTCCATAGTGGAGCCAACAGGAAACCATCCCAAGCGGAGGCGTATCATATTATATTATACAATTTAATAAATCAGAAACTGATGACATGGTGATGTATTTTACTTCTTTATCTCTTTTTTTTTCAACCAAAAATGCTTTGCTCTGATTAGGGGGTACTTGAATTTAAAAAAATGTTCACAGGGGGTACATCACTGAAAAAAGGTTGAGAACCACTGCTCTATTTTATGCTGCCCTTTTATTTACTTTTATTTTATTATTATATTTTTGCTGCAGCTGTTCCATATACTGTTATAGTGTACATCAGGGGGTCTCAGACCTGCGGCCCACGAGACGTTATTTTGCGGCCCCCAGCTTAATATGAAAGTTTAAAGACCTACTACTACCAACCACGTAGTCTGACAGTTTATATATCAATGATGAAATATTAACATTGCAACACATGCCAATACGGCATATTTAGTTTACTAAATTGTAATTTTAAATTTCCCGCAAAGTATCCTGTTGAAAATGTCGCGGAATGATGACGCGTATGTTGACACGTGCGCGTGACGTCACCGGTTGTAGCGGACATGGTCTTCCGGCACCAATCAAGGCTAAAAGTCGTCTGCTTTAATCGCATAATTACACAGTATTCTGGACATCTGTGTTGCTGAATCTTTTGCAATTTGTTCAATTAATAATGGAGACGTCAAAGAAGAAAGATGTAGGTGGGAGCAGTGTATTGCAGCTGCCTTTAGCAACACAAACACAGCCGGTGTTTCCTTGTTTACATTCCCGAAGGTGAAGCCTTACTTTGGAACAGAGCAGTCAAGCGAACATGGTTCCCGACCACATGTCAACCGGCAGGTTTCGGTGAGAAAATTGTGGTAATAAGTCGGCTCTTACCGTAGACATGAGCAGAGCTTGTGTCCTCCTGCAACTGCGGACTCTCTTACCTCCTCCCACCGGAGACACTGGCGGTCACATCACCCGTGGTCACACCCCTCCGACTTTCAGGTACCATATAATCTCACTAGTAACACAATAAGCAGATAAGGTATTTTCCAGAATTATCCTAGTAAATGTGTCTAATAACATCTGAATCGCTACCACTGCCCTGTCTTTTTTTTTTCTAGTCCTTCACTCTCACTATCCTCATCCACGAATCTTTCATCCTTGCTCAAATTAATGGGGAAATCGTCGCTTTCTCGGTCCGAATCGCTCTCGCTGCTGGTGGCTATGATTGTAATCAATGTTCAGATGTGAGGACCCCTACAACTTGTGACATCACGCGCACATAGTCTGCTGCTTCCGGTACAGGCAAGGCTTTTTTATTAGCAACCAAAAGTTGCGAACTTTATCGTCGATGTTCTCTACTAAATCCTTTCAGCAAAAATATGGCAATATCGCGAAATGATCAAGTATGACACATAAAATGGACCTGCTATCCCCGTTTAAATAAGAAAATCTCATTTCAGTAGGCCTTTAATGTTTGTGGCCCGCAAGTTTTATATGAATGGCGCTTGACAGCGTTGTGTGCGGAGCTGAAGTAATCGACCAATGACAGTGTGGTACATGGCTCTCGAGGGCCAAACATTGACGTCACTTGCATGATGCAAGCAGAGAAACGCAAACCACCTCCCACCCCCAAACCCTCACCCTCCCCACCGTTGGCTCCAGATAGACAATTTTTTTTTTATCTCGGTCCAAAATGGCTCTGTCAACGTTCTGGGTTGCCTACCCCTGCGTTAGTGGAAAAGCGGCAAAGGAGTGAAAGCGACAGAGACGTTGCCATGGAGACGAGGGTTTTCTTACGAGCCTGGCTGCAGTCACGCCGCGACACCTGTCCGTCAGTAATAACCTGGACCACTTCAAACCAGTGTTTGTTGGATTTTTTTTTTTTGCTTAATTTGCATTGCCTCACACAATGAACACTACATACATTTCTATATGATGCCAGATAACACTGCGGGAGCCGTCAGTTTTTTTGCTCTCGCTATCCCTGTACTTTTCCGGCTATTATCCACCGACCGTCGTGTTGCTGTAGGGAGGGAAAGTGGAACGACACACATTGCGGAAATAACATTATTCGCCGTGCGTCGACTAAAAACAAATATATTCCACAACCCCAAACATGTCTTTTTCAAAGCCTGCAGTGAAGAGAAGTGTTCGTGATGAGCAAAGACAGTTCCAGGAAAAGTGGGAGATGCAATATTTCTGTGTTAAGCACAGGGGCATCCCGACGTGTTTTATTTGCACAGAGAAATTTGCCGTGCACAAGGGATACAATTTGAAACGTCACTATACAACTAAACATGCTGAGGAGTATGCAAAAAAATTTTAAGAAATCTTTACTTGCGGCCCAGCCTCACTTAGACTCTGTGTCCTGTGGCCCCCAGGTGAATTGAGTTTGAGACCCCTGGTGTACGTTTATTATCCATCCATCCATTTTCTACCGCTTATTGCCTTGTGGGCTCGCGGGGTCCGCTGGCGCCTATCTCAGCTACAAGTCGCCACCTCATCGCAGGGCCAACACAGATAGACAGACAACATTCACACTCTAGGGACCATTTAGTGTTGCCAATCAACCTATCCCCAGGTGCATGTCTTTGGAGGTGGGAGGGGCCTATCCCCAGGTGCATGTCTTTGGAAGTGGGAGGGGCCTATCCCCAGGTGCATGTCTTTGGAGGTGGGAGGGGCCTATCCCCAGGTGCATGTCTTTGGAGGTGGGAGGGGCCTATCCCCAGGTGCATGTCTTTGGAGGTGGGAGGGGCCTATCCCCAGGTGCATGTCTTTGGAGGTGGGAGGGGCCTATCCCCAGGTGCATGTCTTTGGAAGTGGGAGGGGCCTATCCCCAGGTGCATGTCTTTGTAGGTGGGAGGGGCCTATCCCCAGGTGCATGTCTTTGGAGGTGGGAGGGGCCTATCCCCAGGTGCATGTCTTTGGAGGTGGGAGGGGCCTATCCCCAGGTGCATGTCTTTGGAGGTGGGAGGGGGCCTATCCCCAGGTGCATGTTTTTGGAGGTGGGAGGGGCCTATCCCCGGGTGCATGTTTTTGGAGGGGGGAGGGGCCTATCCCCAGGTGCATGTCTTTGGAGGTGGGAGGGGCCTATCCCCAGGTGCATGTTTTTGGAGGTGGGAGGGGCCTATCCCCAGGTGCATGTCTTTGGAGGTGGGAGGGGCCTATCCCCAGGTGCATGTCTTTGGAGGTGGGAGGAAGCCGGAGTACCCGGAGGGAACCCACGCATTCACGGGGAGAACATGCAAACTCCACACAGAAAGATCCCGAGCCTGGATTTGAACCCAGGACTGCAGGAACTTTGTATTGTGAGGCAGACACACTAACCCCTCTGTGTTGGCCCTGAGATGAGGTGGCGACTTGTCCAGGGTGTACCCCACCTTCCGCCCGATTGTAGCTGAGATAGGTGCCAGCGCCTCCCGCGACCCCAAAAGGGAATAAGCGGTAGAAAATGGATGTATATATAATATGTAAATATTACATATATGTTAAATGTTATATTGCTGCTCTGGTACATTTTTTGTTTACTTTATAACTTTAGTTTTCGCCCTGGATATGGAGTGACGCAGTTGGGAGAGTGGCCGTGCCAGCAACTTGAGGGTTCCTGGTTCAATCCCCACCTTCTACCAACCTCGTCACGTCCGTTGTGTCCTTGAGCAAGACACTTCACCCTTGCTCCTGATGGGTGCTGGTTGGCGCCTTGCATGGCAGCTCCCTCCATCAGTGTGTGAATGTGTGTGTGAATGGGTAAATGTGGAAGTAGTGTCAAAGCGCTTTGAGTACCTTGAAGGTAGAAAAGCGCTATACAAGTATGACCCAGTTGCCCTCTTTTTGTGCATTTGTGTGCAATATCCTTTCCATTCTTTGTTCCTGAGCTACTGTGTGGAACAATTTCCCTTGTGGATTAATAAAGTTTTTTCTAAGTCTAAAATTTAGCAGACATTGACGCTAAATTAAAAATCATTGCAGCTGTAATATATTTTTAAACAAGGGGCATTCATTGGAAACAAACTAAAGTTCACATATATTACAGCATGCATGTGAGCATGTAATGCTATTTCATTTTTATTTTTATTTCAATTTTTTTTTAACCTACAGTTTCAGTGGAAAAACATAATAATTTTAACTCTAAAGTTAAACAATATTAGGTGGCATGTATTACAATTAAAATTTGATCTACCGTATTTCCTTGAATTGCCGCCGGGTATATAGTATGCGCCTGCCTTGAATTACTGGGTCAAAACTCGTTTCGCAAAAAAAATTAGCTCAATCTTAGTATTTCCGCCGGGTCAAACTCGTCACGTCACGAGTGACACTTCACCTGTCAATGGATGTCCGCTAACTTTTTGCAACTCAACGCCAAAAAAACGGAAATGCTGATTATCGGTCCTGCTAGACACCAAACTCTATTTAATAATACAACTCTAACATTTGACAACCAAATAATTAAACAAGGCGACACGGTAAAGAATCTGGGTATTATCTTCGACCCAACTCTCTCCTTTGAGTCACACATTAAAAGCGTTACTAAAACGGCCTTCTTTCATCTCCGCAATATCGCTAAAATTCGCTCCATTCTGTCCACTAAAGACGCTGAGATCATTATCCATGCGTTTGTTACGTCTCGCCTCGACTACTGTAACGTATTATTTTCGGGTCTCCCCATGTCTAGCATTAAAAGATTACAGTTGGTACAAAATGCGGCTGCTAGACTTTTGACAAGAACAAGAAAGTTTGATCACATTACGCCTGTACTGTATATACCTTTATATACATATATACATACATATATACCTGTACTGGCTCACCTGCACTGGCTTCCTGTGCACTTAAGATGTGACTTTAAGGTTTTACTACTTACGTATAAAATACTACACGGTCTAGCTCCATCCTATCTTGCCGATTGTATTGTACCATATGTCCCGGCAAGAAATCTGCCTTCAAAGGACTCCGGCTTATTAGTGATTCCCAAAGCCCAAAAAAAGTCTGCGGGCTATAGAGCGTTTTCCGTTCGGGCTCCAGTACTCTGGAATGCCCTCCCGGTAACAGTTCGAGATGCCACCTCAGTAGAAGCATTTAAGTCTCACCTTAAAACTCATTTGTATACTCTAGCCTTTAAATAGACTCCCTTTTTAGACCAGTTGATCTGCCGTTTCTTTTCTTTTACTTCTATGTCCCACTCTCCCTTGTGGAGGGGGTCCGGTCCGATCCGGTGGCCATGTACTGCTTGCCTGTGTATCGGCTGGGGACATCTCTGCGCTGCTGATCAGCCTCCGCTTGGGATGGTTTCCTGCTGGCTCCGCTGTGAACGGGACTCTCGCTGCTGTGTTGGATCCGCTTTGGACTGGACTCTCGCGACTGTGTTGGATCCATTATGGATTGATCTTTCACAGTATCATGTTCTCATAGTCATCATTGTCAACAACGTCCCACTGGGTGTGAGTTTTCCTTGCCCTTATGTGGGCCTACCGAGGATGTCGTAGTGGTTTGTGCAGCCCTTTGAGACACTAGTGATTTAGGGCTATATAAGTAAACATTGATTGATTGACTTTCAAAATGGAGGAGGCTGATTTCAATCATTTCAAACCGCATAAAGGGAAGAAGATTAAGAGCTATTCAGTAGGATTCAAGGTCGAAGTTATTGAATATGCTAAAAGGAACAGTAAGCAGCTATGTTTTATTAATATACTGTAGCTGCGTGTGTCAAATATGAGTCATTAAATGACTCCCGCCTCCTGGTGGTAGAGGGCGCTAGAGATCCTTCTTGCGACTGCTCGGCTGCAGAAGAAGTGACAATGAGTGACATGATATGTGCGCTGGCTATGTAAACAACCGGGCTGAAATAAAGCATGTTCCAGTCATTAATACCCAGTGTATTATTTATACTATAACATTTCATGGTGAATTGATTAACGTGGACCCCGACTTAAACAAGTTGAAAAACTTATTGGGGTGTTACCATTTAGTGGTCAATTGTACGGAATATGTACTGTACTGTGCAATCTACTAATAAAGGTATCAATCAATCAATCAAAACGGAGCAGAACGGGAGGGGGAGTTGTCCGAGGATAATTCTGTCGTCGCCCGCACTACACGTGGGGAGCCGACCCAAACGAGAGCGCGCTATGGCTACACACCTACCGACCATGAACTGGACCAGCAAGAGTGTTTATTTTTTTTCCTCTCGCTTGCACTTTGAACATGGAGGATTACATATCTAAAATAAAACCGTTTTCTAAACCGGACTTTCGATCAAAGCAGGAGGTAATAAAGGAAGATCTCAATCGAGACAGAGAGACATTTAAAACTGAAGAAAGATAAGGAAGACTTCTATAAACAAGTTATCGATGCTTTTGATCAGGAGGAGCTGTGCATGGACTTCATTTATAAGTTAAGGTAGTGAAGTGAAGTGAATTATATTTATATAGCACTTTTTCTCAAGTGACTCAAAGCGCTTTACATAGTGAAACCCAATATCTAAGTTACATTTAAACCAGTGTGGGTGGCACTGGGAGCAGGTGGGTAAAGTGTCTTGCCCAAGGACACAACGGCAGTGACTAGGATGGCGGAAGCGGGAATCGAACCTGCAACCCTCAAGTTGCTGGTACGGCCACTCTACCAACCGAGCTAAGCCGGTAAGACCATAATAACATTTTTGTTATTTAATGTGCTTTTTGTGATGGTATCCTTACATCACACTCAAATTTTTAAGCACAGGCCAAAATTTTACCGCATGCCTTTGGTGAGCGCCGGAGTGAGAAGAGGTTTTGAATTAATTAGCAAATACGGTACTTGTCATATTTCAACATTTAAATGGTATCTAACTGATAAATACCACAAATTAATATCCAACTTACAGTAACTACAATTTTATTAATATTTTATTTATTTCGTGTTTTTACCTTTTAGCTGTGTAGTTAGTGTATTTTCCCAATGTTTCGATATTATTAAGTGGCATAAAATGTTATTTATTTGTTCCATTTCAACATTTTTAAATTCGATCTCAATTCTGTACATTGAAGTGAATTATATTTATATAGTGTTTTTCTCTAGTGACTCAAAGTGCTTTACATAGTGAAACCCAATATCTAAGTTACATTTAAACCAGTGTGGGTGGCACTGGGAGCAGGTGGGTAAAGTGTCTTGCCCAAGGACACAGCGGCAGTGACTAGGTTGGCAGAAGCGGGAATCGAACCTGCAACCCTCAAGTTGCTGGCACGGCCACTCTACCAACCGAGCTAAACCGGTAAGACCATAAAAACATTTTTGTTATTTAATGTGCTTTTTGTGATGGTATCCTTACATCACACTCAAATTTTTAAGCACAGGCCAAAATTTACCGCATGCCTTTGGTGAGCGCCGGAGTGAGAAGAGGTTTTGAATTAATTAGCAAATACGGTACTTGTCATATTTCAACATTTAAATGGTATCTAACTGATAAATACCACAAATTAATATCCAACTTAACTACAATTTTATTAATATTTTATTTATTTCGTGTTTTTACCTTTTAGCTGTGTAGTTAGTGTATTTTCCCAATGTTTCGATATTATTAAGTGGCATAAAATGTTATTTATTTGTTCCATTTCAACATTTTTAAATTCGATCTCAATTCTGTACATTGAAGTGAATTATATTTATATAGTGTTTTTCTCTAGTGACTCAAAGCGCTTTACATAGTGAAACCCAATATCTAAGTTACATTTAAACCAGTGTGGGTGGCACTGGGAGCAGGTGGGTAAAGTGTCTTGCCCAAGGATATAACGGCAGTGACTAGGATGGCGGAAGCGGGAATCGAACCTGCAACCCTCAAGTTGCTGGCACGGCCGCTCTACCAACCGAGTTATGCTGGAATTTTAATTTTCCTGCGGGAACTCACCTGAAGGAATCAATAAAGTACTATCTATCCATCATTTAAAGTCTGTATAATTCATAGAAACCACAAAACAAAATCTGGCTTGCTTGCGGGCCTTAATCATAATCTATTTCTTTTTTTAAATCTTTTATCTGTCTTATAAGTATTTCCCTATGTTTTAACACGTGACTTATATGCTGAAAACGCTGACATGCTATAATTACACCCTATGTTAACAAAAACAATAAAATGTGATTTATTAGTATAATTTTCAACCTTTAAAAGTTTACAAATTCCTATCATTCCCAGCAGAAATGCACTAATAAATATTGTTTGTCCATAATGCATAATAAACGTTAATGCCTTTTATTAGCTCAATGCTTAATGTTTATTTCAACCTACAATGTCTATGCAGTGTATATTTGTATATTATTTTTAAACCCATGATAGCACTTAGACTTAGACTTCCTGTTATTGTCATTCAAATTTGAACTTTACAGTGCAGGATAAAAGAGCAATAAGGTACCAGAGGTGGGTAGAGTGGCCAGAAATTGTACTCAAGTAAGAGTACTGTTACTTTAGAGATTTATTACTCGAGTAAAAGTAAGGAGTAGTCACCCAAATATTTACTTGAGTAAAAGTAAAAAGTATGTTGTGAAAAAACTACTCAAGTACTGAGTAACTGATGAGTAACCTGAATACGGCAACAAATAATGCACAAAAACATAAAAATAGCAGGAATATCTCTTAAGCAACTAAAACAATAATATATATTAAATAATAGTACATTAAAATAAAATAAAAAATGACACATTGAGCCACAATAACTTAACAGCACCATAGGCTCAGTAGGCATTCATTGATTTGATTGATTGATTGATTAAAACTTGTATTAGTAGATTGCACAGTACAGTACATATTCCCTACAATTGACCACTAAATGGTAACACCCCAATAAGTTTTTCAACGTTTATCAAATACTTAATAAATGACCAAGTCGAGGTGATCTACCTCATATATACATACACACACATATCATTTATACACACACATATCATATATATATATATATGTATATATATATATACAGTATATAATTTATATTTATTTATTTTGCCGTTTTTGTTCATATGTTGAAGGTGTTTTAATGAATATATATGCATGTTTAACTTATAGATTCCTATCTTTCATGAGGACAAGAATATAAGTTGGTGTATTACCTGATTCTGATGACTTGCATTGATTGGAATCAGACGTCCACGTTTTCAAATGGGGGAGAAAATAGATTGCACAGTACAGTACATATTCCGTACAATTGACCACTAAATGGTAACACCCCAAGAAGTTTTTCAACGTCTATCAATTACTTAATAAATGACCAAGTGAAGGTGATCTACCTCATATATACATACACACACATATCATTTATACACACACATATCATATATATATATATATATATATACATACATTTATATATACAGTATATAATTTATATTTATTTATTTTGCCGTTTTTGTTGACATGTTGAAGGTGTTTTAATGAACATATATGCATGTTTAACATATAGATTCCTATCTTTCACGAAGACAAGAATATAAGTTGGTGTATTACCTGATTCTGATGACTTGCATTGATTGGAATCAGACAGTATAGTGCTGATGACGTCCACGTTTTCAAATGGAGGAGAAAAAAAGTTCCTCTTTTCGGTCTAATACCACATGAAAGTCGTTGGTTTTTGGCATCTTATTTGTCCAGCTTCCATATTCGTTTTTATACACTTTACAAGAAATACATTGGCGGCAAACTCCGTAGCTTGCTAGCTTGTTTGCGCTGGCTTTCGGAGACTCTTATTTTGTTAGCGCAGGCGCGATGGAGCGGCACTTTTATTGTGAAAACAGGAAATGTGTGACCAGTCTTTAGGCTTTTGACGGGAAGTACGGTCGACATAAAAAGTGTCTTTTTTCCTTTACACTTTTGATTGATTGATTGAAACTTTTATTAGTAGATTGCACAGTACAGTACATATTCCGTACAATTGACCACTAAATGGTAACACCCCAATACGTTATTCAACTTTTTTAAGTCGGGTCATGTGACCGCCTGGCTCTGTTTGATTGGTCCAACGTCACCAGTGACTGCATGTGATTGGTGAAAAGCAGGCATGCGTAGATCCTACTTTTAACCAAAACAAACATTAACAGATCGATAAAAAAAAAAAAAGTAGCGAGTAGCGAGCTGAATGTAGATAAATGGAACAGAGTAAAAGTAGCGTTTCTTCTCTATAAATTTACTCAAGTAAAAGTAAAAGTATGTTGCATAAAAACTACTCTTAGAAGTACAATTTATCCCAAAAGTTACTCAAGTAAATGTAACGGAGTAAATGTAGCGCGTTACTACCCACCTCTGTAAGGTACAGATATAAATAAATAGATTACTGTACAGATACATATATTGCACTTTTGCATATGCATCCACGTTTATGGATGTATGTTATATTGTCTTTATATGATCTTATGTTATATTGTCTTTAAATGATCTATTGCTAACGATGGATTCTGATGCGTCATCTATGTTGCTGCTCCTCGATCTTAGCGCTGCTTTCGATACCGTCGATCATAATATTTTATTAGAACGTATCAAAACACGAATTGGTATGTCAGACTTAGCCCTGTCTTGGTTTAACTCTTATCTTACTGATAGGATGCAGTGTGTCTCCCATAACAATGTGACCTCGGACTACGTTAAGGTAACGTGTGGAGTTCCCCAGGGTTCGGTCCTTGGCCCTGCACTCTTCAGCATCTACATGCTGCCGCTAGGTGACATCATACGCAAATACGGTGTTAGCTTTCACTGTTATGCTGATGACACCCAACTCTACATGCCCCTAAAGCTGACCAACACGCCGGATTGTAGTCAGCTGGAGGCGTGTCTTAATGAAATTAAACAATGGATGTCCGCTAACTTTTTGCAACTCAATGCCAAAAAAACGGAAATGCTGATTATCGGTCCTGCTAGACACCGAACTCTATTTAATAATACAACTCTAACATTTGACAACCAAACAATTAAACAAGGCGACACGGTAAAGAATCTGGGTATTATCTTCGACCCAACTCTCTCCTTTGAGGCACACATTAAAAGCGTTACTAAAACGTCCTTCTTTCATCTCCGTAATATCGCTAAAATTCGCTCCATTCTGTCCACTAAGGACGCTGAGATCATTATCCATGTGTTTGTTACGTCTCGTCTCGATTACTGTAACGTATTATTTTCGGGTCTCCCCATGTCTAGCATTAAAAGATTACAGTTGGTACAAAATGCGGCTGCTAGACTTTTGACAAGAACAAGAAAGTTTGATCACATTACGCCTGTACTGTATATACCTTTATATACATATATACATACATATATACCTGTACTGGCTCACCTGCACTGGCTTCCTGTGCACTTAAGATGTGACTTTAAGGTTTTACTACTTACGTATAAAATACTACACGGTCTAGCTCCATCCTATCTTGCCGATTGTATTGTACCATATGTCCCGGCAAGAAATCTGCGTTCAAAGGATTCCGGCTTGTTAGTGATTCCCAAAGCCCAAAAAAAGTCTGCGGGCTATAGAGCGTTTTCCGTTCGGGCTCCAGTACTCTGGAATGCCCTCCCGGTAACAGTTCGAGATGCCACCTCAGTAGAAGCATTTAAGTCTCACCTTAAAACTCATTTGTATACTCTAGCCTTTAAATAGACTCCCTTTTTAGACCAGTTGATCTGCTGTTTCTTTTCTTTTTCTTCTATGTCCCACTCTCCCCTGTGGAGGGGGTCCGGTCCGATCCGGTGGCCATGTACTGCTTGCCTGTGTATCGGCTGGGGACATCTCTGCGCTGCTGATCCGCCTCGACATCTCTGTGCTGCTGATCCGCCTCCGCTTGGGATGGTTTCCTGCTGGCTCCGCTGTGAACGGGACTCTCGCTGCTGAGTTGGAACCGCTTTGGACTGGACTCTCGCGACTGTGTTGGATCCATTGTGGATTGAACTTTCACAGTATCATGTTAGACCCGCTCGACATCCATTGCTTTCCTCCTCTCCAAGGTTCTCATAGTCATTATTGTCACCGATGTCCCACTGGGTGTGAGTTTTCCTTGCCCTTATGTGGGCCTACCGAGGATGTCGTGGTGGTTTGTGCAGCCCTTTGAGACACTAGTGATTTAGGGCTATATAAGTAAACATTGATTGATTGATTGATTGATATATTCCAGCGAGTTAATCCATTTATGGGGGTGGAATTGAGGGGATAGTTATGATGCGTTCAAGCGTCTGATGTCCAACATTATATTCTGTTTAATTAATATTTATTTCATTGCATTGCATGCTTTATTAATTTTTTTTTTTAATTTGTGCATTTTATCTGTGTAGTAAACAACTATAAATACTTGCATTTGTGTTGTGTTTTTACATCTTCAATACGTTGAAATCCCTGGGCGGGGTGGGGGGGGGGAATAAATAAAAGTAAAACTATTTTAGAAGGTATGTTATAATAAAATGTAATTTATTTACATTTTAACATACTTTTTTCTTAATTTGCATAGCGTGTGTGTTTTTTTTTTCAAACATTACAAGCAGAAATGCACGATTAAATATGCTTTGTCCATGCTTTACAATAAGGATAAAATACCGTTTATTTATCCCACAGTGGGGAAATTGTGTGGTTGCAGTGCAGAAACAAAAAAATCCACCAAAAAAAAGTACAAAACACGATGAAAACAAGAAGAAAACATCAGAGAACACATAGGACATAAAAGACATTAAAAGGGCACAAAACGACAGCGGCCCTATTTCTACATGCAGCTACAAACGTAAATCGCAACAACAGAAAAGGAGCAATAAATGACATATATTGTGCACTGAGGTTGTACGGTATACTGGTACTAGTATAGTATCGCTGTACTAATGTGTCTACTATGTACCGCGGATGTCGTTGTGGCTTGTGCAGCCCTTTGAGACACTTGTGATTTAGGGTTTTTAAAATAAACATTGATTGATTGATTGATACTAATGAACCAAAAATGGTACTGTAGTCTGTTTTTAAGTGCCGGTTACCAACGGGTATGACGGCGCGCCAACACGTCGTAACATTGCTGGTTTTACTAGGAGTGGAGCATGTTCGGCAGCGCACAATCACAGAGTACATACAGTTGTGATCAGAATTATTCAACCCCCACACAATTTGGGTGTTTTAGCAAGTTGGACATTTATTCCGTATTTTGTTTATAGTCATATCAAATAAAGATGTGTCAAGTAGACAAATGCAACTTCAATTGTAACACTGTACTTTACACAATACCAAAAAAGGACATTTGTCATTGACAAAATGATTCAACCCCCTAGTTCCATGCATCTTTAGTACTTAGTAGAACACCCTTTGGCAGTAATGACATCCTTCAAAGGTGATACATAAGCTTCTTGCAACCATCTACAGTATTTTAGCCCATTCCTCTTGGGCAAAGGCCTCCAGTTCATTCATATTCTTGGGCTTGTGTGCTGCAACTGCCTTTTTCAAGTCCCAACACAGCTTTTCTAGAGGATTTAGGTCTGGCGACTGTGAAGGCCACTCCAGAGTCTTCCAGTCCTTCTTCTGCAACCACTCTGATGTTGATTTGGAGGTATGCTTGGGATGGTTGTCCTGTTGGAAGGTCCAACGTCTCCCAAGCCTCAGCTTCGTCACTGACTTCATGACATTTGCAGCTAATATATCCTGCTAGGAAATAGAATTCATAATGCCTTGAACGCGCTGGAGATTCCCGGTACCTGAGGCAGAGAAACAGCCCCTGAGCATGATTGACCCCCCACCATGCTTAACAGTAGGCAAGGTGTTCTTCTCTTTGTAAGCTTCATTTATTTCTCCTCCAGACATAACGTTGATTCATAGGCCCAAAGAGTTCCACTTTTGTCTCATCACTCCATAGAACAGTTTCCCAAAACCTTTGGGGTTTGTCCAGATGACTTTTGGCATACTGGAGTCTATTTTTTCCTGTGCCTGGTAGTCAGAAGTGGGGTGCGCCTGGGAGTTCTGGCATGGAGGCCTTCATCTCGTAGTGCGCGCCTTATTGTCTGGGACGAAACCTGCGTTCCCCCCTCTGCAATGTCCTGTTGTAGTTCCTCAGCTGTTACCCAGGGGTTTTTCACCACTGTACGCTTCAAATACCGGACAGCAGTTGCACACAGCATCCTCTTTCTACCACGCCCAGGTAGTGTTTCCACTGTGCCTTTAGCTTTAAACTTGCGAATTATGCTCCCAACTTTTAAAAGACAGAATGGTTTGTCCATGCTGCATGATACATTTAAGTACTTTTTATTAGCTTAATCAAAATGTTAAATATTTACTAAGTGACAACATTTGATTTTTTTTTTTAATTTGAATTCTGTAATATTTTTTACAATTTAGTTAGATTTTTTTGTAGTATTTAACATCTGACATGTTGAAAACAATAAAAAAATAAATAAAAATGAAACTATTTTAAAAGGTGTGGCTATATAATGGATTGAACAAAAAAAAAAAAGCTATTTATTTACATTTTCTCAACTTTTATAAGGAAGAAATGCACCATTAAATATGGTTTGACCTTTTAGTACTTTTTATTAGCTCAATGCTTGTCCCTAATTAAAAATTTAAATACTTAAATATTTTTTACAACTTAATGAGATGCAATTATTATAATTTCATAGTTTTTTTTAACCTTTTATTCGCTGTGTAATAGGCAACGATAACTATATTTTTGTAGTATTTAACATACGACATGTTAAAAACAGTAAAAAAAAAAAAAAATTACTAAAAAGTCAGACTATTTGCATGGTAGTTGACAAAATGTGATTTTGTTTTCAACATTTCAATTCTGTAATAATTTTACAACTTTATGAGATGCAATTATTACTACTTCATAGTTTTTTTTAAACATTTTATCCGCTGTGTAATAGGCAACGAAAACTATATTTTTTGTAGTATTTAACATCTGACATATGTTAAAAACAGTAAAAAAAAAAAATAACTAAAAAGTGGAACTATTTTAGAAGGTATAGTTATATAAGTGAATAAACAATAAAAATGCGATGTGTTTACATTTGTTCAACTTTTAAAAGGCAGAATGGTTTGTCCATGCTGCATGATACATTTAAGTACTTTTTATTAGCTTAATCAAAATGTTAAATATTTACTAAGTGACAACATTTGATTTTTTTTCAACATTTGAATTCTGTAATATTTTTTACAATTTAGTTAGATTTTTTTGTAGTATTTAACATCTGACATGTTGAAAACAATAAAAAAATAAATAAAAATGAAACTATTTTAAAAGGTGTGGCTATATAATGGATTGAACAAAAAAAAAAAGCTATTTATTTACATTTTCTCAACTTTTATAAGGAAGAAATGCACCATTAAATATGGTTTGACCTTTTAGTACTTTTTATTAGCTCAATGCTTGTCCCTAATTAAAAATTTAAATACTTAAATATTTTTTACAACTTAATGAGATGCAATTATTATAATTTCATAGTTTTTTTTAACCTTTTATTCGCTGTGTAATAGGCAACGATAACTATATTTTTGTAGTATTTAACATACGACATGTTAAAAACAGTAAAAAAAAAAAAAATTACTAAAAAGTCAGACTATTTGCATGGTAGTTGACAAAATGTGATTTTGTTTTCAACATTTCAATTCTGTAATAATTTTACAACTTTATGAGATGCAATTATTACTACTTCATAGTTTTTTTTAAACATTTTATCCGCTGTGTAATAGGCAACGAAAACTATATTTTTTGTAGTATTTAACATCTGACATATGTTAAAAACAGTAAAAAAAAAAATAACTAAAAAGTGGAACTATTTTAGAAGGTATAGTTATATAAGTGAATAAACAATAAAAATGCGATGTGTTTACATTTGTTCAACTTTTAAAAGGCAGAATGGTTTGTCCATGCTGCATGATACATTTAAGTACTTTTTATTAGCTTAATCAAAATGTTAAATACTAAGTGACAACATTTGATTTTTTTTCAACATTTGAATTCTGTAATATTTTTTACAATTTAGTTAGATTTTTTTGTAGTATTTAACATCTGACATGTTGAAAACAATAAAAAAATAAATAAAAATGAAACTATTTTAAAAGGTGTGGCTATATAATTGATTGAACAAAAAAAAAGCTATTTATTTACATTTTCTCAACTTTTATAAGGAAGAAATGCACCATTAAATATGGTTTTGACATTTTAGTACTTTTTATTAGCTCAATGCTTGTCCCTAATTAAAAATTTAAATACTTAAATATTTTTTACAACTTAATGAGATGTAATTATTATAATTTCATAGTTTTTTTAACCTTTTATTCGCTGTGTAATAGGCAACGATAACTATATTTTTGTTTTATTTAACATACGACATGTTAAAAACAGTAAAAAAAAACGTTACTAAAAAGTCAAACTATTTGCATGGTAGTTGACAAAATGTGATTTTGTTTTCAACATTTCAATTCTGTAATAATTTTTTACAACTTTATGAGATGCAATTATTACAATTTCATTGTTTTTTTAACCATTTGTCTGCTGTGTAATATGCAACAATAACATCCTTTTTTTGTAATATGTAACATCTGACATTTGTTGAAAACAGTAAAAAAAATAACTAAAAAGTGGAACTATTTTAGAAGGTATAGTTAAATAAGTGAATGAACAATAAAAATGCGATGTGTTTACATTTGTTCAACTTTTAAAAGACAGAATGGTTTGTCCATGCTGCATGATACATTTAAGTACTTTTTTATTAGCTTAATCAAAATGTTAAAAAAAAATTAAAAAATTTTTTTCAACATTTAAATTCTGTAATAATTTTTACAATTTAGTTAGATTTTTTTTGTAGTATTTACCTTCTGACATGTTGAAAACAATAAAAAAAAATTATAAGTGAAACTATTTTAGAAGAATTAATCAAATTTGATTTATACACATTTTCTCAAAATTACCGTTAAATATGTTTTAAAATGTTAGTACTTTTTATGCGCTCAATGCTTGTGCCTAATTAAAATTATAAATACTTAAATAATTTTTACAACTTTATGAGATGCCATTATTACAATTTCATATATTTTTTAAACCTTTTAGCCGCTGTGTAATAGGCATCAATAATTACTTTTTTTTTGTAGTATTTAACATCTGACATGTTGAAAACGGTAAAAAAAATAACTAAAAAGTGGAACTATTTTAGAAGGTATAGCTATATAATTAAATGAACAATAAAATGTGATTTATTTACATTCTCTCAAATTTCAAAAGGCAGAAATGCACCATTAAATATAATTTGACATTTTAGTACTTTTTATTAGCTCAATGCTTGCCCCTAACTAAACACTTTTAAATACTATTTTAAACTATAAAGTGAAACAACATTAGGTGATAAAATGGGATTTTTTTTCAACATTTCACTTTGTAATCAATCTTACAACTTTATGAGATGCAATTGTTTTAAAACCTTTTATTTGCTATGTAAAAGGCAACAATAACGTAGTTGAAAACCTTTTTTTTTTTCAAAACCAAAAAGTTAAACTATTTTAGAAGGAACAATGAGCAATAAAATGCAATTTATTGACATTTTCTCCACTTTCAAAAAGCATAATGGTTTTTCCATGCTGTATATTACATTTTAGTGCCTTTTATTCGCCCAATGCTCGTCCCAATCGTCCACTGCACATCACTCTATTACAGGTGTGTCCAAAGTGCGGCCCGAGGGCCATTTGTGGCCCCCAGCTAATTTGTCTATGGCCCCCGGCCCATTCTAAAAAATGTTATAATAAAAATTGAAAACATAAAAGAGTGTAATAAAAGAGTAAACAGTGACATGTAACAAGAAAAAGTTGCAGTGCTGAGGGGCTCCAATTACTTCACTGGAACAATTTCACTTTCAAATATTTCGGGGGGATAATATTGCATATTTCGTGCAAAACAAAGTTTTCTTTCACAAAAAGGGCATCAAACAAACAAAAAAGTATGGAAAAAAATTATAAAATCTTATGATCAAGAGATGTACAGACTGAAGCGTTAAAAGTAAAAAAAAAAAAATATATATATATATATATATATATATTTATATATATACATATACATTTGGCTTATTTTCAACACTTATTCTTTGTTTTTATTGTTATGAATTATTGACCTATTTAGGGTTCCGATTACTTCACGTCAAATATTCCACTTTGAAATGTTTTGGAGGAAAAATGTTGCAAAGTTTGTGTGTTTGCCATGTAAATAAGGGTTTTTTAAAAAAAAGGCCATAAACAAACAAAAAAAAAATGTTCTTTTTTTTTTTTTTATAATGACAGACAGACCTGAAGTTGATCTCCAGATTCAAGCGTTAAACGAAAAAAATAATAACTTATGACTTATCTCCAAAGACATGCACCTGGGGATAGGCCCCTCCCACCTCCAAAGACATGCACCTGGGGATAGGCCCCTCCCACCTCCAAAGACATGCACCTGGGGATAGGTTGATTGGCAACACTAAATGGTCCCTAGTGTGTGAATGTTGTCTGTCTATCTGTGTTGGCCCTGCGATGAGGTGGCGACTTGTCCAGGGTGTACCCCACCTTCCGCCCGATTGTAGCTGAGATGGTCGCCAGCGCCCCCCGCGACCCCAAAAGGGAATAAGCGGTAGAAAATGGATGGATGGATGGATGGACTTATTTCTAACATTTTTATGACTGGGAACATTCCGGAGACCGGGGACCAAACTTGAGGAAAGCCATAAAGGTAAAAAAAAACAACAACTATTGCAGTGGTTCTCAACCATTTTTCAGTGATGTACCCCCTGTGAACATTTTTTTAAATTTTAGTACCCCCTAATCGGAGCAAAGCATTTTTGGTTGAAAAAAAGTGAAGTGAAGTGAATTATATTTATATAGCGCTTTTCTCTAGTGACTCAAAGCGCTTAACATAGTGAAACCCAATATCTAAGTTACATTTAAAGCAGTGTGGGTGGCACTGGGAGCAGGTGGGTAAAGTGTCTTGCCCAAGGACACAACGGCAGTGACTAGGATGGCGGAAGCGGGAATCGAACTTGCAACCCTCAAGTTGCTGGCGCGGCCACTCTACCAACCGAGCTATACCGCAAAAGAGATAAAGAAGTCAAATACAGCACTATTAGTGTCTGATTTATTAAATTGTATAACAGTGCAAAAATATTGATCATTTGTAGTGGTCTTTCTTGAACTATTTGGGAAAAAAAGATATAAAAATAACTAAAAACTTGTTGAAAAATAAACAAGTGATCCAATTATAAATAAAGATTTCTACACATAGAAGTAATCATCAACTTAAAGTGCCCTCTTTGGGGATTGTAATAGAGATCCATCTGGATTCATCAACTTCATTCTAAACATTTCTTCACCGTAAAAGAAATCTTTAAAGGCCTACTGAAATGAGATTTTCTTATTTAAACGGGGATAGCAGGTCCATTCTATGTGTCATACTTGATCATTTCGCGATATTGCCATATTTTTGCTGAAAGGATTTAGTAGAGAACATCGACGATAAAGTTTGCAACTTTTGGTGCTGATAAAAAAGCTTTGCCTGTACCGGAAGTAGCAGACGATGATGTCACAAGTGTGAGGGCTCCTCACGTCCTCACATTGTTTATAATGGGAGCCTCCAGCAGCAAGAGCTATTCGGACCGAGAAAAGGACAATTTCCCCATTAATTTGAGCGAGGATGAAAGATTCGTGGATCAATCAATCAATCAATGTTTACTTATATAGCCCTAAATCACTAGTGTCTCAAAGGGCTGCACAAACCACTACGACATCCTCGGTAGGCCCACATAAGGGCAAGGAAAACTCACACCCAGTGGGACGTCGGTGACAATAATGACTATGAGAACCTTGGAGAGGAGGAAAGCAATGGATGTCGAGCGGGTCTAACATGATACTGTGAAAGTTCAATCCACAATGGATCCAACACAGTCGCGAGAGTCCAGTCCAAAGTGGATGATGATATTGCTAGCAAAGGACTAGAAAAAAAAAAGGTGATTGCATTGGGACGGATTCAGATGTTTTTAGACACATTTACTAGGATAATTCTGGGAAATCCCTTATCTTTCTATTGTGTTGCTAGTGTTTTGGTGAGATTAAATAGTACCTGATAGTCGGGGGAGTGTGTCCACGGGTGTCTTGAGGCCAGTCTCTGAGGGAAAGTCGACGTCAGCTGCATGGACGGCACAAGCTCAGCTGATCTCCGGTAAGAGGCGACTTTTTACCACAATTTTCTCACCGAAAACTGCCGGTTGACATGTAGTCGTGATCCATGTTCGCTTGACCGCTCTGATCCATAGTAAAGCTTCACCTGCGGGAATTTTAAAGAAGGAATCACCGTGTGTTTGTGTGGCTAAAGGCGAAAGCTTCCCAACTCCATCTTTCTACTTTGACTTCTCCATTATTAATTGAACAAATTGCAAAAGAATCAGCAACACAGATGTCCAGAATACCGTTTAATTGCGCGATGAATACAGATGACTTTTAGCCGCAAATGGTGCTGCGCTAATATTTCTCGCGCACGCGTCATCATTCCGCGACGTTTCCAAAAAGAAACTCCGCGGGAAATTTAAAATTGCAATTTAGGAAACTAAAAAGGCCGTATTGGCATGTGTTGCAATGTTAATATTTCATCATTGATGTATAAACTATCAGACTGCGTGGTCGGTAGTAGTGGCTTTCAGTAGGCCTTTAAAGGCCTACTGAAATGAGATGTTCTTATTTAAACGGGGATAGCAGGTCCATTCTATGTGTCATACTTGATCATTTCGCGATATTGCCATATTTTTGATGAAAGGATTTAGTAGAGAACATCGACGATAAAGTTCGCAACTTTTGGTCGCTAATAAAAAAAGCCTTGCCTGTACAGGAAGTAGCAGACGATGTGCGCGTGATGTCACCGGTGTGAGGGTTTCTCACATCCTCACATTGTTTATAATGTGAGCCACCAGCAGAGAGAGCAAATCGGACCGAGAAAGCGACGATTTCCCAATTAATTTGAGTGAGGATGAAATATTTGTGGATGAGGAAATTTAGAGTGTGGCACTAAAAAAGAAAAACGACGGCTCTAGACGGCGGCAGTGTGAGCGTTTCAGATGTAGTTAGACACATTTACTAGGATAATTCTGGAAGATCCCTTATCTGCTTATTGTTTTAATAGTGTTTTAGTGAGATTTTAAAGATTGTAAAAGATTGTAAAGACATACTTGTTAAGATTTGGTGGGCGCATTGTGATGCGCGGAGGTGTCGGCCCCAATATGGAGCAAGCAGGAGTGGAGGTAGGAACCAGATTTAATAATAAAACACCACAAAACACTTGACAAAGGAAAAGAAAAGGCGTGCCACCGCACGGAAAGCTAAATGCTACTTGTAGCAAAGGGTAGAGTTCAAAAGTCCATAAGCAACGCGTGGAAAGCTAAGCTAAAACTTAGCAGAGTAAAAACAATGAAGAATAACAGATCGTAACTTGTTGCGTGAGCCAACGAAACAGCCAGGAGGAACTAAGGTAGCAGGTGGTCTTAAATACCACACAAATAATTCAAAACAGGTGTGCGTAGTGAGTCCGCGCAGGAGGCGTTATTAGGTTGCCATGGTGACAGTACAAAACAAGGAAGTGCGCTAACAAACGGGATCGGCAGAGTCCAAAACATGATCAAAACATAGGACAATACAAAAAGGACATAAACACGCTAGAGATGTGTGATCCGAAGCCGGATCACAACAATACCTCGAGGTCGGATGGCTGCGCTGAAGACAAAGTGTCTCAGAGACAAGCCGAGGAGCCAAGCTCACAGCCGCTGCAGGACGACGAATAATCCAATGATGTCTCCGGTAAGATATATATATCACAATTTCTTCATCCAAAAACATGCTGGTTGACGTAGAGAAAACATGTTCACTTGACCGCTCCGTGTTAAAGCTTCACAACAAACAAAGAACCATCGACTGTGTCTCGGTGCTAAAGGCAGCTGCAATCCACCGCTTTCCACCAACAGCCTTCTTCTTTGACGTCTCCATTATTAATTGAACAAATTGCAAAAGATTCAGCAACACAGATGTCCAAAATACTGTGTAATTATGCGATTAAAGCAGCCGCTGCAGGACGACGAATAATCCAATGATGTCTCCGGTAAGATATACATCACAATTTCCTCATTCAAAAACATGCTGGTTGACGTAGAGAAAACATGTTCGCTTGACCGCTCCGTGTTAAAGCTTCACAACAAACAAAGAACCATCGGCTGTGTCTCGGTGCTAAAGGCAGCTGCAATCCACCGCTTTCCACCAACAGCCTTCTTCTTTGACGTCTCCATTATTAATTGAACAAATTGCAAAAGATTCAGCAACACAGATGTCCAAAATACTGTGTAATTATGCGATTAAAGCAGCCGCTGCAGGACGACGAATAATCCAATGATGTCTCCGGTAAGATATATATCACAATTTCCTCATCCAAAAACATGCTGGTTGACGTAGAGAAAACATGTTCGCTTGACCGCTCCGTGTTAAAGCTTCACAACAAACAAAGAACCATCGGCTGTGTCTCGGTGCTAAAGGCAGCTGCAATCCACCGCTTTCCACCAACAGCATTCTTCTTTGACGTCTCCATTATTAAATGTACAAATTGCAAAAGATTCAGCAACACAGATGTCCAAAATACTGTGTAATTATGCGATTAAAGCAGACTACTTTTAGCCGCAAGTGGTGCAGCTGCTAATATTTCCTGACAGTCAGTGACGTCACGCGCACGTGTCATCATTCCGCGACGTTTTCAACACGAAACTCCGCGGGAAATTTAAAATTGCAATTTAGTAAACTAAAAAGGCCGTATTGGCATGTGTTGCAATATTAATATTTCATCATTGATATATAAACTATTAGGTCAGTAGTAGTGGGTTTCAGTAGGCCTTTAACATCAATATTTATGGAACATGTTCACAAAAAATCTAGATGTCAACACTGAATATTGCATTGTTGCATTTCTTTTCACAGTTTATGACTTTACATTCATATTTTGTTGAAGTTTTATTCAATAAATATATTTATAAAGAATTTTTGAATTGTTGCTATTTTTAGAATATTTTTGAAAAATCTCAAGTACCCCTTGGCATAAACCTTCAAGTACCCCCAGGGTACTTAAGCGTTAAAAGTAAAAAAATATACATTTGGCTTATTTTCAACACTTATTCTTTTTGTTGTTGTTATGAATTATTGACCTATTTAGGGTTCCAATTACTTCACGTCAAATATTCCACTTTGGAATGTTTTGGAGGAAAAATGTTGCATAGTTTGTGTGTTTGCCGTACCCCCGAATCAGAGCAAAGCATTTTTGGTTGCAAAAAAGAGATAAAATAGTCAAATACAGCACTATGTCATCAGTTTCTGATTTATGGGACGGCGTGGCGAAGTTGTTAGAGTGGCTGTGCCAGCAATCTGAGGGTTATTGGTTCAATCCCCACCCTCTACCATCCTAGTCAGGTTCGTTGTGCCCTTGGGTAAGACACTTCACCCTTGCTCATGATGGGTCCTGGTGAGCGCCTTGCATGGCAGCTCCCTCCATCAGTATGTGAATGTGTGTGTGAATGTGGAAATACTGTCAAAGATCTTTGGGCTCCTTAAATAGGGGTAGAAAAGCGCTATACAAGTACAACCCATTTACCATTTATTAAATTGTATAACAGTGCAAAATATTGCTAATTTGTAGTGGTCTTTCTTGAACTATTTGGAAAAAAATATATTTAAAAATAACTAGTGATTCACTTATAAATAACGATTTCAACACATAGAAGTAATCATCAACTTAAAGTGCCCTCTTTGGGGATTGTAATAGAGATCCATCTGGATTCATCAACTTCATTCTAAACATCCATCCATCCATTTCCTACCGCTGATTCCCTTTGGGGTCGCGGGGGGCGCTGGTGCCTATCTCAGCTACAATCGGGCGGAAGGCGGGGTACACCCTGGACAAGTCGCCACCCTCATCGCAGCATTCTAAACATTTCTTCACAAAGAAAGAAATCTTTAACTTCAATATTTATGGAACATGTCCACAAAAAATGTAGCTGTCAACACTGAATATTGCATTGTTGCATTTCTTTTAATAATAATAATAATAATAATAATAATTATACATTTTATTTATAAGGCGCCTTTCTGGGCACTCAAGGACACAGTACAAAATCAAAACAATAAAATCAAATTGGATAAAAACAACAAATAAATGATAAATGGGTTGTACTTCTATAGCGCTTTTCTACCTTCAAGGTACTCAAAGCGCTTTGACACTACTTCCACATTTACCCATTCACACACACATTCACACACTGATGGAGGGAGCTGCCATGCAAGGCGCCAACCAGCACCCATCAGGAGCAAGGGTGAAGTGTCTTGCTCAGGACACAACAATAACAACAACAAAGATGGATAAGATAAGATGATTACAAAGAATAAGCAGTGTGTTTTCACAGTTTATGAACTTACATTCATGTTTTCTTGAAGTATTATTTTTGGGGTCGCGAGGGGCGCTGGTGCCTATCTCAGCTACAATCGGGCGGAAGGCGGCGTACACCCTGAACAAGTCGCAACCTCATCGTTGCATTCTAAACATTTCTTCACAGACAAAGAAATCTTTAACATCAATATTTATGGAACATGTCCACAAAAAAATCTAGCTGTCAACACTGAATATTGCATTGTTGCATTTATTTTAATAATAATAATAATAATAATAATAAATTGTATTTATAAGGCGCCTTTCTGGGCACTCAAGGACACAGTACAAAATCAAAAAAAAAAAAAATATATATATATATATATATATATATATATATATATATATATTATGTCTTGATTGGATTATCCGGAGAATAGTGCTCGATACCGTGGTAGAGCGCAATATGTAGGTGTGGGGAAAAAATCACAAGACTACTTCATCTCTACAGATCTGTTTCATGAGGGGTTCCCTCAATCATCAGGAGATCTCCTGATGATTGAGGGAACCCCTCATGAAACAGATCTGTAGAGATGAAGTAGTCTTGTGATTTTTTCCCACACCTACATATATATATATATATATATATATATATATATATATATATGTAGATGTGGGAAAAATCACAAGACTACTACGTCTCTTAATATATATATATATATATATATATATATATTAAGCGTTGACCGGTCTGCGGATACAAAAAGGTTGGGGACGACTGTTATAAAGGTTATTGGCATTTTTGCGATTTTTGGAATATTTTTGAAAAATCTCAAGTACCCCCATTTGAGAGCCACTTGTATTGCTTTTAAAAAAGAAAAAATATCAAAATGGCCGCCGCATACTTTGATTTTTTTTCAGTCCGCGGCCCTCAGTGGAAAAAGTTTGGACACCCTTGCGCTATGAGAAACCCTAATAATTAGTTTAAAAAAAAAAGAAAAAGAAGCAGCATCCAGTAGGGCTGCCTAATTAGCAGCTGAAAGGCTGATGAGCTGTCAGGTAACACGTCTTGAGGACGCATGTCAATTTCCTTTAATGTTCTCAGCTACTTGCTGACATGAAAGCGGGAGGGGAGGTCGTCTGAGGGTATATAAGACACCCCTGAAAGAAAAAAAAAAAAAAAAGATTCCGCATTGAAAAAGGGATCGTGTCTTATTGGGGGCGTCATGGAGCCGTGGAAGCCGCTGCTGCTGCTGCTGGTGCCCCTCCTGCAGGTGCCGGGGCCCGGCCAGGGTCAGGGCCGCGGCCGGGGCACCCTGCACCGCTTCCCGCCGGCGCAGGAGCGCGGCGCCGGGCACCACCTGCCCAGCTACATGGTTCACCCTCTACCGCAACTTCACCCGGCCCGTGGACGCCGCGGAGCTGGAGGCGGACACGGTGAGGAGTTTGATAGCGAGAGGTAATATTATATTATATTATATTATATTTCCCACATTATTTCGCTCACTTTTTATTTATTTGTTACTAAAAGGGAGTGACACCGTGTTGCGACATGTTAAGGGCGGGAAGGGCGGGGGGTTGCCAGACGATCTGAGAAGGCTTCAATCCACATCCCACGCGAGTAAGGAGGGTGGGAGGGGGTCAGCGTGTGAAAAGAGTCCGGCTTTTTTTCTGCTTTAATTCTCAAAGCAAACCTCTTTTTTTTTTTTCCACCTTAAATAGCTGAAATGTTGATTGTATATCTCGCCAGACGCCCCCCCCCTCCTCCTCCTACAAATCTCTTACCAAATCAACAAGTGTCCTTAGTTCTTTTTCCTCCCCTTCACACTTGTCCTGATTAGATTAGAGCCGCAGGATTCTGTTGCGCGTGGCACACAAGCGACGTCGCACATGTCTGCAAGGTGTTTGCCTCGTTGGCAGCCGCGGGGTTTCGGTTGTTGACTTTTTGAGTGGATTAAAACAGTTTGATCACGTGATGAGCGCGGCGTGATGAGTGAATGCAGGCAATTGGTCGAATGTTTGAAAAGCTTTAACCTTCGTCTTGTGTTAGTTTTTAAATGCATAAAAACACCACATACATTAATTTTTTTGCATCAAAGTTTTTTGACTTTGTCAGGAACCTCTTTGTCAACAAAATGAAACATTTTAATTTGTTTCACTACATTATAAAATGCTCTGGTAGAAATTATGCCCTTGGTGTTGTTAGGGTCGGTTTCGACCCGGTTATAAAAACAAGATGATAAAGCAATGATAAGAGCCAAAACTGAACACACTGACAGCCAGCTCCTCTCCCAATCATGTGAGCTTTAGTGGATTCTTGTTTTACCTTGTTATCCTGTACAAAAACAAACAAAAGACGGACACTAAAAGTGTCCACTTTTTGCCACTCTGATTTTGTTTTTTTATTAGTTTCGGAACTAGTAATCTCAGCACTTCCAAGTCCGAGTCCATGGTTCTCGCCCGGAAAAGAGTGGAATGCCATCTCCGGGTTGGGGAGAGACCCTGCCCCAAGTGGAGGAGTTCAAGTACCTAGGAGTCTTGTTCACGAGTGAGGGAAGAGTGGATGGTGAGATCGACAGGCGGATCGGTGCGGCGTCTTCAGTAATGCGGACGTTGTATCGATCCGTTGTGGTGAAGAAGGAGCTGAGCCGGAAGGCAAAGCTCTCAATTTACCGGTCGATCTACGTTCCCATCCTCACCTATGGTCATGAGCTTTGGGTCATGACCGAAAGGATAAGATCACGGGTACAAGCGGCCCAAATGAGTTTGGGTCTCTCCCTTAGAGATAGGGTGAGAAGCTCTGCCATCCGGGAGGAACTCAAAGTAAAGCCGCTGCTCCTCCACATCGAGAGGAGCCAGATGAGGTGGTTCGGGCATCTGGTCAGGATGCCACCCGAACGCCTCCCTAGGGAGGTGTTTAGGGCACGTCCAACCGGTAGGAGGGCCACGGGGAAGACCCAGGACACGTTGGGAAGACTATGTCTCCCGGCTGGCCTGGGAACGCCTCGGGATCCCCCGGGAAGAGCTAGACGAAGTGGCTGGGGAGAGGGAAGTCTGGGTTTCCCTGCTTAGGCTGCTGCCCCCGCGACCCCGACCTCGGATAAGCGGAAGAAGATGGATGGATGGATGGATGGATGTAATCTATTTCTCTTGGTTTCATTTGCTTGATTGGTTGTTTGTTTGATGTTGGATTTCTGTTGCTGAAGAAAATACTTTTTAGCCTTTTTCTTGAATAAATATATATGGGTGGAAATTGAACCCGTAACACCATAGATGTTACTATAGTTAAAATTCTTAAAATGAAAAAATAAACAAAACACATTTATTTAAGAGATGTGTTCTAATACCCCTTAGTAATAGTTAGGTAACACAACAACCTTTTTTTTATTTATATGATTCTCTTGAGGTTCGTTTTACCATTTTTAAAAATTGAAATCGAGGTGTACACTGACAAAAAAAAGGCCCAATGGCCCAAACCAACAATATTAAAACCAATATTTTCAAGGATAAGGAAGCCTAACAAGGTAACCAAGAGATGAGAAACAAATTGGATGATAGGTAATTGTTTTTAGTGTATTTTACAGCTGATTTAAAACATGGGTCAAAACTGACCCGTTAACATAAGAGATGGTAAACAGAAAGCTAACACAAGAGGAAGGTTAACCCTGGAGATTAATTCAATTTTTCAACCTTTTTTGAGCCGAGGCACATTTTTTAAATAAATAAAAAAATCCGGATGCACACCACCAGCAGAAATCATTAAAAAAACGAAATTCAGTTGGCAGTAAAAAAGTCGTCGCAATTGTTGGATAAGACAGAGTTAACTCATATTTAATAATCATGATTAATTGCAAATGGAACTTTTTTTAAAATTTGTTATCTGTGTTGGCCCTGCGATGAGGTGGCGACTTGTCCAGGGTGTACCCCACCATCCGCCCCGATTGTAGCTGAGATAGGCGCCAGCGCCCCCTGCGACCCCGAAAGGGAATAAGCGGGAACGGATGGATTGATGGATGTTTATCTTTAATACGAAGTTCCTGCAGTCCTGGGTTCAAATCCAGGCTTGGGATCTTTCTTGTGTGGAGTTTGCATGTTCTCCCCGTGAATGCGTGGGTTCCCTCCGGGTACTCCGGCTTCCTCCCACTTCCAAAGACATGCACCTGGGGATAGGTTGATTGGCAACACTAAATTGGCCCTAGTGTGTGAATGTTGTCTGTCTATCTGTGTTGGCCCTGCGATGAGGTGGCGACTTGTCCAGGGTGTACCCCGCCTTCCGCCCCGATTGTAGCTGAGATAGGCGCCAGCGCCCCCCCCGCAGACCCGAAAGGAATAAGCGGTAGAAAATGGATGGATGGATGGATGGAGGTTCACCCCTATTGAAATGTACATGGAACATGGGACTGGTATTTGTTAGATTGTTGCAAAATTGTGTTTATTAAACATTTCAAAAGCTTCATTCACATTTACCAATATATTTTTAATAGGACAAGCTCTTCTCCAAATTTTGGAACTAACATTTTACTGATATGCCTTAATTGTAATTTTAGTTGTTTTGATAATAGTATCCATACTAATGCCAGATTGCTCGAAAATATATCCTCAGTCCCTATATGTCACTGCATGTGTGTGTCTGGATCATCCATCCATCCATTTTCTACCGCTTATTCCCTTCCGGGGTCACGGGCGGGGGCGCTGGCGCCTATCTCAGCTACAATCGGGCGGAAGGCGGGGTACACCCTGGACAAGTCGCCACCTCATCGCAGGGCCAACACAGATAGACAGACAACATTCACACACTAGGGCCAATTTAGTGTTGCCAATCAACCTATCCCCAGGTGCATGTCTTTGGAGGTGGGAGGAAGCCGGAGTACCCGGAGGGAACCCACGCATTCACGGGGAGAACATGCAAACTCCACACAGAAAGATCCCGAGCCTGGATTTGAACCCAGGACTGCAGGACCTTCGTATTGTGAGGCAGACGCACTAACCCCTCTGCCACCGTGAAGCCCTAAAAATATGGCAATATCGCGAAATGATCAAGTAGGACACAGAATGGACCTGCTATCCCCGTTTTAATCAGAAAATCTCATTGATCATTTCGCGATATTGCCATATTTTTGCTGAAAGGATTTAGTAGAGAACATCCACGATAAAGGTCGCAACTTTCGGTGCTAATAGAAAAGCCCTGCCTCTACCGGAAGTCGCAGACGATGACGTCGCAAGTGTGGGGGCTCCTCACATATTCACATTGATTTTAATGGGGGCCTCCAACAAAAAGTGCTATTCGGACCGAGAAAACGACAATTCCCCCATTAATTTGAGCGAGGATGAAAGATTCGTGTTTGAGGATATTGATAGCGACAAACTAGAAAAAAAAAAAAAACAAGTTGAAAAAAAAAACGCGATTGCATTCGGTCGGACTCTGATGTTTTTAGACACATTTACTAGGATACTTCTGGGAAATCCCTTATCTTTCTATTGTGTTGCTAGTGTTTTAGTGAGTTTAACAGTACCTGATAGTCGCAGGTGTGTGTCCACGGGTGTCTTGATGCCAATGTCTAAGCGAAGTCGACGGCAGCTATGGACGGCACAAGCTCAGCTTTTCTCCGGTAAGAAGCGACTTTTTAACCACAATTTTCTCACCAAAACCTGCTGGTTGACATTTGGTAGGGATCCATGTTCGCTTGACCGCTCTGATCCATAGTAAAGTTTCCCCTCCAGGAATTTTAAACAAGGAATCACCGTATGTTTGTGTGGCTAAAGGCTAAAGCTTCCCAATTCCATCTTTCTACTGTGACTTCTCCAATATTAATTGAACAAATTGCAAAAGATTCAGCAACACAGATGTCCAAAAAACTGCATAATTATGCAGTTAAAGCAGACGACTTTTAGCTGTGTGTGTGTGCAGCGCTCATACTTCCTAAAAACCCGTGATGTCTTGCGTACACGTCATCATTACACTACGTTTTCAGGACGAAACTCCCGGGAAATTTAAAATTGCACTTTAGTAAACTAAAAAGTGTGTTGCAATGTTAATATTTCAGCGTTTTCCATTCGGGCTCCAGTACTCTGGAATGCCCTCCCGGTAACAGTTCGAGATGCTACCTCAGTAGAAGCATTTAAGTCTCACCTTAAAACTCATCTGTATACTCTAGCCTTTAAATAGACTCCCTTTTTAGACCAGTTGATCTGCCGTTTCTTTTCTTTTTCTTCTATGTCCCACTCTCCTTTGTGGAGGGAGTCCGGTCCGATCCGGTGGCCATGTACTGCTTGCCTGTGTATCGGCTGGGACATCTCTGCGCTGCTGATCAGCCTCCGCTTGGGATGGTTTCCTGCTGGCTTGGGATGGTTTCCTGCTGGCTCCGCTGTGAACGGGACTCTCGCTGCTGTGTTGGATCCGCTTTGGACTGGACTCTCGCGACTGTGTTGGATCCATTATGGATTGATCTTTCACAGTATCATGTTCTCATATGTTCTCATAGTCATCAGTATCATCAGTATCACAGTATCATGTTCTCATAGTCATCATTGTCACCGACGTCCCATTGGGTCATTATTGTCACCGATGTCCCACTGGGTGTGAGTTTTCCTTGCCCGAGGATGTCGTAGTGGTTTGTGCAGCCCTTTGAGACACTACTGATTTAGGGCTATATAAGTAAACATTGATTGATTGATTGATCATTGATATAAAAACTATCAGACTGCGTGGTCGCTAGTAGTGGGTTTCAGTAGGCCTTTAACTAAACACAAAACCAGTGAAGTTGGCACGTTGTGTAAATCCATCCATCCATCTTCTTCCACTTATCCAAGGTCGGGTCGCGGGGGCAGCAGCCTAAGCAGGGAAGCCCAGACTTCCCTCTCCCCAGCCACTAAATAAAACCAGAATACAATAATTTGCTAATCCTTTTCAAATTATATTCAATTGAATAGACTGCAAAGACAAGGTATTTCATGTTCACACTGAGAAACTTTTTTTTTGGTGTAAATAATCATTAACTTAGAATTTAATGGCAGCAACACATTGCGAAAAAGTTGTCAGAGGGGCATTTTTACCACTGTGTTACATGGCCTTTCCTTTTAACACATTTTTGAAGCTTTTCAGGTGGAGTACTTTCCCATTCTTGCTTGATGAACAATGTAAGTCGTGGGAGGGATCAAAGATCACGGGCATTCAATGTTGGTTTTCAGCCTTGCCGCTTAGGTGCAGTGATTTCTCCGGATTCTCTGAACCTTTTGATGATATTAAAGACTGTAGAGCAGGGGTCACCAACGCGGTGCCCGTAAGGACCAGATGAGTCGCCCGCTGGCCTGTTCTAAAAATAGCTCAAATAGCAGCACTTACCAGTGAGCTGCCTCTATTTTTGAAATTGTATTTATTTACTAGCAAGCTAGTCTCGTTTTGCTCGACATTTTTAATTCTAAGAGGGACAAAACTCCAATGGAATGTGAAAATCCAAGAAAATATTTGAAAGACATGGTCTTCACTTATTTAAATAAATTCATTTATTTTTTTACTTTGCTTCTTATAACTTTCAGAAAGACAATTTTTGAGAAAAAATAGAACCTTAAAAATAATTTAAGGATTTTTAACCTTTTTACCTTTTAAATTCCTTCCTCTTCTTTCCTGACAGTTTAAATCAATTTTCAAGTAATATTTTTTTATTATTATTATTGTAAAAAATAATAAATACATTTTAATTTTATTATCCATTTTAGCTTCTGTTTTTTCGACGAAGAATATTTGTGAAATATTTCTTCAAACTTACAAAATCTTTAGAATCAAATTTAAATCTTATTTCAAAGTCTTTAGAATTTCTTTTAAAATTTTTGTACAGGAAAATCTAAAAGAAATAATGATTCGTCTGTTAGAAATATAGCTTGGTCCAATTTGTTACATATTCTAACAAAGTGCAGATTGGATTTTAACCTATTTAAAACATGTCATCAAAATTCTAAAATTAATCTTAATCAGGAAAAAATACTGATGATTTTCCATAAATAATTTTCTTTTTTCAAAAAGATCCGAATTAGCTAGTTTTTCTATTCATTTTTTTTCAGTTGAATTATGAATTTTAAAGAGTCGAACTTGAAGATAAACTATGTTTCAAAATTTTATTTTCATTTTTTTCGTGTTTTCTCCTCTTTTAAACCGTTCAATTATGTTTTTTTTCATCATTTATTCTCTACAAAAAACCTTCCGTAAGAGGAAAAAAAATTTAGAGAATTTCACGTTATTTCAGACCCTTTTTTTCCGGCGATTACTCCTTCCACATTCTTCAATGCATTTCAACCGTTCCGCCGTCCAAACATTCTTCTTAATCAGGACAAAAAAACTAAGTTGTTTTTGTTACTTTCCACTCATCCTGGAGATTCAAAATATCGTTTTTCCAGGTTCAAAAAAAATAATATTGATATTGATGCTTAATATCATCTGGTGGAGTTTGCATTTGTTGCAAACTTTCTCGGCCACCGTAGTTACCGCTATTCCGATTTTGTTGGCAAACCCCAAGATGCAGAGATGGAGGCAGGCATGGAGTGAGTAAACATGATTTGATATAAATACTAAAACAAAAATAAACAAAGGGTACAAACAAAAAGTGTGCACGTGGGCGGATAACAAACAAAAAGGCCTAGCGTGGAAGCTAGCAGGTATCTAGCAGGAAAACAGAAGTCGTACTTGTAATAAGAAAACAAACTGGAAGCAGGGAAAAAAAGACAGTAAGCTAAAAATCATTATCAAACATAGCTTACCGCAACGCTGCATTGACACGACAGGTAGCAATGACAAGTAGCAACGACAAGAGTGACATGTAATACAATAATCCAGAACTGACTGGAGGAACAAAGCAGGTAAAAATAGGATTGGGCTGATTGACACCAGGTGTGGCCTGGTGCCAATCAGCCGCAGCGGAGGTGAAACAGTGCTCAGGGACAAAGACAGGAAACTAACAAAATAAGAGCGCTGACAGGAACTAAAAACAGGAAATACTAACCACACAGAGGAAAAACTAAAACACAAACAAACTGTCAGTGGCAAGCCTGACACTTTCTATTCTATTCTATTCTATAATATTGAATAAAAATCAATGTTATTATGAATTATTGATTACTTTACATCAAATATTCCACAAAAAAAATATTTTTGGTGGAAGATATTGCAAATTTGGTAAATAAATAGCCAAAATATGTATATTTTGTGGTTTTCTTACTGTACCGAAAATGAATCGAACCGTGACCTCTAAACCGAGGCACGTACCGAACCTACATTTTTGTGTACCGTTACACCCCCTAAACGTTATTGAAACAGAGAGTGTACAAAGGGACCCAATAAATTACTATTAACTATTTGTCATTGAGCTGGGGACACGCTACAACTACCTCTAGGGGTTTCCTGCACCTCATGTATGTATTTAGTTTTTCTTTTCTTTTTCCCGATAATGTTATTCATTTTCTGTACCTAAAGTAAAAAAAACAAAAAAAAACAGCATCTATCGATAACTTGACAAAAAAAAACAATGATGTGTTTTTTTTTTTATAACAGTTGGTAATGGTTATGTGCAGTAAAACTTTTCAGGAACTCAACTCGACTTCATGTGTGTTCCTAAATTTGTGTTCCACGTTTTCAATGAAGAGAGCAGTTATGATTTTGGTCTACAGAGCAAACAACTTAAAAACTAAGGTTTTTGGCATTGTTTTCTCTAAACGCATGCGTGTCTAATTGTGACACACATTATTGTGGGTTTCCTGGACGTCATTTTAATTACCAAAGAAAAAGAAAAATCTACTCTGCGGAAGAGAATCTCTCTGCCATTTTCAAGTATGTGTTTTATTGTCAGCTTGAAGCGTCCCTCTGTCTCGGACTCCTTCATTATCATGTGACTGTTATGATTCTGCTTCCTGGTTTCAATGACCCGCCTTATCTTGCCTATGATTGGTCTGTATGTAATGTTTCGCCCTAACCTTAGCCAATTGTGACTTATCGTACAAACACCAACCAAACATCATGGATTTTTTCCGTATGTACGGATGTTCTCATTCATACATGTCATTGTATTTTCTTGGTATTTTTTGGGGCCTGGATTTCGCAGTCCGTTTTGTCTTTTTGTAGCTTTGATGTAAGCTACCTCCCTTTGTGGGTCTAAAAGTAGCTAAACTACAGGAAAAGCTACTCGTTAAAAAGTAGCTAAACTACCGTCAATGTACTGGAAAATGTAGTTAAGCTACGTAGCTTAGGACAAGAAACAAAATATCGATGCATTGATATTTAATTTAATATTTAAACCACTGGTATTTTTTTTTTTTTAAGTTACAATATATTTAGTATTGTGACTTTTCAAAACATTTTTTTCCAAAGGGCAGTCACTGTACTGTAGTTTTTTATTATTTTGTTGTATTATCTAAAACAATAGGTGTATATAATCTAGACATATAAAATAAAAGTAATCAAATTATGTAATTATAGTCATATATTATATAGACATTTCACATTAACAATCGGTACAGTGTTTTAAAAATTTTTTTAAATAGTGTATCATCTAAAAGTTTTAATTAAAAGTAATATTTTTAAATTTTACATTAACCGCATATAGGTATAATGAATGTATCATCAAAGGAAACTTTTTGTTGTTATATTATTTAAAGAATATTTAAAACAAAATTGTTGGACGCATATTAAATGTATTCTATTTTTCGTATGTTATTACTTTTGCATTTTATATTATCAGATGTTGCAAATATGTACTTAGTTTTGTGACTCTTTAGAGGAAAACATCACCAGCATTATTTTATTTATTTTGTTCGGAAGCAAGCCACTGTTTGTTATTAAAAAAAACAGTGAAGTATAGTAAAATATTTTGGGGGGCATTTTTTACCAAAAAAAAAAAAAAGTGTCTACTGTATTTTATTTCCTTATATTACAAGTAATCATTCATATTTACGGTAGTTTAGAGGAAAATGTCAATATTAGCATTGACATTTTTTAAAGAAAGTCATAGCTTTACTGAATTTTGAAAATCATTGTTATATTTATAAAAATATTTATTTTAAATTGTTTTATTATTGTTTTTGAGTATATTACAATATTTTGGAAGGGGCAGGGGGAGGGCATTTATCGACTTCAAAAAAGTGTTTTTACATTACAAATATCCATACATATTTACAGTCGTTTAGAGAATTGGAGGAAAATATTTTCAAAGGGAAGTCATTATAGTTCTGATTTTTGTTGTTGCATTATTGGAGATATTTCTAAACAATTGTTCAAGTACAAACCCCGTTTCCATATGAGTTGGGAAATGGTGTTAGATGTAAATATAAACAGAATACAATGATTTGCAAATCATTTTCAAGCCATATTCAGTTGAATATGCTACAAAGACAACATATTTGATGTTCAAACTGATAAACATTTTTTTTTTGTTGCAAATAATCATTAACTTTAGAATTTGATGCCAGCAACACGTGACAAAGAAGTTGGGAAAGGTGGCAATAAATACTGATAAAGTTTAGGAATGCTCATCAAACACTTATATGGAAAATCCCACAGGTGTGCAGGCTAATTGGGAACAGGTAGGTGCCAGGATTGAGTATAAAAACAGCTTCCATGAAATGCTAAGTAATTCACAAACAAGGATGGGGTGAGGGTCACCACTTTGTAAGCAAATTGTCGAACAGTTTTAGAACAACATTTCTCAACGAGCTATTGCAAGAATTTTAGGGATTTTACCATCTACGGTCCGTAAAATCATCAAAAAGTTCAGAGAATCTGGAAAAATCACTGCACGTAAGCGATGATATTACGGACTTTTGAGCCCTCAGGCGGTACTGCATCAAAAACAGACATCAGTGTGTAAAGGATATCATCACAGGGGCTCAGGAACACTTCATAAAACCACTGTCAGTAACTACAGTTGGTCGCTACATCTGTAAGTGCAAGTTAAAACTCTGCTATGCAAAGCCAAACCCATTTATCAACAACATCCTGAAACGCCGCCGGCTTGGCTGATGGACTGATGCAAAGTGGAAAGGTGTTCTGTGGTCTGACGAGTCCACATTTCGAATTATATTTGGATACTGTGGACGTGGTGTCCTCCAGAACAAAGAGGCAAATAACCATTCGGATTGTTATAGGCGCAAAGTTGAAAAGCCAGCATCTGTAATGGTATGGGGGTGTATTAGTGCCCAAGGCATGGGTAACTTACACATCTGTGAAGGCACCATTAATGCTGAAAGGTCCATACAGGTTTTGGAGCAACATATGTTGTCATCCAAGCAACGTTATCATGGACGCCCCTGCTTATTTCAGCAAGACAAGTGTTACAACAGCGTGGCTTCGTAAAAAAAGAGTGCGGGTACTTTCCTGGCCCACCTGCAGTCCAGACCTGTCTCCCAGCGAAAATGTGTGGCACATTATGAAGCGTAAAATACAACAGAGGAGACACTGGACTGTTGAACGACTGAAGCTCTACATAAAACAAAAATGGGAAAGAATTCCACTTTCAAAACTTCAACAATTAGTTTCCTCAGTTCCCAAACGTTTATTGAGTGTTGTTAAAAGAAAAGGTGATGTAACACAGTGGTGAACATGCCCTTTCCCAACTACTTTGGCACGTGTTGCAGCCATGAAATTCTAAGTTAATTATTATTTTAAAAAAAAATAAAGTTTATGAGTTTGAACATCAAATATCTTGTCTTTGTAGTGCATTCAATTGAATATGGCTTGAAAATGATTTGCAAATCATTGTATTCTGTTTATATTTACATCTAACACAATTTCCCAACTCATATGGAAACGGGGTTTGTATATTGCAATGTTTTTGTCTAATTGTCATTACATTCACTTATCAAAAATAATGTATATTTTGTTTGTGACGTTTAAAAAAACAATTTTTCCTTAAACTATATGCTGTGCTATAGATTTTGTGACCTTTTAGTTGGATGTTTTATTAAAAGTCTCTGATATTTAAAAAAAAAATGAAATTTTCATACTCACTTCAGGGCTGGTGCACAAGCACGGGCGCTGGGCGGCAACCTTTGACCTCCACGCCCTCCTGGCAGTCCACCAGATCCAGGCGGCCGAGCTGAGGGTCCGCTTCCCTCCGGCCGCGTCCAACGTGTCCGTGGCCGTGTACCACCAGCACGGCCCGCAGTGCAAAGCGGTGCCGAGGACCTGCAAAGAGCAGCTGGTGGGCCTCCTCACGGAGTCCGCCTTGGTCTCCTCCTCCCACAGCTGGAAGGTCTTCAACATGACGGCCCCGCTCCTGAGCTGGCTCCGGGAGAAATCCGCCTCCAATCGCCGCAAAAGAGCGTCCAGGAGGAGAAAGGCGGCGCTCCGTGACTCCAGCAGGGAGCAGGAAGTGAGCCACCGGGCCTTGCTGGTCATCTTCTCCCGCACCGCCTCGGACCAGGACTCCAAAGCCAAAGCCAGCCTTCTCCACACGGCGGAACGCTCCAAGTTCTTGGCCCCGGCAGAAATCAGAAAGCCGCGTTGGCCCCCCAAGCGGAGGAGAAGCAAACGAGGACAGAGGGAGCAGATGGCGAGGAGCCCGCCGGCGTCTAAAAGGGTGGACAAGACTCTGTGCCGCAGAGTGGACATGCAGGTGGACTTTAATCAGATCGGATGGGGGTCCTGGATCATCTTCCCTAAAAGATACAATGCTTATCGATGTGAGGGGTCTTGCATTGGACCGGTGGGTGCGGACTTGAACCCGACCAATCACGCTTACATGCAGGTAAGATGACACTTGTGTTCCTTTATTACACGTTTTCACCTGTAACTGTGAGGGTTGCGTAATTTTTCCATGAAAAATATGGCTGAAAATAACGCTTTTATATCGCGATAGTGCATGTGTCCCGCAAATTATACAGCGAACAAACTAGCGGCTAATGTCCCTCCACAGTGCAAAACCTCTAACTTGTTTTCATTGAGGGCCACTTCGCAGTTATGGTTGCATTTAACAATGAGTAATACAGTTGTGATCAAAATTATTCAACCCCCATACAATTTTGGTGTTTCAGCAAGTTGGACATTTATTCCGTATTTTGTTTATAGTCATATCAAATAAAGATGCATTAAATAGACAAATGCAACTTGAATTACAACATTATATTTTGTAACATACCAAACAGTGTCATTTCTCTTAATATCTCATTGACAAAATTATTCAACCCCTTGAAGATCATAACTCTTAAGAACAGATTTTGAATAAGGTCTTTTCAATCAGGTGTTGAAAACACCTGTAGATGTGATTAGAACTATAACGAGCAACAATTAAACTGATTGAAAAAGACTGTGACGCTCAGCTTCTTGTAGATGGTCAAAGGTGTATTTGCAACATGGTGAAGTCCAGGGAGTGGTCAAAGAAGTCAAGAGAGGTGGTAATTTCTCTTGATAAGAAAGGATATGGATATAACAAAAAAAATAGCAAAGACCTTACACATTCCAAGAGACACAGTTGGGAGCATAATTTGCAAGTTTAAAGCTAAAGGCACAGTGGAAACACTACCTGGGCGTGGTAGAAAGAGGATGCTGTGTGCAACTGCTGTCCGGTATTTGAAGCGTACACTGGTGAAAAACCCCTGGGTAACAGCTGAGGAACTACAACAGGACATTGCAGAGCGGGGAACGCAGGTTTCGTCCCAGACAATAAGGCGTGCACTACGAGATGAAGGCCTCCATGCCAGAACTCCCAGGCGCACCCCACTTCTGACTACCAGGCACAGGAAAAAAAAAGACTCCAGTATGCCAAAAGTCATCTGGACAAACCCCAAAGGTTTTGGGAATCCGTTCTATGGAGTGATGAGACACAACTGGAACTCTTTGGGCCTATGAATCAACGTTATGTTTGGAGGAGAAAAAATGAAGCTTACAAAGAGAAGAACACCTTGCCTACTGTTAAGCATGGTGGGGGGTCAATCATGCTCTGGGGCTGTTTCTCTGCCTCAGGTACCGGGAATCTCCAGCGCGTTCAAGGCATTATGAATTCTATTTCCTAGCAGGATATATTAGCTGCAAATGTCATGAAGTCAGTGACGAAGCTGAGGCTTGGGAGACGTTGGACCTTCCAACAGGACAACCATCCCAAGCATACCTCCAAATCAACATCAGAGTGGTTGCAGAAGAAGGGCTGGAAGACTCTGGAGTGGCCTTCACAGTCGCCAGACCTAAATCCTCTAGAAAAGCTGTGTTGGGACTTGAAGAAGGATGTTTGCAGCACACAAGCCCAAGAATACGAATGAACTGGAGGCCTTTGCCCAAGAGGAATGGGCTAAAATACCTGTAGATGCTTGCAAGAAGCTTATGTATCACCTTTGAAGGATGTCATTACTGCCAAAGGGTGTTCTACTAAGTACTAAAGATGCATGGAACTAGGGGGTTGAATCATTTTGTCAATGAGATATTAACAAAAATGTCCTTTTTTGGTATTTTGTAAAATACAATGTTACAATTGAAATTGCATTTGTCTATTTGACACATCTTTATTTGACATGATTATAAACAAAGTACGGAATAAATATCCAACTTGCTAAAACACCAAAATTGTGTGGGGGGGGGGCTTGAATAATTTTGATCACAACTGTACATGAATATACACTTTGCTCGGATTACTTTTTCGCACACTCTTGGCATTCTCTCGATGAGCTTCAAGAGGTAGTCACCTGAAATGGTTTTCACTTCACAGGTGTGCTTGAAGCTCATCAAGAGAATGCCAAAAGTGTGCAAAGCAGTAATTCGAGCAAGTAATAATAATAGCTTCAATATGGACGCAACTTGTTTTTCCACTCTACTGATTCTTTAAAAGGAGCAGTGACTTTAGTGACAGACTTTTGCTTCAGCACACCAGTAATCCTGCCCCGAATGCGGACTTGCAGGCAAATTCTGCATGCTTCAAGAGGTATCCTAAAATGGTTTTCACTTCACTGGTGCGCTTGAAGCTCATTGAGAGAATGCTAATAGGGTGGCGATTTTGAAGAAACTAGAATATAAAACCTGTTTTCATTTATTTTATCTTTTTTTGTCTAGTCCATAACTCCACATGTGTTCATTCATAGTTTTGATGCCTTCAGTGGCAATCTACAATGTAAATAGTCATGAAAATAAAGAAAACACATTGAATGAGAAGGTGTGTCCAAACTTTTGGACTGTACTGTATATATAATGCATTAACAATATATTAGAATTTTACTTTTAAAACTGGCAGCTCGGTCACCAGAATTTTACAGTAAAAGCAGGGTTTTTTTTTTTTGTTTTGTTTTACAGCATATCAAGAAAATGTAATATAAAGACAAACAATACCACTGTTTTTAGAGGTAAAATTCATGCAACAAAGCTGCCATTTTTTTTTACAGTAAAATCTAGTAGTTTCAGTGTTTTTTTTTGTAGTGTTTTAATGTTTTAGTGTCTTACTGTATATGGAGAAAAAAAACAGTACCAAAGTTGATTTTACAGTAAAAAAAAAACCTCAGTCGGTGGAATTTAACCGTAAAATCTATTGTCAATATTACAATCTACAATTTGATAGATAATCTGTTTTGAAATCATAAGTCAAGCAGATATTTAAGTACAGTATTTATCTTTATTTAGCAAAAAATATTTTTGGAGTACATGATAATATAATATTTTGATGTTCATAATATTGACTTTGAAAAGATATGCAATTGCATACATTACTTGATTTTTAATGTCAGAAGGGAAAGAACAAATATAGTTTGTAAAAAAAAGATTAAGTATTTTATTAATATTATTTTTTTTATATTATTTCTAGGCTTTCGCGGGCCACATAAAATAATGTGGCGGGCCAGATTCGTCCCCCGGGCCTTGAGTTTGACAGCTGTGCTCTAAGTCCACAATCCTCGCCTGCATGGCTTAAAATCAAAAAACAGACAATAAATGTTTCCTACAAGTATCACTGGAGGACAAAGGAAGAGTTAGTACTGCAAGGGGTTCTGGGTATTTGCTCTGTTGTGTTTATGTTGTGTTACGGTGCCTATAGTCTCCCGAAATGTGTTTGTCATTCTTGTTTGGTGTGGGTTCACAGTGTGGCGCATATTTTTAACAGTGTTAAAGTTGTTTATACGGCCACCCTCAGTGTGACCTGTATGGCTGTTGACCAAGTAGGCCTTGCATTCACTTGTGTGTGTGAAAAAACCTAGATATTATGTGATCGAGCCGGCACGCAAAGGCAGTGCCTTTGAGGTCTATTGTTGCTCTGTACTTATTAGGGCTGTGAATCTTTGGGTGTCCCACG